>NW_028327182.1:7275227-7578257 GCF_987537825.1 Furipterus horrens
TGCAAAATCCCATTTGAAAGATGCCCCCCGCCCCCAAACGCCCGTAACGTTACAGCCCATGATTTCTATGACATGTTCTCTGAAGTTTGAAATCAAGCTCAGGGATGACTCTAACCCCTGTGATGGAGCATGAAGCTCTAGAAAGTTCAGGGTCACTTACCACCCTACAGATTTATTGACTTTCCTCTTCTGCACATCGGGGATTGACCTCACAATCCAATTCTGTGTGATTCCAAGTTGAGGCGTTGATTTGTGCCTTTGCTGTGTGGTCTGTCTTCATCACAGGCAGTGTTGTGTCCTGCCGCCTGGCCTTCCCCACGCCAACCTCCTGCAGAGACTAGACGTCTTGGTGGCGGGCCGGGCCCCGCCTGGGCCCGAGGCAGAGACAGCCAGGCGGAGCAGTATTACTTGAGGCCCTTTTCAAAAGTCCCTCTCTCTGCCTCACGCAAGGCGCTATGCGGAACCTGTGATCCTATTTCCTCAGCACCCCATGCACCAATAACTGCAGTTTTCTCTCCCAGGCCCGGAGGTGGGTGCCGGTTCTCCCTGTTAACCACCAGCCCACCCAGCCTCGGGCGCCCTCTTTCCTCACAGATGTCTGCTGTCTTGTCCCACTCCCCGCATCTCACTCACGCGTGACCACCTCATGCCTTAACGGTCTGGCGGCAGGATCCATATGTTAGGCCACTTCCTGCAACCTGCCCCTCTCCCCACAGTATCTCTTCTAGCTCACCAGAAGGACACAAGGTGCCAGGCCCTCCAGGTGACAGGGAGGCCATGAGCAGAATGGGCAAGAGGCAGACACTCCTGGGCTGGAGTCCTGCCGCTTCTAGGCTCTGTTATCTCAGGCAGGTTAATTAATCTTAGCAAACCTTAATCTCCTCTCTCGCAAAATGGAAGTAACAGGACATCACCTCTAGGGTGGCTGTACCACTTTCACAAGATAAGGCACGTCAGGCGCCTGCTGGCCCCGAGACGAGCCCAGAGTCAATGCTTGGACGAGGACAGCTGTCATTACCACAGTGTAAAAAGCATAACCTCTCCCGTCGACTGCCTGAACGGCTGTCTGCCCCATGGACGTGAGGGGCTGGCCCTTTGCAGTTGTATTTATGGTGACAGATCCATCTGTCACGTGTGCCTTCTCTTTGGCTTTTTGTGTCGTTAATATGGTAGCAGATTTTCCATAAATCTCTCCATCCTGAGGTCAGCTGCTCAAGCCTCAACCAAAGGCCTCTTTTGGGCTGAACGCCACAGGTAATGCATATCCTACGAAGGTGAGCCTAATACAGATCCTGCTGCCCACATGATCTGTCCAGCAGAAGAAGCAAGGTAGTTCAGAAAGGGCTGGTGTGGCCCTCGCTGGTGTGGCTCAGTGGATTGAGCACCGGCCTGCAACCAGCAAGACCGCCGCTTCAGTCCCTGGTCAGGGCACGTGCCTGGATTGCAGGCCAGGTCCCTGGTTGGGGGCATGCGAGAGGCAACCGATCGATGATTCTCTTCACAGATCGATGTTTCTCTCCCTCTCTCCTTCCCTTTCCCTCTCTCTGAAAGTCATTTTAAAAGATCTTTTTAAAAAAATAGGCCCTACTCTTGAATTTTTAAAAAAATTGCTACTATGTAAGACAGAAGAAGGTCACAGTTTTTATGGAAGTTTAGAAGAGGAGGCTGTATCATCTGTTCGGGGACACGTACAATGTTTCCCAGAAATTGGGCCTTTGAGAAAGAATTTGCACCGTGTGGTCAGGATTTCAGTGATGGGAACTAATGAGAAAGGCGTTCCAGGTGATGGGACCCGCATGCGCAAAGGCACGGCACCCTGATGCAGGGAATGAAGGACTGGGCACCTGCAGAGCCTTCAGGGAAATGAACTACCAGGTGTGTGACACCCATTTTCCCCTTTAATTCTCGCAGCTACTCAGTAATCCCAATTAAGGACAGAGCAGTCATTTGGGACAGTTTTGTAGAAAAGACTTCCCAGTGCGCAGATCAGCACAGAGGTGTCCTTGGGTCGTTTAGCCTGAGAAGTGAGGAACCATAGTGGGACGATGTGAGAGGCAGGAAGCCACTATCTACTCTGTGCTCCTAGCAGGACGTAACGAGGACAGTGCTTCCACTCTTTAGAATGACGCTGATGTGGATCGAAACAGAATTATGACACCCAGGCTTGTGAGTGTGCAGGCAAACGGGTAGGAGTGGAAATTGATATCATATTTCTGGAGGGTAGCTTGGCAGTACTTAACAGCCTCCTTTGAAAGTGTTCATACCTGTTTCTCAGCAATTCCACATCTAAGAATTTATCTTAAGGAAATAATTAAGGTTGTTTGCAAAGATTTACCTTCAAGGACATCTAACACGGAGGCATTTATAATAGCAAAATATAATATCTACAAATAGGGGATTTGATGAATAAATGATCACACACTGTAATATTGCGTGGCCATTAAACTACGTGTTATGAAATAGTCAACAAAAGCAGGTTATAATATATTCATAGTAATCTCATTTTGTTTAAATATATCAGATAGTATCTTTAAGAACACACACCAGTCCAGAAAGAAAATACATCAACATCTTAAGAATGGTTTTATCAGAGTGCTGGGGTTACCGCTAATATTTATTTACTTTACAATGGTCTTGCAGTGATTATGATTAAGAAAAGAGATGGTTTCACTTATATTTATTTATTTATTTAATGTCAGTGGAGCGTTATGATGAGAGAACAACTGCTCATTCTCAGAGACATGGTATCTTGTCTGTGTCTCTGTGGGAGTTGATTTGCCTATGAGAACACCAGAAATATTGGTTTGGTCCAAAAGTTTGTTTGTTTGTTTTTTCTGTAAGATGGTTCTAGTAGTACTTAGTTGTCTTTAACTTCAAAACAATTTTATTAGATTGTGTTTTGACAGCTGTCATATCAGTGTGCATTTGAAAAAAATTTATCGAAATTGGTGCATGTTTGTGCAATCATTTTAATATTGGAAATGGAAGAAAACACGCAACATTTTCTGCATGTGTTAGGCTTTATCATTTCAAGAAAGGTAAAAATGCAACTGAAATGCAAAAAATATATATATATACCGTGTGTGCAGTGTAGGGAGAAGGTGCTGTGACTGATCAAACAGGTCAGAAGTGGTTTGTCAACTCTCGTACTGGGGACTTCTCGTTGGACGATGCTTCACAGTCAGGTAGACCAGTTGAAGTTGATAGCGAGCAAATTGTGACATTAATTGAGAACAATCAACGTTATACCATGCGGGAGACAGCTGACATACTCCAAATTGATAAAGTTATTGGTGAAAATGAAGTATCTTTTACTTTATGGAAAAAACTAAACAGACTTTTTGGCCAACGGAATACGTAGAGAAACACCTGAGAGCCACGCATGTATGCACTACGGCCTACCTGTCAGCAGAGAAATGGCCCACCCATAAAATACAAAGGCCTTACCGTAAGGTATGAAATGGCTACAAAAATGATAAAATTAGCTAAAGCCAAATCAATACAGTAAGAAAAGCAATATTATCAGGAGAGAAAGTTTGGTTATAACAGTGGTTCAGGGCCTAGATGCTAGAATCAGAGTCTTTGGTTCAAATCCCAATGACACCATTTAAGAATTAAAGGCAGGGCTGACTTCATGGGGGTGCAAAATGTGCTATTCAAGTGGTCCTGCTCTCCGAAAGGTCCTATGTTCTGGTTGAAAGCCCTGCTGACACTATCTTGAAATTGTTAATAATTTTATCTTTCAATGTGTGTTTTGTTAAGCCTGATGCGACCATGGGACACGCGTGGGAGCAGAGGTAATGAGGTACATGTCCCTCATTACTTGCTGCCTCTCTGGCATATACAAAGAGAAAAATTCTTTTTTGAAACGCTGTTACTGATTTTACAGATTAAGCTTTAAATCTTTGGAGATATTCAAATGAGAAAACATATATAGTTCCCACCATATAATCAGTGCTCAGTAAGGATTAGTTCTTTTGTGTTGGAAGCTATGAGTTTTTAAAATCTACAGAATTAATTTACAAATGAATGTGCCCCTCATTGATTCCAGTTTCCTAAATAGAGATATTCTCTCTTGGGAACCTCCCACCAGGGAATGTTCAGTTGGGCAAGCTTATTGGTTTAAGAAGAAGATGAAAAAGAAGAAGAGGAAGAAGAAAAGGATAAAAAAAAGGCAGTTTCTGCATACAGATTTAAATGCACACAGCTAAAAAGCCAGGTTTTATAAAACTGTTTCATTCCTGACCAGCATTTTATGTGCATTATATTGATTCTTTGATCTTATTGTCAGTGCACTTAATTTCTCTGTGCTTTAGTTTTAATAACTAGACTGATACTTGACACATTTCTTTCCCAAGGAGAAATTTATAACTATTAATTGGTTTGTAAAATGCCTTTTGAACTGCTCAGATGAAAGGCCTCATATAAATAGCAAATATTACCTATGTTGTTGATTTCATTATGTGTATTTTGGCTACTCGCTACTGTTAAGACACTGAGACCTACATTTTAGAATTTGAAGATGTATTCTTTCAAGACAGAACATAACAAGATATTTAATATCCAGAAGTGATTTAGTTTCTTTACCAAACAATAATTCCGCTTAAAAGCTAGAACCTGGGAAAATGATTCCTTGTTTATGTATAACACTTCTTTGACTTGTTGACATAGGAATAAAATTATCCAAGAAATTTCAAGGTTCAAAATACCCAGACACAGAAATGAAGCTGATTTAAAGGCTGACTTCTCACTGACCACATACATACAGACTGCTGGCTTGTCACTGCCAGGAGATTGATTCTCTTATTTTTAACTTTTCTTTTAGACACAGTGAACTTCAACCAGGGGCTGTTTGCCATCCCAAGGGACATTTGTTAGCGTCTGACACTTTTGGTTGCCACAATTTGGGGGTGCTGCTGGCATTTGGTAGAACCCCGGGAGATTAGCAAACATTCTACAGGGCACAAGGCAGCCCGTATACACACACAACAAGTTACCTGGCCTAAAATGTCAGCGGCGTCAAAGCTGAGAAACTCAGACTACCTTCAGTTTACAGAACTTTCTTCATTCATCTTCAGTAACCAAGGTTTCTCCCAGGTCTGTTGCGTACTGTTTTCTTCTGACTCTCTCCTGGATCTCTTTATAGGTTGGCATTGTGGGAAGAACAGGAGCTGGAAAAAGTTCCCTCATCTCAGCCCTTTTTAGACTGTCAGAACCTGAAGGTAAAATCTGGATTGATAAGATCTTGACAACTGAAATTGGACTTCACGATTTAAGGAAGAAAATGTCAATCATACCTCAGGTATGCAAGTCAGAGTGTTCTCACATGTTCTTTTTATAAGGGCACCCAAATTTAATTGCTTTTAATTTTATAGCTCTTTTAAAAGTAAATTAAAGGGGCGATCCATTCCTTCCAGTAGAGCATATTTTTAACAGCAGGTATTTTCAACATGTATTTTCATCAGATGCCAGGTTTTGTTTGTTTGTTCATTTGTTTTGTGTATGTGTGTGTGTGTGTGTGTGTGAGAGAGAGAGAGAGAGAGAGAAGAGAGAGAGAGAAAAAAGAGAGAGAGAGAGAGAGAGAGAGAGAGAGAGAGAGAGAGAGAGAGAGAGAGAGAGAGGAGCAGACTTAATAACTTAGAGATCTAACCTAGAAAGATCTCTGGACTCAAATTTCCCCAAGTACCTCAATGCTATCGTGATAACCACAGAATTCTGAGAACAAAATGGTAAATGGTTTGTTTAGCACGTGAGATTCCTATAGGAAAACATGGATTTTAAGTGACTTAATGCTGGGATTTTGCTGTAGGAAATCCAGCAACCTTTTCAAAGGCATTTATCTCCATGGAGGCTTTTCTGTGAAACTGTGCAGCTTGGAGAGCTTTGGAGGGCATAGGTGCTTTGGGGAGACTTCTGGCGCTCTAGCCTTTAGAAAGGATGTAGACCAGGGAGGCAGTACAGGAGAGTGAGGAAGGACGTGAGACAGGAAGTCCATCTCTCTGCACCCCAGTTTTCTCTCCAGTACAAAGCATCTGGCAGTACCAGCTCCAAGAGCCATTGTGAGGACTAAATAGGTAAGTGCATGTGGCCGGCGTCACATGCTGTGATGATGAAGGGTGGAATCGACCATCTCCTCTGGGGCTCTGATTTTATTTTATTTTAGCCTGCTTCTTAACAGAAGCATGGCTTTTAGGAAATGTTCTAGAGATTGGGTTATATGCATGGTAAGAGCTGTCATTACTGTGGTTTACCCACTCAACATAAATTCAGAAAATATTGCCCTAGGGGGGTGGTTCAGTGGGTTATAGGGTCGTCCCATACACCAAAAAAGGTTGCAGGTTCGATTCCCGGTCAAGGCACATACCTAGGTTGCAGCTTCGATCCCTGGTCAGGGTTCATAATATCTGAGTTGTGGGTTTGATTCCTAGTTGATGTGCATATGTGTGTGAAGCAACCAATCTTTCTCCCCATTCCTCTCTTTCTAAAAATCAATTAAAATATCCTCAGGTGAGGATTTTTTAAAAATCCAGAAAATATTTATGGAGCAATTACAGTCCCCCAGGTATAAATCCAAGGGCCACAGAGGCCCTATGCCCACTGGTCTGAGGCCTCATGTCTCCCATCCTGCCTTCTACTTTGGCACTTACACACATTCAGCTCCAGATTTGCTGATTTTTTTTTTTAATTTAGGGTTTTTTTTTGTTTGTTTGTTTGTTTTTGTTCTGTTTTACACTCTATAATCATCTGGCCATCAAGGGATTCCGAGGATAAACACACACACTCTTGCGACAAGAAACCCAGGGAGAAGACAAGGCAAATGTGGATATAAAGAGCTCTTAAGTGCCCATTTACTAGAAAGCATATAGAACGTGGTCCCCAAAGAGAAGGAGAATGGGGACTTGTATCTTAGGACAGAGTAGAGCAACTGCCACCTACCACCGGCCTCTAAAGTTATTGGAATTACTCTTAAGTGATTTCAGAATCTAGGCATCCCTTTCTGAACCTCAGTCAGATGCCAACTCATACCCAGTAGGTTGACTCGTATTTTTAAAACACCAGAAAATAACAAGTGTTGGGAATTATGTAGGGAAATTGGAACCCTTGTGCATGGCTGGTGGGAGTGTGAGATGGTGCAGCCACTGTGGAAAGCAGGATGCGGAGGTTCCTCAAACAATTAAAAATAGACTTAGTCATGGGATCCAGCAATTCTGCTTCTGGGTATAGACCCCGACTATAAAGGGCTGGAAGCAGGGTCTCGAAGAGGTATCTGTACACCCACTGTTTATGCACAAGAGCAGAAAGGCAGAAGCACACCCCACGTGCCCATGGATGGATGGAAGGATAAACAAGATGTGGGCTACCCAGACGGTGGGGTGTGATTCAGCTCTGAAAAGGAAGGACATTTGGACCCCTGCTCCAGTACGGATGAGCCTTGAGGATGTTATTAGTAAAACAAGTCAGTCACCGAAGGCCGGTACTAAGTGCATCCGCTGAGCTGAGGTGCCCGGAGAAGTCAGATGCAGAGAGACAGGAAGGGGGGCTGTGGTTGTGGGGGGGCGTCGAGGGGGCGGGGAGGACAGTGGTTTAAGGAAAGAGCCCTGCCTGGGCGGTGAGTTGGCTGTACCACGGTGCTGAGTGTACTTAATCCCTCCGAACGGCGCACTTAAAAGTGGTTAAGGTAGTACGTACACTTTATGTGTATTTTACCAGAATTTTTAAAAACTGTTTAGAAGATACCCTTTTCAGGCAAAACGGAAAGAAATCTTCAGCACATAAAATCCTTGTATGGAAAGAATCCCTCCGGCTCCTAGATCCCTGACTTAGTGATTGCAGTACAAGATAGGTGTTTAACTTGCTAAGTTTTAAATTTTGGTTGTCCCCATCTCTGAAATGGGCCAACGAGATTTGCTTAGCAGAAATAAAGGGCGTGTCTAGAAAGTGCTTTCATATCCTCGGATGAAAGGATCTAGAAACGTGGCCTGTGTTACTTTTAATAAGAAATGGTTGTATGCTTGTGTACATAAAAGAACTGTATAAATAGAGAAATAACATTAGATGATTCTTGGCTCTTCCAGTAATGTTTTGGAAGCACATCTGAGCAAAGACTAAATATACCTTGACATCACCAGGGTTTGGTTCTGTTCCATCAGTACCCACCCTCCTTCTGAGCACACTCTCTATACATTCTCCAGAGCGTGTGCTTACAAAACAGTGCTGAGCTTTGTATCCACGCAGATAACGATCACCAACCATTGTAAACACAGAACCTTATTTTTTTTTTTTTCACTTTAAATGCCTTTGTCTCCAAGGCACAGTGTTTGTTGATTAAAGAAAGAGAGACAGGAGCTACTGCAGTGTGTACAGGGTCCCAGAAAATCCTCCAGGAGCCAGCCAGGGGTAGAAACTTCTAGAGCGGAGACCGCGTGTCCCCTGGATCCACCTCTGCCTCGTAGGGGCGTGTGACCTTGATGAAGTCGCAGGGCGACCAAGGCTCTGTGTCCTTGTCTTTGCACCAGCTCTAGTAATGACCGCCTTACGGATTTGCTGGGAAGATTTAGCCGGATGGGAAGATGGCTGTGACCCCATGCCCGGGTCTTACGGACGTTCAGTGAAGAGTAACTGTGATTATTAAGGATTGGGGACACTGGCCTTTACTGCCACTTCAGTAACACATTCTGGATGAAACCTTGCTCTTTAATTTCTATTTACGTTTTTGTGGTCTTTGGTGATTTTACATGGATTATTTAGAACATAAACCAAATCGTTTATATACATTTAAAGAACGAAGCAAAGCCAAGGAAAACTTAATGTGAAAAAGTTAGATAAATTTAAAGAGTGAAGCCAACAAATAAATATAAATAAATAAGTAAATAAATGAGAAAGAAAGAGAGAGAGAGAGAAAAGGAAAGGCATTCTAGGGTAAGGAGAAATCTATCCAATGTTTGCCCCACAAGGAACAAAGGAAGAGAGCATCATTTGTTTTCATCTTCCGTTTTCTGGCTGCCCCCCGCCCCTTTCCTGGTCACTGCTCTATACCCCACTCATGCACTGCAACCCCTCCGTAGGACCCCTGACATTCCTGCTCCGCTCTCCCTGCATTCCCAGCTGTCCTCTACCTGTGCTTGAGGACAGACCGTCTCTCTGTGTTTTGTTCCGGTTCCTGACCAGCTACATAGTAATCCCTAACATCTGCGGAGTCTTGAACACGTCTTAGCCTCTTTCCTTACCTGCAAGATTGAAAAACTGAGGCACAGTGATCTTAACCCACTTACCAAGGAAGCAGTAGAGCCAGGATTCAAATCGAATGTCAGGAGATTCCCAGCTCCTGCGCCTGCCGCTCCACTGGGGACTTGAACCCCTGCCGACTGCGGTCCACAGTAGAACTGCTTTGTATTGTTTTTGTGCGTGTGCGTGCATGCACAGACACACAGAAACCAAAACGTCACAAAATAATATTACTCTGTGCTCTGCACTCTTATTTTCTATTATATTCATTCTATGCTGGTTTATGTAAAAGACAGAATGATGATCACGAGGCACAAAATTGATTTCATGATCCATTGGCTTCCCTTGCAGTTTGATAAATGCTGCCCCTCACTGTCCCCCTGTTCGGTTGGGTTCCAGCTTTATTTATGTTCCGAATTCTCACGGCATTCCTGCAAGGCTAACCCCATTTCCAGGAAGGAACCGAGGCTTGGGGAGATGCATAACTTCCCCTGAGTAAACAGCTAATAAGCAGCAGATTCAGAACTCGGGACTGTCCAACTCCAGATCTCTCTCTCTTTTCCAACAGATGCTTGTTGCGTTGAATGATGTTCTCCTTAGATATTTCACCCAGTTTTCCTACCACACTACCCACAAAGGATTCCCCCAAACCATAACAACAATGAAGAAATACAGAGCAACGCTGAAAGCTATGTCTCCTAGTGCTGTGCCCTTTGTCTGGATAGCTGGGTGATTTTGAAAAACTGAACTGTTTCCTTTTCCCTAAAAACTCAAGCTGCACTCACCACTAAAAGAAAATCAGTTTAGAAATGGTTTTACTCACCCATGTGTCACGGGCTAGTACGTGTCAGGAGAAGCTGCGCAAAATCTTACCTGCCAGAGCTAAGAGCCCTTTCTCTGGGCACTGTCTAACTGGCCGCAGAAAACTTGCATTCCTCTTCCTCCAAAGGAAAAGGAAGCAGCGTTGCTTGCATCTCAAGACCCCGATCTAGGGAACCTAAGAAGTGTTGAGCAGAGTCTGCAAAGGCGGAACCCAGTGCTGTTTCCGTGTTTACAGATGTGATGAGGTAGGCCCACGTCTTCCCTGGCTCCGTGCTGGCTGTGATCTGTGACCCTGGGCACAGCAGTGAGCTTCTGTGGTGGCCCCTCTCTTGCAGGCGCATCCCTGTCACTCTTGACTCTTTTATTACCATGAGCAAGTCAGCAAAGACCTCCGCAGAAACAGGGGCAAGGAAGTGGTGTCATGTGTACAGTCGGTCTAGTCCTGGAGGGAACTTTCAAAAACAAATATTGTCCCTAAATAACTTTTTAATAAAAATAGAACAGGTAGCTGAAATGTACGCATGCTCTGTGCTCACGACCCGAAATAGTTAAAATATATTCCCTAAAGAGAACACCAAGGTGAGATTATATTCAGGGAGTAGCTTGCTTATCTCAAAGGATCTGGAGAAGCGTATGTCAGAACTTCATTGGGGGGGTGCTCAGTACCTGGAGCCCCTATCCCATGGGCATAAAGAAAGTGTTTTCGATTGAAGGAGGATTCCATGCAAATGCAATGTTTATGATTGTATCTTAAGGGTTGGCACAGATCAACAGCTATCATCTTTATATGATGAAACAGATTCATTTGAGGAAATATTTGTTAGACTTTTAAAATCAAAGTAAAAGATAAGTATTTTAACTGTGCACCCTGCTCTTTCGGTCTTTCCAGTCCCTGGGCTGTCTTCAGCAGATTGAAAAAGGTGAACCAGAGCTGTCTCTTTAAGGCTTCTTCTTTATTACCTGGTTTCCTTTCCCTTCTTTTTTTCTTGTGGGGAACAAAACTCAAAGAGAGAAGAGGTGGGTATGCTGTTACTAGCAAAGAAATACAACTGGATTCCAGCCTAATGCAGCGGGGCCTTTGTTTCTGACACTGAAGTCTTCATTAAAGCTCGTGGAACTGCTCCCAGAGCTCCTGACCTCTCTGTAGCCAAAGAGGACTTTACACGACTTAAATTCTTTTTCCTTTGTTGGCGAACAATGTTCTTTTCTTCGGAATATGGGTGATGATCGGTTCATTCAGAGGCTACAGGATTAAAAAAAAAAAAAAAGGAAACCGAGATATAAAGCGACCCCGGGTGACTCCCTCGTTCTTGAAACAGGGAGATGAGCTGCCCCTTAATAAAGGCCCTTCGATTAGCAATGAACAGGGAGCCCCTAGGAGGGGCCGAAAGAGTGGCTGCAGCCCCCCCTCTCAAGGATGCCCTTTAGTAGAGGACCGGTTCCTGGGTTGAGACCGAAACCACGAGGAGTAACGTGCTGTGCTCTATCGGCCTCGTTCGTAACCGCTTGTCTGTGTTTTTGTCTTGGTCCCGGGCCGTTTTAAGTATCCGAAGGTTAGTGGGTAGGGTTTCTTTTTAGGGTAATGAAAGGCTTGCCTCCCAGTCGTACGCACAAAAGGTCGAGTAAGACTTGTTTTCCGTCCTGCGGTTGGGTTGAGGGATTATCAGTTTACTCCTCTCAATGCGTTGGTTCAGAGTGGCCATTTCGGGGTCACACTTGTGTGAACTTGTGTTATGTTAGTAACAAAGGAAAAAATTACTACTGACTGTGTTACAAAGGATACAAAAAAAAAGTGGACACTAAACTAAACCAAGTGGAAAAACAGGCTGGATCCTCATGCTCCATTTCAAATATTACGTTGAACAAGAGCATTTGTTTTTCTAACTGTACCGTGCCAGCTAACGCTTAGTAAATGGGGTTTCATTGTGTGCCTTCCAAAAAAAAATATAGTACTTCGGCTAATAAATTTAGTGTATATTTTCATGAAGGTTGTGTGTCCTGCCATGAATGTCCACACGAAACTGTTCTGCCTGCAAACCTTTTCACAACGCTCATTTATAAGATTTGTGTATTAACTTCGTTGCTTGGAGGTGGGAGCTTTAAGTAATAATATCTATCCCTCTATCAGAAATGATGATTAATCGGACCCTCATCTGCTCTCGCAGTGGCGCCTACGGTGAGCACGTTTATTACCTTTGGAAGGTCACAGAATGGTTTCCACTTTGCCAGGGGGTGAGAGCAGAATGGGCAGAAGCCAAAGGGAACAGTACGCAGAAGACTCACGGGCCTATTCAAGCGGACGTGGTTAACCAATTGCCGTGGGTTTTAAAGAAAAATAGAGCTTTAATCGGTGAATGTTTTAATGAATCAGTCTTTTTATTCACCACGTTTTGAGTGGAATTTTACGCATTTTAAAATATATCTTTGGCATGTCTTAACAAAGAGAAGCGTTTTTATTTACTGAACTGTTTTCTCCTATCCCATACTGCTAAACAAATATATATTCTATTCGACTAACAGCATAGATGGAAGTGGGGATCCCTTTGCATTGGAAAAATGCTTAAATGTAATTTCTTTCTTCTTACGGCCATCAGCAGTGATTTGGTGATAAGTAGCAGAGCCTCCCTGAGGCCCACAGAGTACCCGGGGTCTCTGCTTCAAGCTCAGCCTCCCGCGGCTGCCGGCGTTGGGCAGGGGGCCGAGGGAGCAACTCCCCTTTCTGTGGAGAATCCCATTTTAGTCCCCCGGTCTTTGGGGACACGCAGCCACATCCAGGAGTTTATTGAAGAGAAGAACATGGGGGAAGAGACAAGAGAGAGGCCCTGGTTATGAGATAGGTGACAGAACTTTAAACGTGGGTCCCCGCGCCTGTTCCCTGCGCCACCAGAGCCACCGTTCCCAGGTGCTGTGCTCCGAGTCCTGTCTCCATCTTACGAAGGAAGGAAAGCCCATCTTTTAAAAATCCTTCACTGCCTCAGGTGTGGCATGTGACATTTTGGAAGGAAAAACAAAAGAGTGATCAAGAAGACATGAATTGGAGCAAAGGATGAGAACTCGTATTTTATTGAACATTGATCACCTCGCAATAAATTATGTAGAAAATAAAAAAATAAAAGCAAAGCAAATTTCTTGTAGTTAGCTTTGTTAATTCCTCTCTAGCATGTACTTTAAAAACCAGGTGGACACTTTCTAAAACCCTAGACCTCTTACCAAGCCTGGATTTGCTCTGTGAGAGGAACCCAAGGGAAAAGGTTCTCAGGTCACGTGCGCAGAGGTGGGCAGAGAGACCGTCCTGTCCTGTCTTTAACGGAAGCAAAGAGACCATCTGTTACTTTGCCCTGTTGGCTTGAAGCTGAGTCCGTAACCTGCCCTCCCTCAGTCCCTTTATCTCTGCAACACCGGCTCTCAAAGACTCTCAGTTTGGGCCCCGGAGTAGAATACCGCTTGGAGCTTGGAGCCCTGCAGGAAAGTGGGGGCAGAGTCAGAGATGGGCGAGGAGTTATGGGTACCAGCCTCCCCCAGCCCGGCCTCATCAGTTCTGTAAACCTCATGGAGACCATCAAAGGAAGACAAATCACCCAGGTTGCTGGAACCTCAGTATGGACAGTTATATGGAGTAACAGAAGCTTTTTTTTTTTCTTTCTGTAAATCTGAAGTTCAGTGATGGTTATTCCTGACAGGGAACTCTTTCCATTGCTTAGATGGCTTAGTCTTTGATCCTAAATTTTGCTAGTTTTAAGGGAGGCCTTAAATTTGGGTCTCTGGGGTTTTTTGCAGTTTAGTTCACCCCGTCACTTCGAAATGACCCATGACCAGTCATTTTCAGCGCTTTGGGGGCATGTTGACCACTTTATCAACTTTGTGTGAATAAAATGCCCTTCTCAACATCCTTTTTAATGTAGGATTTTGCTTAGGGATACACATTCTTTACTGCCACAGCGTCTGTCTTCTGCCTTCATTTTTCCCTTGCCAGTCTTAAAACTGAGACGTAGGAAAAAAAGACAGTATGGGAGGGAGGCTCTCTTGAGTTGCCATTTCTTCATAGCTAGAGTGGAGAGAAGGCAACCTTCTCCATCTTTCTGCTCAGGCTTTGGAGACGTGAAGAGGGACAGTGTAACCCCAAGGCCAGGCCCGACTTGAGGCCGGTGGTCCCCTGGAGTCCAGCCCTGGGGGAAAAGACCCGTCCGCTCCTGGTCATTGCTCTACCACCTGCACTGAAGCCCGCCGGTTGGGCGCTTCTCTGCTGCCCATGTTCTTACAGCCTGGGTTAGCAGAGCCCCTTGGCAGACAACTTAAACCGCCTACTTAAGTGCAGGTACCAGATTCACTCCTGAAACCCAGAAGGAGGCCGATACATTTCAAGAGTAATTTCGTGGTGGTCCTTCTCGAAGCAGATGAATAGGAAGAGCTATTTCAGTGAAAACAATTTCAGTGCGACGCATGTCACCGTGGGTTTCAGGTTCTTTGGCCCTTGCAGTTACTAACGAAGGTCTGTGAGTCATGGAATCCTGACACACAGGCAAGATAACGTGGGGATTAGCCGATGCAAACCAGGGGCGATCTCTTCGTAAATAGAGGTGCCAGTGGCCCCATTAACTTCCATTCTCTTTGGACAGAAAACAGGCTGTCCCATTCAAACATGTGAAGAGACTTCTAATCCCGAAAGGTTGTTTGACCAGTGGAGAAAATATCCTAGTTTATTCTTCAGTGCAAATGTGAAAATATTTAACAATTGTGCTTTGAGGCACAAATCTCAACTAACTGTGCCCTTGGTATTTTTCCAGCATCACACCAGGATTGACAATTAATGTATATAGCTCCCTTGATGTAAACTTCCTTAAATAACGATATTCCTGTTTTTTTCTGTTTGAGCAGATATCCCTCCCAGCATGACATTTTTAAAAATCAGACCTTCCTTTTTCATTTTCTTCTTACGATGACACACTTAGCAGTTTCTTTATTAGTGTTCCATGATCCAGGAGATATTTTGGACTGCATACAATGGAAAATTATTAATAATAGATTGTTCCGAAAACAAGCATTTGCAACCTTATAACTCATGATTACAGTGAATTTTGTGTTTTTGAGTTTTAATTCTGTTCTGAAAGTTAGCTTTGGAGTCAAAGGAAAAGAGGCTACCAGAATAACACCCCTGGTTTTTGCGGTATTTAGGAACCTGTTTTGTTCACCGGAACAATGAGGAAAAATCTGGACCCCTTTAATGAGCATACGGATGAGGAACTGTGGGACGCCTTAGAAGAGGTAATTCATAAAGCAAAATTAACTTGTTGGCGTAAGTATACATGCATGGGTAGCACTGCGGGTAATGACAGGGGGAGATGTTTAATTTGGCTGACTTTGTTCGCCACCGAAGAGAACATCCGTGACATGGATACTCGTAAAATGTGTATATTGATGATGATGAAAACCAAAAACACAGTGGCTCATGTTTTCATTCTAACTTTGCTCCTAGAACCCGAAGCAGCTAGATACATTATCTTGTCCACATCAAAGCACCGAACTGGAGGTCATCATTATGGGTTCAGTTTCTCCTAGGGACCTAGTAGCTACCGTTCATTTTACCCCTGTGGCCTTAGGAAACAAGTACTAAGTGGAGACAAACAATTTCATTATTCACTAAAAGATACATGAGGTCAGACTAAAATACTTTGAAGTTTTATATAAAAAAAGTGTTTATAAAGGGAAATCATTCAGTTAGCACGTGATAATAAGTATTTATTAGTAAACATGTCTTAGTGCTGCAGAGGAAATGCAGATCACAGAACCCTAGAGCTTTGGCTCTGCTTTTATACCAATAACATTCATTTCTAGAGTATTTTTTTATTATTTGTATAGTGTTTTCCTTTGGACCACTTCTTTGAATTTCCTCTCCCTTGCATGAAAAGAGTTTGACTGTTAAGGTGCTGTTGGTTTGTAGTTTGTTTTCTTGTTTATTTGTTTTTTAAATTTTTTTCTCACAAGATTTTTATTTATATTGAAATATATTTTGAAAATGTTAGGTAATTTCATATATTTACATACAAGTTTTAGCAACCTCTTTATTCAGCTTGTTTAGATTTTTCTTGATTATATCTGATTAAATAGTTGACATATTTAAGTGCGTGTCACTTTTTTGCAATTATGCCAGTTATACATCACACATACGTAAAAACTTCTCTTGAAAGTTCACGGGGAGGCACGGCACGTTGGCGATGCTGCCTGGCATTTAATAAAACCCAAAGCAAGATTATTGAAATGTCGAAAACGACTTAACCCCTCTTTTCACAGGGCTTGTTGTGTCGTGCCTTTTAATACTAATTATTTTTGTGTATTCAGGGACGTTCTTACACACATTGATTCTAAGCCTCGGGATGGCAGAAACCATACCTAGACTTCTCAGCCGTAGACAGACTTCTCATCCCTCAGAGGACCTAGCTCAGCCTTTTGCTTTTAAAACATAAGCGCTTAATAAACATGGCCTGAACGTTTAAGGCCATTCTCTTCATTTCAGAGAAGCGGGACTCATTTCTTTAAAACAAAACACAAGCACGCAATTCCCAGTCAGCTGCTTATCTGGTTGGTATTTGGAACCTGAGTTCTTGCCATTTCACGCCCCTCTTCCAGGGATAGCTCTGAAATCTTTAATTTATACATGAGCTGTGGCTGTGAGCAAGCACATTTGGATGCCCGGCCGTTTCCTGCCAGTAATTCTAGTTTGGGAAGACATGTCAGCACTCAGTGTTCACGCCCCCACCCTGCGCACCAGCGTTGGGGACTTTCCTTTCCTAGATCGGGCCAACTACGCCCCCCTCTCCTTCGGGGACAGCCAGTGCACCTCTAATGTCACTGAAGTTGCTGAGTCATTGTCCAGGGAAATTCTAGAGGAGAAGTGGTGGGGAGAGCAGCCCCGCATCAGATATAAAGACAGGTCGGAGGATCGCTGCTCTCGAACTCTCGGGGCACATTTTGTGGTGTGGTCGTG
Source organism: Furipterus horrens (assembly GCF_987537825.1). Taxonomy (NCBI): domain Eukaryota; kingdom Metazoa; phylum Chordata; class Mammalia; order Chiroptera; family Furipteridae; genus Furipterus; species Furipterus horrens. The sequence goes on from NW_028327182.1 coordinate 7,292,257, forward strand.
ACACGCCTTTAAAAAATGAAACAGGAATGACTGGTACCTTATTTTTCTATTTATTTTAGAGCTTGAGATCTGTCCTCACAGATTCTCAGATAGTAAATTACTCTAGAAAAACATTGTTCCCTAGACAGTGGAGAAATGTTCATTGGGAGACAAATCCTGTCAAAAGCCACCTGAGTACTTGGCTTTAACTGCTGTCGCCTGTCGGAGCCAAAGTTAAAATACAATTAGGTAGCCTCACGGAAGTCTAAAAATGATGAGACGGTGGCAGTGGTGGATGATACTAAGATCTGCCTTTATTTGAGCTACATTGGGAACTTTCTGGGAATAAAATGAAAGATGAATTTGTTTCACGCTATGAGGTCAGCAGTTTCTGTGTCTTGGCTTTGGTGCGGCCACATGCAGAGAAGAAAACTGCGGCAGGGCATGGAGGGAGGCTAGCGAATGGCATTATCTATAGGCAGTGTCTGTTGATCTCTTGCTTCGTATCCATTCTAATTTTATACTCCAACAATGTTAGGAGGTAGGCACCTTTATTATTATAATATTATAGCATTGTTATAGGGAGCGAAGGTAGAGAAAGCTCAGGAACCTGCCCAGTTGGCAGAGCTAGGCGAGGCTCTCGCCCAGGTTGTCTGGCCTCCGGTCCCAGTGTCTCATTTCAAAAGTTTTCAGATCACAGGGAAGTCAAAGGAAGGGGCTAACAAGGAGCACACATACGCCCTTCACCTAAATTCACTCGTCGTCAATATTTTGCCACACTTCTTTCTCATTTCTACGATCTATATTTTGCTAAACCGTCTGAAAGTGTGTTGCAGAAATTTTCATTACATGCTGCAATTTACCCTTATATAAAATAGATACCTCGTCAGAACAAGGGTGTGCTCTTACATATACGGTCATCTCATTTAAGAAATGTAGTAGTAACGTTAACACTGTTATCTCATGTTTTCAAATTCTCCAGTTACAACTCCTAGTTACTACGTTACTCAGGTCTCTCTTTCTGGTTCCTGAGACATAACCATAACAGGAATGTGTGATAACATTAACAGTGGGCCTTCCCACTCGTGTTCCATGAAGACAGAGCCCAGAAAAGTGTTTTCTGGGTCACGTGCCTAATGTTCTTCACCTCAAAGGACCTAAAAGATGGCCCGAAACCAGACTAGTGTTGAGGTGTGATCAGTGTCAGGCAAGGGCGAGATTATTTCTTTGTAGCCAGGAAGTGTCTTAAGAAAGACTAGTTTGCATACATAAGTGTTACCAAAGCCAGCTCAGCAGGAAAAGCTCAGAAAGGCCCTGCCACTGTCATACTTTTGATCATTTCTATCGCGTGGGCGTGGATCTAGGACTCTGTGTTGTAAAAGAATACTTGGTAAGTGCTCTCTCCCTTACGACGCGTCAGTGAAGTTGACATCTTCGTTTTATAATTTTCAGTACAAGTAATTGCACCACAATTTAAATCTTACAGTTTAGATCTTGCATACCTCTTATGCTAATGCCAAATACCAATACCATAGGTAATCTTAAGTCAGAATTTCTGTTTGCTGAGGTTGGACTTTCATCATGAAAGCAATTCCAGGGCACATTCGTAGAAGCGCCTCAGCGTTGAGGATAGCCTGAAAATGTGGCCCACTCCCCCTTGGCATTCTGTAATTAGACATTGTCATTCTCTGCCCCTCATCAGTCTGTTTGTCTCTTCATTTGAAGAGTATTTACTCTTCTTCATTAACTTTCAAGTACAGCCCGAGTTTGGCTCTTGCTGTATAACATTTCAACAAACAAATATTCATTGAACTGAGCTATAGCACCTTGTATAGTTTCTTTGCTGATCTGCAGTGATTAAGAGAGGTTTTTTTTTTTTTTACTTACAATTACAATTTTTTGGAGATAAATTAATATAAACTCCATCTGTCACCATAATCTGGGGGAAGTAAGATGTTATGCTGTGCCCTGATTTTCATGAGTTTTCATTCACTGCAAAACATGGATGAGGTTGAAGCAAGTGCGCTTGACTGGTCTGTAATATGGGGTTAAATTTGGGAAAAAACAGTCACCAAAACAGACTCCATGTTTACTAGTAGGTGGAGTACAGTTTGCCAACATATGAATTTGTGTTTTTTAAACCTTAAAATCGTCTGAAAGAGCAAGGTACTGGTAAGATTGTATCTTTAGAAGCCATACTTTCTGCCATAACAAAAAAAAATTTTTTTTCCTTTTGTACTCCCATGCAAAATGTATTTTGGGAAACTTGACTCAGCCATAGGGCCTTTTAACTCTTCTGTGTAGACTGCATTGGGAGAAATCCCTTCATGTTTTGAGAGACTTCCTTACCGAATCCCTGGGAAGGGTTCCTCATGGGTGTCTTGTCAGGGATGGGGGCACAGAGATGAGTTGCCATCTTTATTCACTGAGGTGTGGTTTACGTACCAGGACATCCCCACCTTGTACGCACGACTTGATGATCCTGGTAAATGTAGAGCTTTGTAACCATCACAACGATCCAGTTTCAGAGCGTTCCTCTCACCCCCCAAAGTTCCGTGTGTCCATTATAGTTAACCCTCCCTAGGCAATCCCTGTTCTAGATTTCTCTCTATAAATTCCTGTAGTTAAATTTTGATGAAAACTGAAAAAGGAACACCTATAAATGTTCTATATTTTACTCAAGGAATAATTGTATTTAGCGTACTGTACACGTTTTCATGAAATTGACAGGACGTGAACAAACTGTGCCTACTCATGGCAACCAAGAAGAATCTTGACTCCCATTAAGTTTGTGCTTTTGAGTCAGAATATTTCTGTCCGGAGTTGACTCAACCATCTTTCTCAGTGAACACTAGTTGGGAGTGACTATCCCTGTCACGTGGGCATGCAGGCAAGATACAGAAGAGGTTCCAAGGATTTCAAAGCTCTGATGTCTCCTTCAATAGCAGGCTGTTTAGGAAAACATTCTTTGTTCTGTATCTGCAGGTGCAACTTAAAGAAACCATCGAAGAGCTTCCTGGTAAAATGGACACTGAATTAGCAGAATCTGGATCAAACTTCAGTGTCGGACAGAGGCAGCTGGTGTGCCTTGCCAGAGCTATTCTCAGGAAAAATCGGATATTGATCATTGACGAAGCGACAGCAAATGTGGATCTAAGGTACAGAGACGAATTCCCTGGAACCCGGAACCCGAATTTTAAATGTGGTAAAATGGAGAACCGTTGCATGGTGGTGAGAAGTTTTTCTAAGTGTTCTCTTGGCCTCAAAGACATCTCTTGATAGCATTAATTCTGGTATGTGGAGGAAGAAACCAAAGCATGTCACACAGTGTTAAGCATCCTAAGAGTGTTAGATTCCTAAATTCAGACACTTGTAGTTTGAAGCAATTTGAAGGGAAGACTCTCTTTCATTCTTTAAATGAGAAATGGTAAATTGCTAAATAGACTTTCTACTTAGATTTTTAAAGCACAAGCTCTTGGTTAACGTATTGATTTTTAAAACCATTAGAAAAATATCCTATCATCTCTTTAAGTCTTCAGTCTGTTTTTACTGAACTAAATTCAACTTCTTTGATTCCAGAACTGATGAGTTAATACAAAAAAAGATTCGGGAGAAATTTGCCCAGTGCACTGTGCTCACCATTGCACACAGGCTGAACACCATTATCGACAGTGACAAGATCATGGTAAGACCCTCACCTGTGGCCGTCCACTTGTTTCTCTGTATGTTCCTTTTCTCACTGTCGCCTTTCCTGTTAAGCTGGATAGAAATCTACAGTAAGTTCATTTTCTGTTAGTTCTTCCTCCCATTCTTGACAAGAACTCACATCCTTAACTACACATTCAGAATGTGCTATTAAAGAACATATCCACTAATTTCGTATTTTCAAACCAAAAGCTTATTTGTATTGCCAGTTTTGTTTAAGATGGCCAACCATGAAAATATTCTAAATTGAAGCTATGGCTTCGTGTTACATAATGACAGACCGTAGTAATTTTTGCCCGGCCACCGTTGGATTCCTTTCCATCACCAATTTAGCCTTCCAGTTAGACTGCCAGGGGGTCGTTGGTAAGGCTGCCGGGTTTCTCGGCTGTCGGAATGTTCACAAGCTGTGTCATCAAAGGAGCATATTTGGGAAGAAAGGGCCTCGTCAGAAAAGCAACATATTTCAACAGAAAGGATTTAATAGAGGACATTTGGCACATAGAACTGGAGGGCTGGAAGGGTGGACGGAAATAGCCAGGTGATAATTTGAGAAAGCAACTGCCATGCCCAAGGACGGCTCTCCAGGCCGTGGAACTTGGAGGAAGACCTCTAAGCGGTTGATGCTCAGGTGGAGGTGCTAGGGTTGAACTTGGGGTTGATAACGAAGGTGAGCCAAGTGGACTGTGGGGTGGACTGAATGTGGGATATGAGGAAGAGAGGCATCCATGCTGGCTTCTAGGTGTAGGGCCAGAGCAGCTGGTGAACGTGTTAGAATGGGGGTAGGGGGTGGATTTGGGGACAGGAAGTGCAGGAGCTCTCTCTGGAGCACATGACCTTTGCGATGACTGCCCCATCTTCTGTGGTGGCCCTGCACTTCCGTGTGAGCTGCCTTCCCACTCCCTCCTCCCATCCTGGGAGACCTTTAGCTTAGGACTCTCGCCACGAGGTCCTCAGTGATGCCACGGCTTGGCAGGGAGTCCCACCAGGAGATGTCTACTTGGACAGGTATGTATACTTTGGTCAGAGCTGGTTTCTATCGCTGACTCCTTTATAGGGGGTGGCAGGGTTAGACCTCAGGGGACTCGAGACATGCATTCCCTGGCTTCGGAGTTGAGGAATTGTTCCCTCTGCTCCATCCACCCAGGTGTAAACTCTGTCCTTCATTCCCGAGCTTTTGAGTAACCATTGGCTCCCTGTAGGGGCAAAACACCATAAGTAACGTTCTTTCTCCAACCTTTGATTTGGGAAGCAATTTGTTTTTCTTGCTTTCTTTAGAAATACCTATTTCCTTGCCAGAAAACAAGCAATTTGTCTATTCTGTTATTCTGAAAGGTTTAAGGACATAAAGACAAGTCAATCGGCTACAAAGCCTAATGCTTCGGAGGGCAGGTGGCCAGCCCGGGAGTGGCTGGGGAAGTGACAGATGCTAATGAAGGGCATAACCAGCAATGTTGTCATCCTGAGGCCGTGTCATTGCAAGCGCGGAAGGTGTAATGATTACATTCTGCTGCCCTCGTGAATACTTGGACACAAAGACGGAGGGATATGGTTTTGTTTACTGGAAGTAAATGAGACAGAAGTCTTGTTGGGAAGCAACCCTGGCCTAATTAATAGCTTTGTTTCTGCGCTGGCTCTCCAAAGGGATTTACCCAGTTTGGGTTCATTAAGCGTCACTAATGTATTAGGCTTAGACTTCTATTTTACGAAGATGTTCTCTCAGCTTTAACTTTATTAAACATGATGTCGCCGTAATGACAGCTAATTTAATCTCCCTCGTTCGCTCAGTTGCCACAAAACAGGGGAGCAAGACAGACACATGAGAAATCCTCTTTCTCCTAATGCCCAGCATTATCTCTGCGTTAGAGACGGCTTCTTCACTGTAGTTTTTAGGATTAGCTGGTTGCCTGTGACCTGTTTCCAGCCAATAGCACCAAGCCCCCCCCACTCTGGTCTTTATAACACCCGGGATTCTCCCTGGCTGCACGAGCAGAAGAAGCCATGAAGATCTACAGCTGCGCTGACAGTATCGTTGCCCATGGTCAACGCTTTCCCTGTCGGTAGTTAGAGAATTCTTCGGGAATGAGTTCTGGAGAACCAACACCAGGGCTGAGAATCTCGGATTCCACTTCTTCTGCTTATAGGCAATCTTATGGCTTTATAATCTTCACCTGTCTTCCCAAACGCAAACCTCTTGTCAGTGGTTTTCCCGGTGGAAATCAAAACCAGGAACCGTTTAACGTACCCTCCTGGAAAAGTTAGAGTTTTACTCAAATTCTGTTTTTCATCTTTCTGGCCCTTTCCTTCAGCAAGCCTACATGGCGGCAGTAAGAACGTTCCAGAAGAGAAAAGCCCCTTCAAAAATAGGCCAAGAGATTTTATTCACTTTTTCAGAGAGAGGAAAATGACTAATGGGAACACAGCAGCAACCCGGGAGAGAAAAGCAGGCCATGCAGGGGGAAGGAGGGGACTTACAGGCAACAGCAGGGGCATTGGGGGAGCAGCTGTGGAGGTCACTTTGACCTTGTCTTCATCCCCCCCAGGTGAGAAGGGTGACTTCCATGACCAGACCTAAGGAAGGATTTTGAGTAAAACTTGCCACGCTGTCTTTCTTGCCTCAGAGAAAATCACGGGCACCTCTTTTACCAACCAAGGGACTCAAGTTGCAAGGCCGGGTGACTGTCCCTGTGCCCTTTGTCCCCTGGCAGCCAGAAGCAGGCGTCTGAAACTCAGGTCTTCCCCCTCCGCTCACTCTGCTTGGTGCCCAGTGGGATGTCCCTTGATTGCCGGTCACCATATGGAAAGTGTTCCCAGCCCTCTCTTCTTTCCCATCGCCAGGCACTTCCTCCGCCCTGAACTGCCCTCCGCCTCTCCCCCGCAGCCACCCCACTAGCACCGAGGGCATCCTGCCCATTAAAATGGATTAAATTATTTTGCAATGGGTCCATTTAATTTTTCTATCTGGGACAGCTGCTTGGAATATTTGCAGATACTCAGGCCCGATAAACACATCTTTGCTGAGCTTACGTAACTGACTGACTGACTCATCCGACACGTTGTGTTTCTCCTTCACCTGCTAGAGAGCCGGCGAGCAGTTCGGGGGCGCGTTCCCGGAGAGGTCCCGGGGCGGAGGGCTTGCTGTCCCAGTGCCAGGAGCGCGTGGTTTCGTCTGCAGTTTGACTTGGGTTACAGGAAGAATGGAGACAGAGCGGGAGATTTCAGGGGACTTTTCTTCTAGGGATAAAGGAGGTAAAAATAAAAATCCAAAGTTGCGCCTCTTTGTACAAAAGGAAAATGGAGTGTTGCGTTATACTTCTTCCAAAAGGCCTAGCATCTTTGCTCAAGTCAGTAAATGCAAAGGCGACCTGGGTAAAATGCTGTTCCTGGCCTGTTTCAGCCTGTCGCCCCGGCATCTGGAGTTAGTCTCCGCAGCACTGCCTTCTCTTCTTTCTCTGTGCCAATAAAGGGATATAAATGAGTCTCGGCTTCTGTCCTCAACCCTGGGCTGTCTCTCCCTCACTTTTCCCTTCCCTCTGGCCCGTAGCCGTCAACCCGAGGCGCGTGGCCCCCTGAGTCTGTCTCCCTAGCCCCAGAATCCCTACACCATGCTGCTTGAGATGGCTACGCTGTTTCTGCCCTTCACCTCGTCCTGTGTTCTTGCCAAATTACACCACTGGGCGGTCACCCAGTCCCGCCCTGAATTTAGTTTCCTTGGTCTTTAACTTTCAGCCGGCGTGTATGTGGTGCCTGTTACTTGTCAGGGACAATACCAGGGCCTGGAGATGCCCCCGTGGGCAAAGAAAACCACACGACCCTGCCGTTGAGGAGTTGACGTGCTCACCCCCAGTGGAACGACCACTATCCACCCCGCCCCTCCCCTTCTGTATGTTCAAGTCCATCCATTCTTCCAGGCCCAGCTCACTGCTCTCCTTCCTCCTGAAGTTCATCCTCAGAACCTCTGGCCACAAGTCATGTCTTCTGCTGCTAGCTAGCCTTCTTCTTCTTCTTGGGCTTGCTTTCTTGCATTGTAGACACTTGAGGATTTTCTTTTTCTCTCTTTCTCCTTTCAGGATGGGCTCCCTAAAGGCAGGGGCTATGACTTAATATCTCTGCCCCTTCCACAGCAATCTAGCGCAATGATATGAATGCAGTTAAGGATGCCGTAAATGTGTGCCAAATAAATTCAAGAATTAATGAAAGTTTACTTAAATTTTCCTCAAACATGATTTGGCCATGTGTTACTTGCTCTTTATTAATCCTGATAGTTTAATGAAATCGGTTTTCTTTTTCTGCAAATATGTACCAGGCGCACAGTAAATCATCTGAGCCCCGAGTATAATAAAATTGCAGTGGAAAGCGGATTGGGGAAATGTTTATGTTTATAGGCATATTTTCTTAAATTGTACAAAGTTAATATAAGATCGCAACTGTGTGAAAAGGTATCTTAGAAAATTGAATGTTAAAATTCTCATCTCCCTTATTTTACTTCTGATACTTAAAATAAGTACCTATTTTACTTTTGATAATAAACAGTGTCTTTCTCTGGGTACTCACATGGGAAGGAAAGAAAATGGGTTCAGATCTGGGTTCGGATCCCAGCTCTGCCGTCTACTGGTTCTGCAGCTTCGACCAGTTATGTTGCTTCACTGCACCTGTCATCTCTCACCGTGAGCTTCTCATGCTTATGTATGAGTCTCCCATTCCTACACCCGTGCTGAGGTGTTAGGTGCTCCCTCCATCCTGGATGGGTGGGAGGGAGGGACTTGGTGTGTTCGTCTTCCTGTTTTGAGAATGAACAGGGACGGCTGTGAGCACGCGGCACAGAGAATGCTCGGCCCACACCTATTTTTATCTCCATTTCCAATTCACAAGGCTGCCGCGTTCCTAGTGGGCGATTTCGCTGGTCTTAAAGCAGCCCCGCTCTTTGTTACATTGCGTACAGACGCCAGGGCACCTCCTCCCGCAGGTCTTGTGAACGCCTCCATTCAGGGCTGTACCAAGGTAGTTCATTTTAAGATACAGTATTTTGTTTTAATGCCTATCAGAAGAGTATTAAAGAGGCATATTTGTTTTACGTTTTTCAGTCATTTCTTACAGAAATTAAAGCATAATCCCCAAGCTTAGAACACGTGACCATGGTTCTGTCGCCCACTGCGAAATGGAAAACTCCCCTTAGAGAATATAATAACATGGCCATGAAGCTGCCGGTGCCTGTCAGGCTCCCAGGGTTTTGACCAAAGGGATCTTCCTCCCATCTATATAGTCCATCCTCGTGCTTCGAGGGAGCGTCCGTGTTTCTCTGGCTCCGCCGCTTTGCACGCCGGTCAGTTCTGAGGACGCCCCACCCCGGCGGCGTTTCTGTGTTTTCAGACAGCGTGCAAGAACGTGGGAAGATCGGCTGTTCACTCGAACTTGATGGAATAGGACGTCGGACAAGGAAAAAAATACTGTTAAAAATTATGTGAAGTCTCTGTAGCCAGAGAACGCGTTTTCCATCAACTGTGTGTGTGTGCGTGTGTGTGTGCGCGTGTGCGTGTGTGAAGTGATGATGTTTTTAAAGTTCACTTGTTGCTTTTGCAGAATGTCAAGTTTTTCATTGTATGAGGTAATTTGACTCACTTATTTACTTAGCCTTTAGCACGAGAGAGACATGTATTTTAAAACTGCATTTTTTTTTTCTTCCACATGAGGAGGAGTGGTTATTCTCTATAATGCTATGCTTAAGTAAATTACACATTCGGGGTATCTAAATTGTCATACCAAATTATAGGAGACATTTTAATTATTATGTGGATGTGACAGATTCAATGATTCCTGAGTGCTTTTGAGAAAGCTGCCCTTAGCAATGATTCACAGGAGTAAACAAAAGAGTAACAGGAAAATGCCCTTTGTAAGAGACTTAATAAATGTTTCCCATGAAACACCATAGGACAGCCCTGACCAATGTGGCTCCTCCCACAATGCACAAGGTCACAGGTTTGATTCCCAGTCAGGGCACGTGTCTCGGTTGAGGGTTTGGTCCCTGGTCTGGGCACAGGGCATGTACGAGAGGCAGTCAATTGATGTTTCTCTCCCTCTCTTTCTCCTTCCTTTCCCCTCTCTCTAAAAATAAATAAATAAAATGTTTTAAAAATAGAAACACCATGGGACACCATCAACTGTAATACCTAGATGTGGAGAGACAGCCCTGTGTCCTGCTTAGAGTTTCAGCATATTCTCTTCAGATAAATTCACTCTAAATGTGGCCTAAATGGAGAACTAAGTGCCACGTCACGTCAGAACTGCTTTCCTGGGTACCTCACTTGAGCCAGTTGTTTCAGGCTCTTCCCCAACTCCCCTCTCTGAAGCCATTAACCAAAGCCCCTAATAAGTAGAAATGCAGAGTTGAAGAGCCCCTTCCTCTCCCTTTCCATTTCCAGGGGACATAATAATGAGCAATAAAACGGCTGGAAGGCAGCAGCTGCCGAAAGGGGGACAGGGAAGCCGGGAAAGGTCATTGTGAGGACAGATAGTGGGACCCTCGGCAACTCAGACGGGGCCGCCCCTGCGCGCCACGTGGGCCGTGATCACTGGAACTTGGAGCTCAGTTTCTTAATTGCTTCTTTAGTCTTCTCCAAAGAGAAAATGGGATTTCTAGAGAGTTCTTCTGAGCAGAGGCTCTTGGGCCAACCTTTCACGCTCAGAATAATAAGCCGTGACCAGCACCAGCTTCCAAGGTGCACCTTTGTCTCTGCGGCCGGGGCCCCCGAGGTGTTTACGTCCCTAAATGTGGCTCCGATTCTGTCAAGCCAGCTTGGCAGTTCGTCTTCTGTCAGGTCACTGCCATCTGGTTTGTACGGCATCATCCTACTTTTTTAGATAAATTGAGTTTGGTTTTCTTAAATCAAGGAACTTCCCAACTCCGAATATATGTAGATAGAGCCCTCAAAGCTCAGCGTCTGGGAGCGAAACGCACTAATGAATGAAAACAACCCAGAAGGCCGTAGGCTGAATGTGAAAATGCCACGGGACTGCTGAGTGCCCATAATCATAGCCTAAAACTCTCAGTTTCTCCCTGTCCTATAACATTATAATAATAAAAGGTCGGGTGAGGCCTTTGTCTGCCAAGTAAAACAGGGTAATCAAACCATTTAGCACCCGCCAGGCCTACCACCCAAACAGATTCTCTCTATTCTCCCTTTCTGAAACATTGTCTGAGTTATAATACGTTCCTGCAAAACATTGTGTGCTAATGGGTTCTTTCTGCTGATGAACAGGTTTTGGATTCAGGAAGACTGAAAGAATATGATGAGCCCTATGTTTTGCTGCAGAATCAGGAGAGCCTATTTTACAAGATGGTGCAACAGCTGGGCAAGGCAGAAGCTGCTGCCCTCACCGAAACAGCCAAACAGGTGAGCGCACCGCGGGGAGCTGTAATTAGAGTGTGTCTCCACGGTTCCCTCCTCAACAATCTGGCACCACGGGCTACAGTAACAAGTACTGTGTGCCCTTTTCAATTATAAGCCTCTGGAGACACAGCTCCATGGCTCGGCCTTAACAACACGTCCCAGGTTGAAGTCAGGTCTGCTGAGAATCAGCAGATATGGCAGGGCTGGGGTACAGGGTATGTGCGGGCTCACGTATGCCGGAGAGAGGGATTTCGGACTGGGCTTTTCATGCATTTGGGCTCTTCGGGGTCAGGGTCTCATACGGCACAGAACACTCACATGTTACACATCTGTTGCATTTTGTTCTACTTTGTGCCTGGCATGTTTGACATGCAAATGCTGTCATGGTACATCTGGGAAATTGGAGAACTTGGGGGGAAATATGAGGACTCTTGTTTGTTAGGTCTAGAGAGGTCTACCAGGGAAACGGTAGGCCTGCCCTCATCATTGACAGTATTAACCAAAAAACTGAGAAGAGCACAGAGAGACTCAGTTCCTATGTTGAGCAATCACTATGATGAGCAAGGAGGATGAGACCCTGCAACTTGGGTGCCATGCACCGCGGTATAGACTCTGCTGTTGTTGGTTTTGCCTGTTCGAGAGGCTGAGACATTGAGAGGGAAAGGAAATTGCCCAGTGTTTCGTAGCTCGCAGAATCACTGGCGGAATTGGAGGTAAGCCCTAGGTTTAGGGATGATGAAGTCTGTGTTCTGAACTTTTCCCAAGTACTTACGTTACATGCGAATGTAGGGACGCCACACTTGGAACGCTATTCTTTTTGACTCCGGAAATCCACATGGCGCTTTCATTTCCTGCACGGTCTCCCAGTCATAGGGCTTGAGGGCTCCTGTGGGATTCCCTGTCTCATCACAAAAACAGCCAGGAATCTCACAAACCCTTTTGTCCTTTGACATCAGGCATTTTACATCAAAGAGGCATGTCCCCACCTACGTGTCGAAGTCCACAATTAAAAAATTTGTTGTATGTTTTCAAGGTGTTAAGTAATGAGAAAAGATCATAGAATTTTAGACAGGCCCAGATAATAGAGTTCAACACTCTTACTTTACAGATGCAAAAACTAAGGCCCCTTAGGAGGAACGTGGCACTATATACATATATAACTGGCGCTACACTAGTTTGTGGCAAATACAGAATTATCAATAGAAATCTGTTCTTTCGGTAAAGGTTTTAATTCAAGTGTAACATACATACAGAAAAGCACGTAGGCCACAGAATTGGGAATCTTGTGATTCCTGGGCCAGCAATCTTAGACGTAATCACGGTAAATTACATTTGTGTAGTTCTTTACAGGTTATTTCCCGTGGTTCTCACATGCGTGATTTCACCTCATCCTCACGGCAGTTCTTTTTTATCCCACTTTATGGATGAGGCGATTGGGTCAACGGCTCCTGAAGGTCACAGGGCTGGTGTGGTCCGGGGAGAGCAGCAGTGCGATTGGACACCAGCCCAGGTTCTGTGTACTGTATCCAGTTTGAAAATGCTGCTCCTTGTCTCTTCTGGGGTTCAAGGTGGGGCCGGTCCCTCAAGCTCACATGGCAGCCAATCATGGCTCTTGGATTTCGGTCCTCTACTGGCTCAGGTCACCACTACAAAAACACATCGGGAAATACATAGATCTTGATTTTTCATCCCAGTTGAAGATCTTCTTGGCATTGTTTCTGTGCGCATTTGGTCCTCTTGGGAGAACAAACTGTCAGACGGTCAACTCCATGTGCAAGCATCAAATATCAGCACACCATTCAAAACTGTGACACCCAGAGGATTAGCCCTATCAGCCAGCTTTCCGCTCTGACAGATTAGAATTCACTCGTTTGAAACTGAAGCTCAACATCTGGGAAAATTTACTTATAAGTCACATTTTCTGGACCACATAGTTGCTTCTCTGAAAATGTGGGTACAGGCACTGAATCACTCTCCAATGGACCCTCTTAGATGATCATGAAATTATAGAGGAAGTACTTTTGGGAGACATAACGCGGAAGGGTACGTTAACTTGCTGGGGCTACAATAACAAAGTGCCATGGGATAAGTCTGTTGAACAATAGAAATTTATTTCTTCGCTGTTCTGCAAGCTGCAGGCTGCTCTCCCTGGCTTGTAAATGCCCAGCTCTCTCCGTGTCTTCACCTGGTTTTTCCTCTGCCCCTGCGTCCTAATCTCCCTTCTCTTACAAGGACACCTGTCATATTAGATTAGGGTCCCCTAATATGACCTCATCTTAACCTAACTGACCCTATCTCCAAAAATAGTTCCATTCCAAGGTATCGGAGGGTTAGGATGTCCACATGTACATTTTGAGGGGACCCAGTTCAGCTCTTCCATGATGAAGCAGACCTATTCTGAGGTTTCTGAAGCTCCTTTGTTCCCAGCGTATAGCAGAGGTGCTATTTTATCTATTTGTGACATCACCAGATACAACCCCAAAGTTACAAAATCCTGATGTCTCGATTCTAGGAGCCTAGACTGACCAGCTGGAATAGGTGAAGGAGACACTCACATAGGATCCCAATGGGCTTGTATGTCACCCAGCATCTCTGAGCCCCAGGGTCCTTCCCCATGGCACAGAGCTGCCCTCCCCTGTAGTCCTCAGCTGCCCAGCTCCTTCAGACTGTCGTTACCAGGACCAGGGAAGAGAGGGCCTGCTCAAGTGCTGCGGAGAAGATAGAGCATTTCACGAATGTGAAAGGAGGCTCCCTGTCGATGATAAAAGTTGGATCTTTTTTTTTTTTTTTTTTAAGGCTGTGGATTGAACTCTTCCCCCTCTGTAATCACAGAAGAAGTATCCAAAGTTCTTCTAAGTGGCCTTAGAGGCTCTAAGTGATTAAAATTTATTTTTAAACACTAGCTTTTTAACAAATAATACATCGAATGCTACAAAATTCAAAATCTTTACTTTTTAATTTGTTTTTTAAGATAAGTCACTCTGCCATTCCCATCATCATGGAGCCTCCACCAGAGTGGAGCTGTTGAGTTATTTACTCTGCGCGTCAGCCAGAACTTGTGCGTACATAGACCCTGGTTTCCAAGTGCAAGTGATAGCTATTCTCTGTTTCCTTAGTTTTAATATTAGATGTCAGATTATACCACTGCATAGAGTTCTCTCATTTTTTTCCCAATGGCTACGTAGTATTTTTGCTTTCTCCTTCCCTACTCCCCATTCTTTCCTTCTAATTAACTGTTAAAGAGTTTCATGTTTTTCCCCCAAAGGAGCTCTCAGATTTACTTGTTTTTGTATTCTGTTTTACACCTTACCAATTCTGTTTCTATCTTTATTAATTCCTTCCTTCTTTGGTTTTTATTGTTTACTTCTTGAATGCATTCGTTTTCATTTTTTCTTATTTATTAATATAACTCTATTAAGGCTGTGAATTGTTCTTTGAATATTGTTCCAGTTATATAGGTTCTGGTGTATAGGGGCTTTGTCATAGTTAGGTTTTTATATAGCTATTCTGCGATTTGGTGTTGATTCCTCTTTGGCCCAAGAAATTTTTGAGAAGGAGCTCTTCAGAATTATCTGGTGAATAGAGGCTTTTATGTTTGTTTTTCCAGTTTACTCATCAGTGTTGACTTTCATTACCTGTGATCAAAAAATTTGTCTGTACTATTTCCTTTCAGAGCAGTATGTATAATATTAATACTTTTTTGTTTTCTAGTATATAAGCAATGTTTGTGAATATTCTTTGGGCATTTAAAAAGAGGGGCTACTGTCTGTTTAGGGTAGAGAGTTTAATAACTTTTATTAGATCTACTTAATCACATTATTTAGATCTTCTCTATCCTTATTTATTTAGGTGAGTTGGACTTAGATGAATTATAACAAGCTTCATTATAGTTCCTGTCATTTCTGTTTTGGTAATTTTGATGCTGTGATTTTCAGTCCACAGATCTTCATGTCTTGTATTTTCACTATGAATTCTATTTTTCTACTTTTAAAACATTTTCTGCTATTTTAAACTGCTTTTCTTGGATTCATTTAAGGCTGCTGGCCCTGAATCCAAGCTGGTTTAAAACTAAAATTGAGCCCCCTGCTTTCACTTTTTTTTTTTTTTTTCATTTGCCAGGTATATCTTTGATTATCTTTTAATATCAAACTATAGAGGTATCTTCTGTTAATGGCATGTAGTTAGGCTTAGTTCTGAGGTTTAATCTTAGGCTTTTTTAAACAGATGAGTTTAGTCCATTTACATTTATTGAGAATATAGGTCTGTTCTTAGTTCTATCATGTTATACTTTCAGTTTTTAGTGGGTTTTTTTTTTTTAAGCTTTTAATTTGTAGCCTGTAATTTTAGGTTTTTACTTATTGCTTTATGAATGTTCTTTTCATTTCTTCTAGGAATACTTTATTTCTTTTTTATTCTTTGACTCCCCTGATAAACAATGACAACATATCTTCCCTCTCTTTGTTTTACCACCAGATTTTAGTTGTTTAGTTTTCTTCTGTTTACTTTCAAATCTTTAAAAATACCTGAATCTCTATTATTTTACTTGCTTTAAATAATAATTTCTCCATCTCTTAATTGGTTAAACTTTGGGTTGTGACCCACCCATCAGTGGGGCTGTGAGATCCATTTATTCAATCATGACTGGGGTGTTTTTAAGAAATGAAATAGAAAAGAAGGGAATGGGATAAAAATAACATTGTATCTTTTGTAGTACTAGTAAATATTTCATGACACTCCTTTCAGTACAGAAAAATACAGATATAAATAGTAAATTTGTACTAAATCTCAATGTAAAGTGAAATGTAATCAGCACTGCAGTGGCAGGAATAATAAAATGTTGAAAAACAATGTACTTTACCATCTTAAAGGAGGGTTCATTGGAGTTAGAATCCTTGGCTTAACATATATATGAAATAGTTAAAAAAATTAAAAAATTAAAAATCAAAAAGAAAGAAAGAAATAGTAATCTGCTACATTTCTAATTACAATTTTCGGGTTATAAAATTTTGGGGTCATCTTTGCTCTGAGGTCTTCCAGCATTGTTTTTTCACACAGAGAAGACTATGTCCAAGTTAGACATAATTTGATCTTTCCTGGATATCCAAGGAATTTCTTTCCTCAATTTTTAAGATAGTTACGATATCAATGCACTTTTGGTCACTAGATTCAAGTCTTTTATTTCTGGAAGTTCACTTGAATTATATCTTTGATTTTTTAATTTGATTCTCTTCTGTATCATGTATATGTTATCTGTCCTTTGTCTGTTTTATTGGTTATTCTACTATATTTTCTTTGACTGTCTTGCATATATTTTTCATAATTTTCACCTGTTCGGTAAGTAAGTATTCATCTGTCATGTGCTTGTCTTGTTCTTTTTCCTCACTTTTTATTTATGTATTTTACAGGTCCTGTACTACTTGTTTTGTGTTATTATTATAAAAGGTCCTATAACTGGCCTTTGAATTAAGTAAGTTTTTCCTAAACCATATATTTGAGGAATAGTTGTGGCTAGGGCATTATTTGAGGCTAAAGAGAATTCTCTCTGCTCAACATGAAAGCTCCCTGTGATTCAGAAAAAGAATGTGTGTGTGTGTGTGTGTGTGTGTGTGCGTGCGCACGCATGTATATGAGCAAGAGAAAAATGGAGAAGATACATTCACTTAGCCTGCCCTCCTCCCTAGCTGCAGAGATTCGCAGCTACAACGCTCCTTGCATTTTAGAATCTCTCTTCTCCCAGGATCTTACGTTACCAATGTGCATGCATCCTCGTGGACACACCTCCCTTAGAATTTGCCAGTTAGTTAGAGGGCTGTACTCTCCCGTGATTGCCGAGGTCTGCTCCCACGGGTGCCCTCTCTCTGTCTTGTCACAGCCCTATTGGATTCAGTTGCATATGGCAGCTCTTCCAAATATTTTGCCGTTTGGGATTTCAGGAGACTTCTGAATTCATCAAAGATGGGCTTTAAAAAAAAATTTACAATATCCTCACTGTGTAGGGTGATTTCTGAGGGGATAGGGGAGAGAAAATGCATTTCCATTACCTTAAAAGAAGAAGTCCTCTCTAACTCTCCACTGTTCTTTAACTTTGACAATACGCATGCCAATATGTACACCAAAGTCAGCCCTGATTTGAAGATTAGTTTCAGAGTTACTGGCACTGAACTTGGTTGGGCCATATAGTTCAGGAAGAAGAAACTGGCAGAGCCTGGAGCCAGATTTCAACATATTGAATAATGCCTTACGAGTGCAGTGTTTAAAAAAATGCTCAGCTTTATCCTTGCAGAGGAGCTTTTATTGCCCTGCTGCATTTAATAAGCTCTAATTCCATGGTGGTGGCTTTATTGACAATTTACTCTTTAAACGCTCCATATAGGTTCAGCCTATATTAGAGAAATTATAATGAACTAAACCCAAGAGAAGGAAGAGAAGAGGGACAAGAAGCTGAACACTCACTGGTCTTATATCCTTCTGGCCCTGAACTTGAACTTTTATGACATTGTCTCTTTAATCCACACAAACCCTTCTGAGTTGGCATTATCCCTTTTTTGACAAAAGGCAGAAGAGCCTAAGTCACTGTTCAGAGTCACCAGTTAGTACTCCAACCTCCATAGCCTTTTTTTTTTTTTTTTTCAGATTTAATGTGTTTTATTGATTAAAATATTACATTTGTGCCAATTTCCCTTCCCTCTGCTCCCCTCCACCCGGTGGCCCCCCTCCCTCCAGTTGTCCCCCCCTTTTAGATTATGTCCATTAGTTGTGCATACAGTTAACTGCCTTCCTGCCTCCCGGGGTATCGCCACACTCACTGGACCCAGCGCACCTCCCCTGCAGCTCTGGGGCTCTGGAACGACACTATCACGAGATCCCCAGAGGGGCCTCCCAAATGTTTTGTCTTCACCGTTCACGGGAGGGGAAGCTGCTCCTTCCCAGGGACTAAGGGGCCACTAAGGAGCAGCATCATAACCACACCCAACACTTAACTCAGCGTGTTTTCAGCCTGCAGTTTGTAGCCATTAATTAGTTCTTAGGAGGCCGGTCATTGCCTCTCTTCCCAGGCGAGGCAGCCAGGATGGAGGGATGCGAAGTGATTGTTCCAGGGTCAGCAGTGAGTCCCGGAACAGAGGGCTGACATGGGTCCTCTCCAGAGGCTTAGCCTGTACACAAGGACCCTGCTAACACGCTACCTTCATACCCCGCACCGTGAACACTGTGCTGTGCTGTGCTGTGCTGGTGGGCAGTGTGTCATGACACTTGGCACCAGGTGAGAAAAAGAATAGTCAACTAAAGGATTTTATACACACACAGGAAGCACGTTTTCAGTATTCAGTTTCTAGTGTTTGGGGCCATGAAGCCAGGACCATTTTAATGAAAAGGCGCGAATAAGCACATCGTCCTTACATTAAGGACGTTACATTAAGCGAGTTACGGGGAAGGGAATGTGCTTATTTGGGAAGGACTACCCAGCAGCAAAAAACGAGATGACTTTGGGCTGCTTTTATTTATTTATTTTTGTGTATTAAACCACACTCTGGCCAGGGTCATTAAAGGACAATTGTGCGTGACTGCCTTCTCAGCGGTCCGTCCTGGCGCGCCTCTGATGGGAGCCAAGTCACCTGGATCAGCGACAGCAGTGGGCACCGTCTGTAGCATTGTGGTCCACCACGCTGTGCCCAGTTCAGCGTCACTGCCACTGTGGTGGGGGACCCCAGTCTTGGCCAGCATGGCCCAGTACTCTGCTTCAGATGTCCTCAAGGTGGGACGGTGGTCGGCGGGGACGACCAGTTCCCCTCTGCCTCGTCTCATCGCCCCCGTGCGTACTTTCCCTTTCACATAACCAGTCTCCAGCAGCTCTCTCGTCTCTGCGGCCACCAACTTCCAGCCTCAGGGCCACCGCCACGCTGGCCCGGCGGTGAGAGAGGCCACACAACATACGGCTGTCTTTAAAACCTGGAGGAGGGAGATGATATTGGTGAGGTCCCCACAGAGCCTTATTTTTAAGTACTTGGCATTTTCATGGAAATAGCCCCAGGGTTCACCCAGTAGGGTCCAAGCATTATTGAAAAATTGCTTATTTTTCCCCCGTAAGTGACACTACGTAGTATTTCACATGCAGTGAGGTTTTTGGAATAGCAAGTGTGTAAGCCACAAGAGCAAAGGTCCACTTTATATAAAGGTGGCTGCCTCAGCGCTCCTCATTTTTGTCTATGAAGCCCATTATCTCCCTGATAACTGTTGACAGCACCCACAAATATATTTGGGGCCAGGTTTTATAAAATAGATCCAGAATCGTGTGACTAAGAGACCCAGCTCATGACCCTTGGCAGCCTCAGATAGATGGTACATTTTCTGTTTTAAAGACTCACACAAAACTTTCCACATTCTTCTTTGAGAAAAAAAAAAAAATTACATTTGAAGGCCTTTTTCACCCAAACGCATTTTGAGATAAGAGCTCACAAGTCGTGACATTATTTCATTTTGTTAGGCGCATCTGTCAAGGAACCGAGATACGATACAGCCACTAAAAACTGATGATTGCGGAACAGAGAAACTTGACAGCATTTCATTCCCTTTATGTTCTGATTATACATTTATCAGGAAACCTGTATCTCTTTGAGTTCAGCTAGAAATTGTTAGAATTCAGGAACTCAAAGGCTGGGCAAAGAACTGCCCCATTATTTGGTATCATCTTGCATTTTAGAGAAGCTGCTTGGTTGAGTCATTGTTAAAGCTTTTGCTTCTCTTTTCATTACTGCCCACTGTCAACAGATCACATTTCTATAGGCCCTGCAACTGCTTTGCCGCACAAATTAAACGCCGGGATATTTCATACACGTACGCCCGCGTTTCAATACTTGTCAATCAGAGTTCGTAAAATGCAGGGATTACAACCTGATATTAACATCCAGAGCTATTGTGCTCATTTTGTGTGTGAAAATGAGAAACCCTCGTGCAGACGCTAGAGTCCCCAGCCTCTTTGTCACCCCGTTTTTAATTTCTCTCCGGGCTTTGAGTCAGTAAAATGATTCTGCTTATCAATTTAATGTAGTGATAAAACCTATCTGTGAATCGGGACGATCAGAACGAAAGTGGATCTACAGGTTGTTCGGCATCAAGCCCAGCCCCGCTGAGGGTTTTTAATGGGCCTACTTCCTTTACAGAATACATGCATCCCTCTATTTTTTTTTTTTTTTTAATTGTGCTTAGTTTGCTGCCCATGAAGAACTGGACATCAAAATGCATTGACTTAGGGAGGAGGGCTTGAAAACTTTAAACATGTTCTTTTTATGCCTGTCTTTTTTATTATTCTTACAGGTGTACTTCAAGAGGAATTATCCCGATATTACTCAGAATGGCCCGGTGGTTATGAACACTCCTAATGGACAGCCTTCAGCCTTCACTATTTTTGAGACAGCACTGTGATTCTACCATGATCCCAGCCTGTTCTGAAGTCATTTTTCCAATCATTTTTACACTGTCCGAACGATACTATATGTATATTTTTTAACACTAGCAACAAATATTTACACATACAAGATGTTAGTTTACTTGGATTTTTCCTTCAGCTTCACCCAACGATTTCAGGCTCTAACCAAGTTACTTATTATTTATATTTATGTTTATATTTATATGTTATAGGATTTTTTTTTCCTTCTCCAAATCAGAAGTGCAGGCCACCAATAAAAGCTGTCTACCAGGTTTTGTGCCTTAAGAGACTCAGAGCCAAAGCTCATTCTGTGAGGTATGAGACAAAGTTGTAAGAGATTTTTTTTTTACTACTCCCCACATTACGTATTACTTTCCAGTTTTGTCAGGGACTCTGTTTACTTGAAAACTGTGGAGTCGCCAGGTTGTCTTACCACTTTCTTTAACATACCTAGGATCCGTTATTTCCCCCCAGAGGCCTCTGGCTAAAATAGCACAGATAAAACTGATAGGAAAAACATGCATTATAGTAGGGAGAGTCTACCCCCCCCTCAAAAAAAAAAAAAAAAGAGAGAGTTAAAATATAGAAAGGCAATATTTAATTATATGTTCCAAAAGAAAAGGAAGAGAAAAACGATGCTTTCTCAAAATAGAAGCCTTTATAGATGATTGGATAATGGGACACAAGTGGGGTCATTGATCATCTTGTAAAATTGCATGACTTTGTCACGGTCACTGTTGCATTTTGAGACTCTGCCTGGTGATGTTGTCAAGAAAAGCCAAACTGCTGATGGTAATTCCTGAATATGGAGTAGTACTCTTTTTTGGGGTATCTGGTTCACTGCCAGCTAACCGTCAGTTGACTATAAAACCTTTTGGTGTAGCCTTCATTGAACGTCCTTCTACATGGCGTGCATAGGCTGTCCTGCGCTGGGGAGGAAAAAATGAAAATCATCGCAGACGTTGACTGTAATTACACAGTGTAATCTCAGGACGCACCCAAAAGGCTCACGTGTGTGAGCCTACCCAGGTTAGTTTACTTTCAAGCACGCCTAGCAGTGCGTTTAGGCCTTTCTGATTTGTAAATCACCAAACCACGATATGTCCCAGCACCTACTCTACTTTCTTTGAACTGTGGGTCTCTAGTTTTTCTTGAGACCCACAGGCGGCTGTGACATGTTGAGGTCAAGTTACTCAAGGTTTGACTCTCATGGTTTTAAGCACGCTCTCATAACCTCTCAGAAGAAGGCACAACCACCCTCAAATCAAGGTGCATAATTTACACGTATATGCCTTCATCTAGCAGGTGTTTGGACAATTGAATGGGAACTGATGTTTTACAGATTCAAGCCTTAAAACACACACACACACGTGCACACACAGACACGTGCACACACACACACACACAGCTAACTACCAAAATACATGGAGTGCGGTAGCTGTTGAACATTTGCCATCTAGAAATAGTACAGTTTATGTGTAGTCCAGTGAACCTGTAAGCTGTTTAATAGTCAAAGTTAGTATTTCAGGAGATTGAAACAACAGCAGCAGTGATAATGAGGTTGATGAAAACAGTAGAAATATTGAAAACGTATGTGTGCTTAGTTCATCTTTAGCAGTTTAAAAATGTTCCTCTTTTATTTGTTTTCCTGTTGTCATAGTTATTAATGAAACAAAATTCAATGGAAATAAATGACAGTTTTCATCTCCATTTAGAGTTCTGTACTTCTGTTCTTGGAGGGATGGCTGCCTCAAGTCCTTGCTGGGTTGAAAGTCAGTGACTTTTCCTGAGATTTAAAAAAAAAACAAAACCTTCCATTACTGACGGCTTTTCCTGATGAATTAATTAGGCGGACTGAATGTTCTAAGCCGATAGGGTGTTTTCAGGCAGGTTAACGTAGCTGCTGTTGAAGAAAACCCAGTTGCACCACTTCCTGGGAAAAGGAGAGCGTATTAGCTTATGCTCTATGCTTGAACAAGTATTAAGTTGTTGAGGTTTTTGTTTTTTGAAAGGTGGTTTTGCCCTAGACTAACGGGAAACATGTGTTGCTGCTACATTTAAACCACTGTGGGACATGGGTTCTCAAAGTAGGGTCCCAGGGCCAGCAACATTACCATCTCCTCAGAACTTGTTAGAAGGTTCTTGTTTCTCACCCCACGTCTATTGAATCAGAAACTCTGGTGGTGGGAACCAGTAGTCTGGGTCTTCATAGCCCAAAGGGGTGATTCTGATGCAGACTAAAGTCTGAGAATCAGTACTTAGAGCTTAAAGAACTCCAAAAATTCATTAAAACACAGAATGCCCAGTTAGAGGAATAGACACAGAGACCTGAATAGGCACCTCACAAAAAAAGAACATCCACATGGCCAATAACTGGAAAAGTACTCGCTCTTGTTAGTTACCAGGGAAATGCAAAATTAAAACTATAAGGAGATACCAGAATGGCTGAAATTAGAAAGGCTGAGAGTACCAATCGAGGGCCAGTGGAGCAGTGGGAACTCCGATGCACTGCTGCGTGTATAAAAAAAGGCATTTTGAGAAAATGACTTTGGAAAACAGTTGGACAACATTTACTCAAACTACACACCCTGTGACCCATTCATTCTCCTCCAGATGCATTCGCATGTGCTCCAAGAGTGCTGTGTTCAAGGATGGTCCTAGAAACATAATTTTTAATAGCCCCAAACTGGAAATAATCCAAATGCTCTTCGACAACAGAAAGAAAATAAACTGCCATGTAATAGAAACTTCAAAGCAATGAAAGTCATTAAATTACATCAGCGACACAGGTGAATCACGGAAACTTAAGCCAGACCCCGAAGAATGTTTATGATTCCCCCTATACAAAGTTTAATCATAGTCATGACTCAACTATACTGTTCAAAGTCAGAATAGTTCTTCACCTGGGGAAGATGGAAAGTTGACAATTGGGTGAAATAAGAGAGGAGCTTCTGGAGTACCTACGATGTTCTTTGTGGATGGTGCTTAGAATGGTATTGGGCTCTTCATTTATTTGCTGCACTTTTCTGTAGCAGGTTGTATGTATTCCCTCACTTATCGCGGGTATTATGTTCAGACCCCACCCCCCGAAGCAGGAACCTTACATTTATTCTACACTCTTAAACCTACGTAATTTTAACAACATACGTATACAGCACCACAAAATTCCACAATATAGTGAAAAATCCATGATAAATAATTAAATATAATATTTTTAAAAATCCCACAGTACCGTGAGGCCACAATAAGTGAACCGTGATATAGCGAGGGGCTGCTGTACTTTGCAATTGAGTTAACTAAAAACAAAATTCTCAGCCTGTTTTTCTTTTAGAATATTCCTCAAAATCAGGCTTAATCCTCTGAAACTGACTAATCTTCATCGGGGAAATAATTCTGTTTAAAAAAAAATATTTATTTTTAGAGAGGGAAAGGGAGGGAGAAAGAGGGAGAGAAACATCAATGTGTGGTTACCTCTCGCACACGCCCACCTGGGGACCTGGCCTGCAACCCAGGCATGTGCCCTGACTGGGAATCAAATAAGCAACCCTTTGGTTTGCAGGCCAACACTCAGTCCACTGAGCCACACCAGCCAGAGCCGGGAAATAATTTCTGCTTAAAATATGGGTCTGTTTAAGTGTTGTCTTGTGGTCCATAGCAAATGGCCTTGCTTGGAGCTCTTGGTACATAAGAGATCAGGGTCTCTGTGTTCTCCAATGAATAAAATAAGTCACATGTCCTCTCTCCAATTCCAGGATAAATACCAAAACAAGGAGCAATAAGGATTTTCTGAGTTCTCTTTAAAAAAAAAAACACTTTGAGGTATGATTGACATACAAAAGCCGTACATACTTAATGTCCACACCTTGATGAGTTTGGAGACAAGTGTCCTCCCATGTAACCACCACAATCTATGCAATAAATGTGTCCATCACCTCCAAACGTTTCCTCCTGTACTCTTTGTAGTGTCCATTGGTATGAATGATGTATAGACAAATGAAAATCTAATGCCAAATGCTTTGATAATACCATAAATGGTTGGTTTCTTAACTTGTGAATAATCAGCTTAAACCAATTCAATGAGGCAGTGAGTTAGACTTTCTAAGTATTGTGGCAATTGGATGAGTTAACTGTTAATTTATCAACAGGTTAATTTGTCCCTATGTAAGCTGATGAAATCTGTGGGGTTTTTTTCATTATAGGTTTCTTCAAAAAAATGCAATAAATTCATAAGTTAATTTCCACAAAATGTGGTGTATGTGTTCTAATGTGCACATTGATCCTTAAGTCTAAAAAGGTATTTAATGAACAAAACAATACCGTGCATACGTTTATTCCCACTATGTTCTTGAGTCTACCACATGGTCTTGTTGAGAAGGTACAAGGTCACTTAAAAATCCCTTTGGAAAACATAAGGTTTTATGTGTAACCTATCGATTTTACTTTAAAAAACAGAAGGAATTAACTGAGCATTGGTTTTTTTAAATCCAGTGTTCTAAGGAACATTAACCTCATTTTTTTCCCCATAAACTAAAACAGTAGCATGTGTTGAAAAGCCAAGAGAAGCATGTTTATTTGAATTTAGAACTTAAAAATAACAATAAAAGAAATAACATGCCCCAGCTCTATAAGACTTCCTTCTATACTCCAGGCCCATCTAACTTGCCTTGGGGGTCAACACTGAGACTGTATGATTTTTTTTTCAAGAAGACCCAAGATCAAGACTTAGATACAAAGACTCAGCTACAAGACTTAGATACTAAGAATGTTTTACAGAAAGCTTACATTGGACGGTTCTAACCAATTTCAGTCTTTTCACTCAGCAACCATGCTCGTAAAACTAGCTAACTCACAGTGATACAACTGTGAGTTGTACATAAGAGCTTTCGGTATTTCAAAACAGTGTTTGATCCAGAAGTTAATCTCATTTAATTTTGGTGGGCATTACGTGCAAAACTTTTAAAATTAAATTTTGCAAACCATTTAGACAAATTGAGTCTCTATGAGGCACAGTTAATATCATGTTAGGAGTGTTGTGTATAAGAAAGGAACAGTCAATAGGGGGTTGAAGATTTTAAAACTTTCCATGTTATAGTGCAGTGAATTTTTTAAAGTCCTTGAGTCCATATTGAATGTAAGATAAATGAGAAGTAAAAGGGAAAATGCTTTTTTTTTTTTGCTGTACAATGCTAACTAATAAATGTAAAAGGCTTGACAGAAAAAAAAATACCATGTGGCAGCCATCATTGTCAAAAATCAAAATTCAACATTGGCTACTAAATAGAGACGTAATCTTGGGGAGGGAAGCCAGCATTTTCATAGACTGAAAGTATCTTCCCAGATTAGTTAGTTTATAAGGTGAGAAATCATATCCTCACAGTGGAAAAAATCTAGCAGACCCCGCCCTAACCTAGTAACCTGAGTTGACAGTACGGATAATGGCCCAGCTGACGTTCTGGCCTCTCTGTCTATGTGGCACTGCTGCCTCCCCCACGAAGGGGAAATAAAAGCATAGTCTAAATCAAATCAATGGCCACCCTCAAATAGAGGACATTCTCCGAAACAAAAATATTAACAACAAAGGTTAAGGTAGGTGTTTCAGATTAAATGGACACTGAACAGAGAAAACAATTGAATGCACTGCTGTGTAATCCTGGAGCCAAAAAATACAAAACAAACCAACCAACAACAACAACAACAACAAAAAACAATAAAGGACAATACTGAGATCATTGGTAAAATTTGGGTGAGAAGTGTATATACGGTGATAGAATTGTATCAATATTAAATCTCCTGAATTTACTCATTATACCACGGTTGTGTAAAAGAATGTTCTTAGGAAACATATAAGAATGTATTTAGTGGTGAAAGGTTATGATGTCTGCAACTTACTCTCAAATGGTTCTGCAAAAATGATTGTTATATATAATAGGTAGCACATAACATACAATCATTTTGTTACATAGATGATCCTGGATCAAAAACTGTATGTGGGGAAAGCACACGTAGGGATAAAGTTGAGGGAGCGGACCTCGATGAAGGATACACGGCAGTTCATTGTGCTAGTACTGCGACTTTTGTGTAGATTAAAAAATTTTTCCAAAATAAGTTTTATAAAAAACCTTCCCGTAGCTCACTCACCGAGTGAAGAGTCCACACCGAGATAAGCAAGAGATGACTCTGTGTTCTACAAAAATGATCAGACAAGTTCTAGATTTGCGGGTCCGGTTCACACAGCTCCCTCCGAGTTGCACTGCTCCAACCTAGCTTCGGTGGAAAGCACACCTTCTCCTGGGAGCCTGTGGAGTCGAGGTGCCTCCTGCTAACAAAATTATTTTTCACACAGGCAAGGTACAGCATTATGTGATCTTTTAAGAACATGATAATGCCAAATGCAGAATCACTGGTGGGCCAAATTTCTGGAACTGGGTCATTCGTTCCACTGTTCACAAAATATGTAGAGAAGTCATAGTGCCTCCTCCGGTTAGGATAAACTAGTGAGTTTACATTTTATTTATAAATAATGTCTTATCTGCCTACGCAGAAGCCCGTAGCTTCAATATTTTTACATCAGATCCTCTCATTAACTCTTGAGCTGTATGATTCTTCAGAAGAGTTTTGTGTCATAGTCCACGCATCTTTCCAGTGTTCCTTTTCTGTAGCAATATCTGGCCAGTTTGAAAATTCCAGTGTATTCCCATTTAAAATACAGGCCACGTGAGTCCTTGACTTTCAGGTCAGATAAAGAATCATTCATTTATAAAAATGTAAAATAAATACATAAATATGATTGCCAAAGAGTTAAAAAGAAATCCAAGTTAACAGTGAGGAACGCAACAGCAACAATAATAGTCTCTATCTCAGATCTAGTTTTTATTGAAATTTTGGCTTCTAAATTACACATTGGCTCTAGATTTGCTGCCATCTGATTTCCGGGAGAGGCACCTAAAACCGGTTATTGAGCAAAGTAATTTTTAGGCAAATTTCCCCAAGAGATGCAGTGTTTCCCCATAGCATCATAATGGTCGAGCTTCTGGCTTACATGGGCAGGGACCGAAATGCAGTTGAGAGCTAGGAACCGGACACATTACTTTTTTCAGCGTAATTTGGACTTTCGAGTCTTTCTCAAGCAGCTGAGCTCCCGAGGTGAGGTAGGTAGGCAGGAAGGTGGTCTCCACAGGCCAGCCCAGCGTAATGTCCATGGCTGAACGCCAGCAAGCGGAGGACGTCCAGGTTAGCTGTCTGCGGGTAGCTTCTGGTTCTTTTCCTTGCTTTTTCACCTCTGATCCCTCTCTCCCCAATTAGAACATGACTCCAGCTTACAAGATTTCCTGACTATAAGTCTTTGGGAAGGAGACGGTATATAGCCTTTTTTGAGAACAAGTCCTATATTGGAGTCAGCAATATTTAACCCTACCTGATAAAGCTATCACTATATTGATTTCATTGGCGTCAGGAGCCTCTCTTCAAGGCTAGGTTTTTGAGTAGGCAGACCAGATAGCCATTCCTGTATTGTGTTTAAGGAGCTCTGGGAAAATCCTCTATATAAAATATGTTCCTCACTAATGCTGGAAGGGCCATGATGGGTGATTCATTCATGTGGATACCTGTTGCTCTTCCCTTGAGGCCCTTTCAAAAACAAGATACTGTATTCATGTGAAGGTGTAAAACATAAAGTCAGTAACACATTAACGCTGCTGAGTTGGCGACATTGCTTTCTCTGATCAAAGAAGCAAGGGATACCCCACATGATATGGAGGTGTGGGTGTTTGTGACCAATCTAGAAGGACTCATCCTTGGTAAGCATGACAGAAACTTCACCAGTAAAGATATTTCAACAACCAGGTTGCATGATAATATCAAATCACAATAAGGAAATCGTCAATATCCAGATAACGCATAGACAATTGAATCTGGCTCCCCTTTGTGCAGCCAGATACACAGATCTGAGCACCACCCACGTGCCAGTCTTGCCTATTAAGCCAAATTATCACTCAAATCTACTCTGGGTCTAAGCTGCTTGAAGAATCTCATAGGACTGGACTTGGCGTTCACCATTTTGGGGAGAAGAAACTTGAAGAACCAGGCCTGCTTAGTAAAGAGATGTTCAGCCAGGTCTCTTTGATCAGTGTCTGGCTAAACATGGCGTCTGAACCATAGTAGAATAATCAGCGCCCTGCTAAAAGAATGAATGGCTTTCATATTGAGAATTAGCTGAACAAGTTGATCCTTGTTTCAGGCAAACAAATGTCACCTTCATCTCAACATCAAAAAATTCGGATGTAGTTTGAACTTTTAGGCAACTAGTGGTAGACAGTGTATTTGTGTGCTAACTGTACTGTGTCATACCAATGGTTTCTCTCTTTTTTCCTCTCTGCTTTAATGGAGGAAGTAACTACTCCCAGCAGAGCCCACCACTGATAACTGTACATTAAGCTAACAAAATGTTCAATGAAATTTGTTACCCTCCCACCTTGAAAATCGTTCAGATCTCCCTGCAAGGCCCAGTTCCAATTTACAATGCTTGGTGTCTCGGAGTCCTGTGATGAGAGGGGGAGGTGTGGGGAGAGCTGGCCCATGCCCTTAGCCCACATCTGAAAGAGCTTTGTGTGCTCAAGTGAGGACATCCCAGGGGTGACAGGCACAGGCACATTCTGTCACCCCTCCCTACCTTCACTAATGGGTCCTCCCAGGCCAAGGACTACTCACACCAGCAACGTTGCCTGGTACTGTCGCCCTTAGGAGGATGGACTCAAGCAACAGGCCCATGGGGGTCCTTGAAGTGGTCTGTAGCCATTCGGACAAGCCATTCCAGAGCTCTGGGTACCCTTTGTGGCCCAGATCAACGCTTCTGGATCTTTAATATGCATAGAACCCACCTGGGGATCTTATTAAAACACAGACTCATGTTTACATTCAATAGGTCAAAGAGCTGGGCCGAGTGCCTGCATTTCTAGCCTATCTCTGGGTGATGCTGTTGTTGCTTGGTTCATCCACTTTGCATAGTGAGCACCTGAGAGATGGGCTCTGGCTAGGTCTGTGCCCTTGACTCTGACACTTCACCTCATGAGGACGGGCCAAGTCGGCAGAGGGCTGGAGTGGGCTTCTCTGAAGTATGAGGCTCAGGGCAGAGACAGGTCTCTCGTCCTGGTCTAAGGGCAGTTCTGGCTCCTTCCTTGCCCACGTCCCCTTTGCAGCAGTGGGCTGTGTTCCCACACCGCAGCCTTTGATCTCCCACCCACTCTCCCGAAGTCAAGTTTCTTTTGGCTCCTTTCTCTGCAGCCATTCCCACTCCTGCCTCCGCTTTTCTCTTACGCCAGCAAACAAATGTAAAATTAACATTTCAAAAATATTGAAAAATTAATGCTGTCGAAATCATGTTTTTGTTTTCTTGGGATGTAAAAGCACACAGTATCAACAATCATGGATAAAGCCTCTCCGGTGCCTAGCTATTGTTGGTGAACAAAATTGTATCTGCTCACCCATTTTCGTTACCTGGAATCAGGATTTCCAAATATAAATGCTGGCTAGATTAGAGCAGACTGGATTTTTCTCCCGTATTTTCATTTTGACAAGCCTATGAAAGCTGCTATCTCACCATCTAATAGAACCCCAGGCTGCTAAAAATAACCCCTGCGAGCTGGTATTAGACCCGGGAAATACCTCTCCCCCTCCCTGCCCATTGTTGAGGCGAAGCTCGACTTGTGTGCACGTATTTGCACTGGCTGGGTTCTTTTCTTCTTTCCAAGGCTGTTTTTCACTATTTGCCCGAGTTATTTGAACAGGTGGCTTTGCACAACCTATGCTAATGTGAGGCCTTTGTCTGCTTTGAGATTGCACAGGGAGTCATTTAAGGGAGAAATGTTTCTTTCTTGCTAAACTATTCACACCTGTTCTGATAACCAACCTTGTGTTGAACTGAAACACCAAGCCAGAGAGGGCTGCTTCTAACTAGACACACCCTCAGCGAGGCACGGACCCTCCTTTTCCTCTCTTCTTGCGGACGTGACAAGCGGCCCAGGGGTCTCATTCTGTGGCTTATGCTGAGTGTCCCCCTGGCTCTGTCTGGAAGCGAGTGGACCTTAGGGATCCCTGCAAGGAAGGTTTTGAGGAGCCTCACTGGACTTTGTCAATGGCGGGGTACAGGTGGGCGCAAAGGCCGCCGGTCTGGACCGGGTTTTCTGCTCCTGTCCCGGGCCACTGCCAGCCAGCGGGTGATCGGGCCGCGGGCTCTGAGCTGCGCTTGGCGGGCGATCACAGGCGGGCGCCCCGGGACGCTCGGCGCGCGCGCTCCCTGGCCACAGATCACAGGCGCCCGCCCTCCGCCGGGCCGGCCCGGGAGCCCGCCTGCTCCCTGGAACGCGATCACAGGCCGCGCCTCCGGGCCCCGCGGGCGGGGAGGGACGCCGCACGGGCCCCAGGGGAGAGCCATCGCCAGTGCGTTCCCACGGGGAGGTCCAGGGCTGGGCACAGGCTTCTCCACGCTGTCCCCCCACGGTGTCCTCCGCTGGTGGGAAGGCGGCGCAGGCGGAAAGGAGGCCAGGGCTGGGCGTCCCCAGGAGGGGCTGTAGAGACACACCACGGTCACGGGCACGCGGTAGCCTGTAAGTTAGGATTCTTAACGAGGGCGCGCCGAGGGTGGGCTTCCTAGAACCATTTTTTTTTTTTTTTTTTTTTAGGAATCTGTCCTGTTATTCCCTGGCCACAAGAAAAGAAGTGCACACGGACTAAGCAAGGCTGGCTTGGATATAGTTTAAAGGGATCCGATCCTGCCCACAAAAGTGGGCGTGATGGTGCCCAGATAGTTTTCACCTGGGCCGCCACTCCTCACCTGCGCGCAGTAGGTGGGCGGCCGCGCTGCCTCCCTCGGGCTAACCCGCAGGCACTCAGACCCGCACGCACGCACACTTCCAGGGAACCTGCTCAGACGCTGGGCCCTACAAGGAAGCGAGAGCGCCTAACCCTGTTCGCCGCTGCAGGTGGGCGGCTCATGTGCCCTCCAGGGCCATCAGGTCCCCCGTCCCCTCAGCAGGAGGCGTAGGAAAGCCGGGCATCTGGTTCCCATCCGGTGGACAAAGACCACAAAGAACTATAGGGAGGCAATCCCTGGGTGCATGTGCTCACCAAGCGTCAGCTGGAGACTAAACCAAATAGAATGTCAAAAAAACATGTAGTGCTGTTTTTCAAACTCATGTAGGGGATAGGATTAAGTTGAAAAAGGTTTCATTTTTAATTGTTACTCCGTTCAGGGCAGCTCTCCTAAGAGAGCATTTGCCTTATCAGCAGGGCACAACAGTAAAACTAAATGTACTGGTAGGAGGCGTTGTGGTTGTCTCCCCAACATCCATGCACCACCCCCCAGACCCCCATCAATGAGCGGCAGCCCCTTGTATCGTTTGGCTTGGACTGGCCAAGGCCAGCTGTTCACGAACGTGGCTACAGCGCATCGGGATCACCTGGGAAGGTGCTCTGAAGCCCAGCCACTCCTGCCGCAATGGAATGGAGCTCTTCTCCAGTCAGGGGTGATTCCAACGTGCAGGTGCGGTTGAGAACCTCTGGCCCAAACCACCCGAGGACTGTCGTCGTCCCCTTGCCACGTAGCTGGTTCGGAAATGGGCGGTGGCCCGAGGCCTGAGCCAATCCTCATCCGATGAGGTCAGTGGGAGCGAGAAACAGGACAGCCAGAAAGAACGTTAAGTAAAACCACCAGAGTATGAAATGCTCTGTATGTAAGGAATAGCAAGACGTTCAGAAGCTGGAAACACGCGGTGCCCATTATGGGAGGTGGGACCCGATGAGGCTGGAAGACAGGTTTAAGAGTTTATTATTAAGAGTCCTATGTATCTTATGGGGGAAAGAACAAAAATAATATTGAAGCCTAAAATTTGCACGATCAGACTTACTTTTGGCGTCACTATAGAGAAGAGATCTAAATGGAGAGAGATGAGAGCCAGAAACTGATTGGGCTGGGAAAAAACTTCTGTAGGGCTAGGGAGTTAAAGACGTTCCAGAAATGTGGTCTTGGTATAGAATCCTTTTTCCTTACCTCCCTCACAGTGGCTGATAATGTATTCTAAAGAGAGACAGAAGGAGGGAAGGAAATTTTCCCAACCTTTTAAAAACCGTAGAGCTATGGCCAATTATAACACATTGAGAACCTTATCAGAAGCTCAGAAAAAGGGATCTCAGATTAAATGCACAAAATTACCAAAGTTTGATTAGTGTGCTTGTTTAAAAGGGGGGTTATTGAAATAGACTTTATATAAACTAAAACTCACCAATTTTAAAGGTGCGATTTGATGAGTTTTGAAATGTATCATGTGATCTATACCATAACAATATATGTAACATTGTTATCACTCCTAAAATTTCCCTGGTGTCCCTTCAAATTTTCTTCTTGCACCTCCAGCTTTTGGCAACCAGTAGCCAGGTTTCTATTCCTATGATGTCGCCTTTTCTAGAATATCATGTAAATGGAACAATACAATTTGTGGCACTTTCAATCTAGTTCCTTTCGCTT
Source organism: Furipterus horrens (assembly GCF_987537825.1). NCBI lineage: Eukaryota > Metazoa > Chordata > Mammalia > Chiroptera > Furipteridae > Furipterus > Furipterus horrens. The sequence goes on from NW_028327182.1 coordinate 7,325,267, forward strand.
AGCGAAGTGCCTTTGAAATGCATCTATGTTGTTGCCTTTATCAGTAGCTCGTTCTTTCTTATGGCTCGGTGATATTCCACTGCATGGATTTATCACAATTTGTTTATCTATTCACCGGGTGGCCATTTGGGTTCTGTCACGGGCAGAAGATACAGCTACCTTTGAATCCTCGGAACCGGTGAAAATTACCTCATGTGACAAAAGATGTGATGAAGGATCAAGAAGAGAATTGTCCTTGAATTATCTAAGTGCCTGAAGTGCCCTCACGGTAGACTCCTAAGAGAGGCAGAGGGAGTTTAGGGACAGATCCCAGGAGGAGAGGTGAGGTAACTACAGAGCAGGGAAAGGCAGCCCCAAGTCAAGGAAGGTCAGCAGCCCCCAGAAGCTGGAAGAGGAAAGATTCTCCTCTAGGGCCTCCAGAGGGAGTGCCCTCCTGCCCGCACTTTGATTTTGGACTTCTGGCCTCCAGAACTATAGAAAAGTAACTTCTATTGTGTTAAGCAATGAATAAGAAAGAATTCCGTCTTCTCCATATCCTCACCCACACTTAGTATTGTTTGTTTAAAATTTTAGCCATTCTAATGGGTGTGGAGTGGTTTTAATTTGCATATCCTCCCTGGCTAGCAGTGTTGAACATCTCTGCATCTGTTTATTTGCCATGCAGATTTTTTTTGATGAGAGGTCTGTTCAAATCTTTTGTTCAGTTTCTATTGAATTATCTTTTAATTGATAAGCTATATGCTTTTAATATGTATTATAACTAACAAATACAACTTTATTTTATTAATTATATAACTATATAAAAATAAAATAAAGCATCTTTCAATTTACATTTTATATTATGAAACACAATATACTGAATAGGTTCTTTATGAACTCCATTTTACATCTCTCTCTCTCTACCAGACATTAGCATTTGGAACAATGGGGCTGAGTCCGAACTTCTTATCAGGCGCAACATCAAGTCGACTCATTTATTTTGTTTTTGTTGGAACACAGAGGGTGATGTAGCAAAGGGAAGAAGAACACAAGTTGCATGTTTTGCAACCTTTGGGTATCTTTGCAATGAACTGCTCCAAAAATCATTAACTATTTCATCTTGGATAGCTCAGCTTCCAGTTTTTCAGGATCTGGAGCCTGAAATTATTCATCTTTGTTCCAAATTGTTCAACGTTTTTTTTTTTCCCAGAGTCACAAGATTGGTGTTTTGTTTAAGACTGCCATCTTTTAGACACAGCAGTGAGAGAAGTTGAGTAGAATAAATGCTCTCATGTACAATCAACATCGAATAGTATTGTGAACGTGCACTGAGTTGATAGGCCTCCTAACAGGCTGGTAGTTATGGAATAGACAACATGCCCCCTGAATTGACAAATACACTTGCCATAGTGGTCCCATGTTCATGCATCAGGTGGCCTTACTTATGGGTGTCCCCAGATGGGGTGTACCATTTTAAAAGGGAGATGATCCCATTTTACTAAAAACCTCTATATAAATATATTTAATGTTTTTTAAAAAACGTTTTAGAAGATATATCCTCACATAGAATTTTTTTTTTTTAATTGCCTCTTAAGGTCATGGAAAAGTCTGAGAAACCCTGTACCAAGCAGACTCACATTTATGATTTCACCGGATTGTCTCTCACTCTGGATCTGTGGAGGGCACACTCCAGCATGTGTCACGGTCACCTGGGGGAAAGGCTTGCCACCACGTAGGTTCCTGTCGCCTCCCTCACAGGAGTCCTGAGTCCAGTGATCTGGTTAAGGCCTGTGCATTCTCCCCACATCTTTCTGAAAAGGTAGGTAAGCTTTGAGAAACAAGACATGTGGCCCCAGCTGTCTCAAACAGACTTGTTTAATTTTCTGTTAGAGCTTTCTTCTGATAGAGGGAAATTTTATATTTTACAGTCTCGTAACAAGCAGGAAAAGAAAGGCGTAGTTCAAGGTCTATGTAACAATAAGAAAACTAACTTTTAAAAAAACAGTGTAAGGGTATTTTCTACACGTTGACACTAGACATGAAATACAAACCCAGGGTTCTAGTCGGAACCATGGAGCCAAGGGTGAGAAGATTGGGGTCCATGCCTCTCCCCAACACAAATGGCCTGTGTGGCCTTATGTACATCTCATGGCCTCCTCAGATCCAAGGGGCTTGGGGATCCCCTGCTCCTGGATTGGGCCCTCTCGGGGCTGTGTTAGCTGGATGATATTGTGGGTCCTTTCCTGGATTTTCTGGAATTCCTAATAGGGAGGACAAAGGCCGCAAGTATGAGGGTATAAGGGATAAAGAAGCCAGTAACTCTCAAACCAGTAGGAGATCATTAGCAGATGAATCATGGGAAAGGGGCGAGGAAATGACATTCTGCAGCTCCTCACACACATCTCTGGGATCAAAAGGAGGAAGACTGTCATCACCAAACACAGAGAAATGGGAAGATGTAGCTAGATACCTTTGCAAATAAATTGGAGATAGACCTATAACTAGATTCGTCGTCGTCGGCAGCCCTCCGTCTCGAGAGACGATGGTGTAGCTTCTTAAGAGTCTATCTGCACCGCCGAGAATGGCTGTGCAGTCCGACTCGGGAGTGACACGGTATCTGTCTCCTCCCGTGTTGAATCGACATCTTGCGATGACGCTGGAGTGTCCTCTCCAGTGAAGCTGAAGCTACAGAGCCTGGGCAGGGTGATATGGAGGGTCTGCTGTTGCCCATGCAGCAGACCCCCCCTCTCTTCGCAGCTGAAGGGTCCAAGGGAAAGACGGAGTCAATACAGCTTGGCTTCAGGTGCGCCGCAGGAGTTGCCGGTGTTGACTACAACGTCAAACCGCCTTAGGGACTCCGGCTCCGGATTTTCTGTCGGGGTTTACTCCCTTAGCCTTTCCCCTGAAGAGGTATGCCGCAAGGCAGCGGAGGTTTTTTGGAGTCAGAGTTTTCCTTCTCTGATGTGCCCTGACTGGAAGATCGAACCAGCGACACTTAGCTCGCAGGCCGACGCTCAATCCACTGAGCCAAACCAGCCAGGGACTATAACTAGATTACCCTTAGTTAATCACACCCTGAGTTAAGTAGTTAATCATGTTAGATTGTGAACCCGGATTAACCAGTAATGGAGAAACGGGGAGAAGGAGAGGGGAGGGGGAACTAATCGCGTTAGGGAGGGGGAGCTAATCGCATTAATATAAAACCAGTTTTCTTTGTCTACTTCATGTGTGCATGCCCCTGGCTGGCGGTGCACCCAACTCTGCAGACTCGTGAATAAACACCTCACTTTGCTGCTCAAGTCCTGTGTCCCAGTGATTTATTGTGAGCATTTCTCACAAAGGGGGACAGGAAAAAAAATCGAAATTTATTTACAAAAAAATTGTGTATTCTGACATGTTTAAACTTCAGTCACCTTCCAAGTACTCACCATTTGATCCAATACACCTACTGAGACATTTTTCCCACTGCTCAAAACAATTTCTGAACTTGTCAATTTTGATACATTTTAAATGCTTCTGCTGTTTTTTGTTTCACCTCTTCCACATTGGCAAAATGTTTCCCTTTGAGGGCTTTTTTTTCATTTGGGGAAACCAAAAAAAGTTGTTCGGATGAGATTGGGTGAATACGGAGGGTGGGGCACCGGAGTCATGCTATTTTGGGTCCAAAACTGCTGAACTCTCAACACAGTGTGGGCAGGTGTCTTTGTAAATCACCTATCATGAAATGGGCAAACATGTTGAAAGAGCCTTAAAAAAAATATTCCCTGAGGCCAAACGCAGCCTCTCACAACAATGCCAGCAGGCGGTCTGCTTTCCCTTCCCTGTTCTATGATTGTACTCAGAGCACCTGGTGTAGAATATACCAGATACTATAGTAAGGGCTTTGTATGGATTGTTTTATGAGGGAGACACTAAGATAATCCCCTACCACAGATTAGGAAACTAAAGCTCAGCGTATTTAAGTGGCAGGTCCAAGTTCGTACAGCCAGTAGGTAGTGGAGCTGGGATACTAACCCAGACAATGTGACTTCTAAGACCATCATGAGAAATAGCTTCACGTTTATCAAACACTAACAATTTGTTGATAATAGCTATTGTTTTTTTGTACATGTTTCCACCACACAATTATAACGTAGGACATTATTTTACTCATTCGTGTTTCTCTGGTGACAACTACACTGTGTGGGAAGGAATGAAATCATTCTCAATCACCGTAGTTGCAGAAAGGCTAACTCCATGTTTCCAGAGGCTTATACTTGCTATGAAGAAAGGGACAGTGGTGTGGGGATGGAGGCAATGGCTCACATTCAGAATCGACTTTTAAAAAATTATGAATGACCTGCAGATGCTCCTAGAATAGGCTCAAAGAACTCTCAATGTTTCTGATAAAACTCTTGAATTTTTTCAGCGAAGCTAAGGTTGTGCATGAAATAATGTAAGAAATGACCAGTGCTTATAACATTCAATTTATATGTGGTTATCCCCACAACCAGACGCTGAACCTGCAGATACTCCAGGGGCATTTGATGGCATCGTCGGCAGTCGTCGTCGGCAGCCGTCCGTCTCGAGAGACGATGGCGTAGCTTCTTGAGAGTCTATCTGCACCGCTGAGAATGGCTGTGCAGTCCGATTCGGGAGTGACAATCCCTGCCACACTTGGTACAGGTGAAGGCAGATGGCTGTTGTTGCTGCTGCTGACGCTGCTTCCGCCTCGATCTTTTCTGGGCCGCCTCCTCGTTGCGCGCAGCCTCCGCGCGTGACGTACCTTGCCTGACCGCGAGCCTCCAGGCTAGGCGGTCGTCTGCTTGAACTTCCCATGTGTTGAGATTGATGGAGCATTGTGTCATGTCCTTTTTGCAGATGTCTTTGAACCGCAGTTTTGGGCGCCCTGTCATCCTCTTGCCTTCTGCTAGCTCGCCGTAGAGGAGGTCTTTGGGGATACGGCCTGCATTCATTCTTTTGACATGGCCGAGCCACCTGAGGCGTCTCTCGCTAAGAACTGCATGCAAACTGCTCATGTTGGCTCGCTTCAGCACCTCGGTGTTGGGGACCTTATCCTGCCAGGCGACATGCAGGACGCGTCGCAGGCACCTCATGTGGAAGCTGTTGAGTTTCCTTTCGTGCCTTGCGTAGGTGGTCCACGTCTCGCTGCCATAGAGGAGAGTGCTGAGTACTCAGGCTTGGTAGATGCGCAGTCTGGTTTTCTCAGTGAGGCTGGAATTGTTCCACGCTCGCCGGTTCAGTCTGGCCATAACTGTGGCTGCCCTGGCGATTCTCCGGTTGACCTCCAAGTCGACTGACAGAGAGCTCGAGATGGTGGACCCGAGGTAAGTGAAGTCGTTGACAACCTCCAGGGTGTATCCGTCGATGGTGATGCATGGGGGAGTCCCCGTGCCTTGAGCCATAACATTCGTCTTCGTTTTGATGGCATAATAATCATGGAAATGGACTGAGTGGTGTAAGTAGAGGTCTGGGGTTCTGGGAACCTTCGTGAGTTCTGTCTTACCAATCAAAGTCACTCCAGCGGCAGGGAGGCCACAAAGGCCTTTCGGGGTAGCCTCCTCTTTCTCATTCAAGGGCAGGACATGGGTATGCATGGGCACTTATTAAAACAAGGAGGATCTCTGGGTTATTCTAATTCATTGTAGGATGTAGGATTTAGAATCCAACAGAAATGGCTTTGAATTTCAGTTTTACAGTTTACTAGTGAGACTGGGACCAAGTTACTTAACTTCTGTGAGATGCAGTTTTCTCATTTGTCCACTAGAGATAGTCCCTAAGCAGAGCCTCCCTCGGGGCCTCCAGAAGGAGCCAACCCTGTCAGCACCTTGATTCCGGGCGTTGGACCCCCAGAACTGACAGAATACCTTCTTGTGTTTTCAGCCCCCAAATTTATAGTAATTTTTTTTGGCAGCTGCAGCAAAGGATTACAGTTGGAATTTAAGAAATGCTGGCTTGCCTCATGATCAGGACAGAAGAGGAAGCTCCGGGAGGAAAATGTTCAAGATCCTTTTCAGGCAGAAACCAAGTGTTTTTGTAATTGAACAGCAATTGGTGTTCCCTGCCGCCTGCTGCCACCCTCGAGGCAAAATTCCAGAGGCAAAGGTTTGGTGATAAAGGAAAGGAGTCTTGATTCAAAAGCAGTCACTTAAGCCTATCAAGTCATAGCTTTAATCACTTAAGCCCATCAATTAAGGCTAAACTCTAACACCTGGGCTCTCCTATCATTTTTTTTCCCCGTTAGTTTTTAGTTATTTTATTTCTATAGGGTTAGTTTACAAAATAAAACAACATAAGATGCAAAAGCTACACCATTTTGGAAGAATGTCAGGCTTCTGCCTCAGAGGTCATCCCCTCTAGAACACCAAGGAAGAATAACACTGCCCCCCTCTGCAGGCCAGCCTGGTCCTAGGCTGTGCTGGAAGTTCCTCCGCATCCAAAATACCGTCTGATGGGAAATGCAGGCAGCTGCAGCATGATCACCCAGGCATCCTTGAGGAAGAAGAGCCCGAGAGAGCCAGCCAGGAGCCAGAAAAGCTCCCGAACCAAAGAGCCCGCCCTCTTTTTATTTCCATTGGTTCTGGAGGCTTCAGCTTCTCAGCCAATCCCGTCCTAGATTGCTTTCCACTGCCTTGGCAACCTCCTCCTATGGCCCCTCCTACTTCTCCCCAGGGATCTTAATCAGATCTCTTTGTATCATTTTTTATGGTGGGTCTAATGCGTTTCTGGAGCAGAATAAACAGACAAAGGAGAACGAACCACCTGCTCAAAAAGGTTCAGTAGGGATAGTACCTGCAGCCCTCCTCGGGGCTTTCCTTCACAGGGAGACCAGGCGGTTGGCAGTTGTGTGACCCACAATGACATACCTGCACCCACCTACCAGAGCGGCTGAGAGCTGGATTCTCCAAGTGCGGGCAAGGATGTGGAACAAGGAGAACTCTCATATACTGTTGAAAAATAGCATTTTCTTAAAAAGGTAAATATACGCCTACCATGTGACATAGCCATTCTTCTGCTAGGAATTTTCCTAAGAGAAGGGAAGGTGTATGTCCACAGATTTCATTCAAGCCTCCATAGTAACACCCTCCCCGCCCCCAGGTGGAGACAGCCCAGGGTCGATCAACAGGGGAACAGATAAACAAAACGTTGGCCATGTCTACAATACGATACTGATTATCAATAAAAAGGAACCGTCTCCTAATACCCTTAACAAGTTGACTATCAAGTCCATTATTCTGAATTAAAGAAACCAGATACAACAGAGTATAGAGTGGATTTATATAAATGTTTAGAAAATGAAAACTATCAAGGAACTAGTATTAATGACCCATGGACACGGACAATGGGGTAATGGGGGGGGTGGAGTGTGGGAGAAGAAGTAGGGGGGGGAGCAATGGGGGAAAAAGTGGGACAACTGTAACAGAAAAAAAAATAAATTAAAAAAAAAAGAAAACTAATTTGCAATGGCAGAGAGCAGATGAGTGGTTGTCTGGGGACAGGGGCAGGAGTTTGGAGGGAGCCAGGAGGGCTCAAATGCAAAAGGGTCGCCACAACACCCTGACTGGTGTGGCTCAATGAGTTAGGTATTGTTTTGCGAAGTGAAAGGTTGCCACTTTGGTTCCCCATCAGGACATATGCCTGGGTTACGGGTTCAGTCCCCTGTTGGGGCTCATGCGAGAGGCAACCAATCAATGTTTCTCTCTCTCATTGATGTTTTTCTCCCTCTCTCCTATCCCCTCCCTCTAAAAATAAATAAATAAAGTCTTAAAAAAAACAAACGAGGCGTGACAGAAATTTTTCACTTGGAAATGTGAGTGTCTTATTAGTGGTTCTGATTTCATGGTTGTAGAAACTTGTCCAAACTGTTCAACATGCATATTTTAAAACGGTATTGTTTATTTCTTGTAACTGGTGCCTTAATAAAGTTGTTCAAAAAGAAATTTTAGCATCTTCCTCTAAGAGAGAAAGTAGGCCAACTGAAAAGCCATTGGGAATCCAAAAGCAGAGAGAATGTGGAATTGACTGAAAGGGATGATAAAAGGAAAAGTGTTTTAGATCAGGGCCAGCGGAGGAACAGCGGAAGTTAACACGCCATCATATTTTATGTTACTGACTTAAATGGTCACGGAGTCATGGGAGGAAGCCCTGGCTTTCCCCACTTCTGTTAGGCTCTCTGTTGGACAAGGTCAAGAGCTCTCCTCGCTTTTGCTCCAGTCCCCTCTCTGGTGCTGGACAAGGGTGCTGTGAACAGTTTGTCTTATCAGGGAGAGACGCCTTCCGATGCTCTGTCAATTACTTCTCCCTTCCCGAGCTCAGTCTGAGCACTGGGGTCAAAGAGCCCTCCTGCCTCCTTGGCCTGGGTCTCCCCGAAAAAGAAAGCCCAGAAGAGAACTAGTATCGCCCTTACTCCAACTTCTTGAGTGCATGGCTTGCTCTTTTCTCTGTTTGAGTGTTTGTTCTGCTCCAGAAAACATCTTTAGATCCACTTTGAAAGGACTCTGCCTTAGCTATCTTTGAACACAGTAGAACAGATGTTCTCACTTTTCTACTTGAAAATAGGATCTGCTTATGGAGAAAGTTGAAAAGTATTGGAAAGTGGGAATAAGAGAAACCATTTCTGGCTAGTCCTACCATTTAAATGCACATGCAGATAACTTTTGATTTTTTCCACTCTTTTTTTCTATTTAAAGGCTTAAAAAAAAAAAAAAAAAACAGTTGTAGCTATGCTCTGTACACAGCTTTATTTCCTGCTTCTTCCTTTATTGTGATCTCCTCGCCACTTTCCCATGCTCTTACACAGACTTCATAAATATTACCTTTAATGGATGCATAATATTTCATTGAGTGGGTATGCCATTGTTAACCATGATCCTATTTACAGAGAGTTTGAAACATGAGGAGATGGTGATTCCATGCAAGACATTTAGATTTCACTGAAGATACAGAAGGAGGGGGCTTGATGGGGAAAGATCCCTGGACTGGAATAGGTCTCCCTCTGGTTCAAGCTCAGTTATTAGCTGGTGATCTTGATCATGTGTCATTACTTTATGATGGCCTCATTTTGCTTGCTCATCCATAATTCATACAACCATGTAGCTTTTCAAGATTCCTTTGAGCCTGAAGATGCTAGGGTTCTAGGATCTGTTCTACTAAAACAAAAGCTGTGATTTTGGTCATCCAGGCTCCTTACCAATCCATTCATTCTTCGCACCCCTGAAAGATAGTAGGTACCTAATGAGTTATTTTGTATTGATTTGAATCGATGAATATTTTATATTGAATTGAATTGAACTCATTTAAGTCATTGAAATGAAGCAGACCTTCATGTCAATAGACCTCAGTAAGAAGAACAAACTATTTTAATTCCTTCATTGATAGAAATAAGTGTTTTGACAGATCTGACTTGTTTCCTGAGCATTCACTCAGGATAGTGCTGATGCATTTTGTGTCACATCATGGAGAATGACCCGTAGCAACACCATGAGTCTCAGTGTCAATAGTGACATAGAAATGGGCAACAGAAAGGGCCAGGTGAATAAGGACACAGGCAAAAATACACATCTGATTAAAACCTGCAATAAAAAGGAATGTTAAGACTTGGAAAGGCTCCTCCGAATTATATGGAGATCACTGGGTTTGTCCCATGTGTAGCAACTTTAAATCTGGAAGACTGTACGCCTCCGAAAATAATAGGAGAGACTCCCGCCTGGATGTCTGAGCCTGATAAACAACCCCATTAATTAAAAGGTGCACATCATTAGCATATATTACTACTATTACTTTGTACTTCTCTTTAATGCAACTTAAGTTTGCTTCATTTTGCCAGGCTAAACTTTCTGCTTCTTCTGAGCCTTTTTCTTTCCCTCTCTCTCTCTCTCTCTTTCTCTCTCTCTCTCTCTCTCTCTTTCTTTTCTTTCCTAACCAGCAGTTTCTGTTTTCTATCTACTGAATAGATTAGAAGTAATATTATAGAGTAAGGGTAATCTCTTTATTTCTGCATGAGAATCAACCCAACCTTAATAACTTAATCACTGCTTATAGAAATTTAAAGTGCAGAGTAAATAATGCTTCAAAAGCAAAAACTGCAGTGCTAAGAAATATAAAATCAATACATGCAAATGGCAATTTAACCAATACTCCAAAGTGATATTGCTATTTAGTGATTAAAGACTTCACCTGGAATATCACATCATGGCTAGAACGGTAAGAACAAAATAGAATATAAGATAACAGATACAAAATGATGGCCTGTTTTCAACAGACAAAAATAAGAGATGGTGGGAAACAAGGTAAAATGCATTTTCTCCAATTGGTTTATAATTTTTAATAAAACACCTTAGCAAATTATTTTCTAAATTGGAATTAAACTTAGTATAAAAATACAATTACCTCATTTTCTTTTGGTCTTCAGTTTGCTTTTATCAAAGGTAGAAGCATTGTAAAATTGACCTCATTAAATTACTAGGAAAGTTTATATACACTTTATTTCAATACTGAAAAAAATGTTCAAGTTAGCAGCATCTTAAAAGCACTACCACATATTTTATATACGTTCATTAAACTTTAAATAAGAGCCTTCTCAACTTTGCCAACTGAGTTCTAGTTCATAAAGAAAATTGGTTTAAGTGACCAGAAACAATGTAAGTCTATTGATTGTTTTCAAGAAGTAAAAAAGAAAAAAAATTCCTGCTGCTCTGAGGACTTATAAATGTCTTTATTTGCCACAAAAAATGCAAGACATGTCTCATTCAATTACTGAAGATACCTTAGGGTAGGGATTCATTCAATCAGGAGAGCCACTGATCAGTAAAAAAGTGGGAAACCCATTCATTCAGTGCATTGATTCAGCATATGCATGAAATTCTTCCTATGTGCCGGGGACACAGAAGGAAATATTTAATTATGAATTCTTAGATCACAATCCGATGCTCCGGAAAAGTCATCATCGAGCCTTCCTGGGCACACCCTCATCCTAATTTTAATGTTCAGAAATACAGTAATTCTAGCAATTGCTTTCACACTTATAACATGTTCCTCTATGTGTGTAATCAATAATTGATTATAGAGAGCTCCCTGTGTGCAAAAATGTGTGGAAGATTCATAGATACCCAAGATAAACTCCCTGCCCCATAGTGTTCTCTGCCTGGTGAGGAGAGGAGACAATGTTACTAATTTGAACAGCTAGGTGTGTAAGAGGGCCAGCCAGAGCTCAGAGGAGGAAGAAATTACAGTACTTCTGTTTGGGGCTGGATTATAATTATAATTCCCTGCTTGATATAAGTTCTATGAAACCAGGTTTTGGGTGTGCCTGTCCTTGTTGAATTCGCAAGAATAAATGCATTCCTTATACATACTCCGTACACAAAAACGTTTGTCTAATGAGTGAACAACTTGGCATTGACTTAGGTGGTAAAACATTAGTATTCACTTAGCAGGGCAAGGGAGGAGGTGGGAGGCATTCCTGATGAGGAATGGAGGGGACATACAGGTGCACAGCACAGGTGCTCACTTCCAGGTTGAATTAGTTGGGGTAATTAACACAAGGTGCTGCTTCTCAAAGGCTTAATAGGCTCCTTCTCTCTTGGGTCAATCTTATGGGGCTTGGGCAGTCCTCCCTCCTCTTAATATAGCTACACTATTTGGACTATATAGCCCCCGAGGTGGTCATAGCAGAGGAAGACAGGGATGGGGAAGCCATCCTGGTCTTAACTGCCTTGGACTTGGCAGAGTCAAGTAGAGCTAAAGCATGTGGCCAATTTCACTGCAAGGCAGCTTGGGAATGTGGAGAAGGACAGAATCTTGGGTGAGTACAACCTCCCTGCCACTGAAGTCTGTTTATTTGCACACCACGTGTGTGTGTGTGTGTATAAAATTTTCATTTGTCCCATTTCCTCTTAGCCTTTACCCTTTTCCATATCACACCGATCAAAATTCTTACCTCCTTTGTCATTCTCATAAACTAAAGGTAAGTGCCTTATCCGATCTAGCTGCTTAATAAATGCTGGCGATAATAATGATTGCATTCAAATCTCAAACTGTGCACATGAACAATCTGAATTTTATTCCTAAATACCAGAGGTAGATTCTCTAGTATAATTTTTTTGATTGTTATGTATTTGACTTGGACGTATGGTTTAAAGAGATTTGTAGGTAGCGCTAACCAAGACAGAATTTTGGCTAATGTTTATGTATATCTAAGTAACCTTCCTGTGTCTTGGTTTCCTCATCTAAGAAATGGGATCATGGTACTCATTTATAAGGTTCTTTGTTTCTTCAAATAACCCTAACACTTTGATTTTCTTTGATCAGGGCTGACTGCTTGATTTTTATACATTACACATAAACATGTAAAACAGCTGACAGCTTGATAAGAAATTCCACAGAGGAGCATGGATAGTACATCAGATACTTAGACTGTGTAGGGTATAGTATCTGTGTGGTCTCTGACATTTTCCTGTCATTTTTTCTTTGTTTTCTTTGTTTTTTTACTTCTTCTGAGGATGAAAAATGAGTTGGGTTAGTCAGAGGAGTATTGGGTGAGTGTTTAATTGTCTAAGAAGGAAAAAGGGGTTAGGTAAAGATTTCTCTGGAATTTAAACTAAAAATAAATGCAATGGGAATTGGTCAGACAGAATTCACTCTGAATTTGCATTAGACCCAATTAGCTGAGTATCAGAAAACACACACACACACACACACACACACACACACACACCAATGAACAAAATCTCATAATTTTTTTGAGAATCCTAGGATCTTAGTTTTTTGGACACAGGGTTAATTTTCAGCTGAGAAGAAATTTTGATGGCAAAATACCCCTTAAAAAAAGAAGCCATTAGAAAAGGTCCAAACAACTGATAGAGTTGCTTCTAGCCACTGTACAAGGGGTGTTTCTTTCAATCGGTGGTTCTTCAACTTCAGGGTGAACTGAATTACACAGATGTTCAGGGGCCCCAACCCTAGGGATTCTGACTCTGTGGGCCAGAGCAGGACCCAAGAACCTGCCTTTCTAACACGTGATGCTACCTACCGCTGCTGGTCTGAGAACCAGACTTTGAGCACCACTGTTTTAGGGGTGTCTCTTTGCAGAGGATGCAAGGAAGGCGACGATGAGAAAGTGTGCACTGAACTGATGTTTCTGGGCATCACGTCCAGGTCGTGTCTGCTCCTGGTCACTCCACTGGCTCTGGTAGGGTCCACTCAATGTCGCTTGCTAATTTAATTTCTGCAAAGGGAATGGGATAAAGGTAAGGGTGGCTATTTGCTTGTGCATAGAGTCCAGTGAGGAAATCACTTTAGTTTCCGGGTATTTCACAGAATTTGAGGTCTGACAGGGATGTTAAAACTTTCTTATGGAGCCCTGGCTGACATGGCTCACTTGGTTGGAGCACCGTCCCATGGACTGCAAGGTCACAGGTTCGATTCCCAGTCAGGGCGCATACCCAGCTTTTGGGTTTGATCCCTGGTTGGGGCCCATATGAGAAGGCAGGCAATCAATGTTTTTCTCTTACATTGATGTTTCTCTCTCCCCTCTTCTTCTTTCTCTAAAAGCAATGAAAAAACATCCTCAGGTGAGGATAGAAAAATAAAAAATAAATTAAAAAACCCTTTTTGAGGGAACCTGAGGCTTGGAGACACATGCACCACTAGAAAGCCCACTAGGGCTCAGCTTAATCCTTTCGGTTGATCAATGGGATGAGAGATACACGTGATAGGTTCTCACAGCCAATACACTCACGCCGACCAGGTCAACCTTCTGCAGAACACTCACTTTAAAGCATATCTTGATGCAAATTTTGTAAAACTGATTAGAGACTCGTGTGTCCAAATCAAAAATACCTGGTTTTGGAGGGACAGATTAATAATTGAGATAATTTCGTGTAAAAATTTTTGGAGAAATCAGTCACTCAGGGAACCAAACAAGAAAAACGACCCTCCAAGTGCTAATTAAGTCATTATGCAGAGAGGAATCTCCCTTCCTGCTTGTAAGCCAGTCTCCTTTTACTACAAACAAATAGCACTAGGTAGTAATTTTTATTCATAGAGTTTCTGTATATACAATACCACTTTTAAGTTTGATATTGTATCACACGAGCATCTTGTAAAGTACGTAATAAACGCCAAATCATCAGGAATGTGGAAGGGCCAAGGCGGCCTTGAAAATCAGCATTAAAACAATCACCCCGCCACCCACCCGGAGATTCTCATGTAATAAAATGGAGAAAACTATCTTGTTTTTACGGGTCTCACACAGGTTGTTCCTCTCCAAGGGCTTAGTGGGCACATGCTCGGAAGCTAGGCAGGAGTACATTGCCACAGATAAGTTTTTAGGGAGAAACTAAAGAGTTGAGCGCATGTCCTTTGTCCCCCAGAACGATTCTGGATATAAACTGGCCTGTGACTTCCTTCGCTAGGCTGTGAGAGAAGCTCGCTGACAACGAGGACACCTGAACAGAATACTGAAAAGTATTCAGGGCAAGATTCTACACTCCACACATGGCCGGGCTTTGAAAAGCACCTCCTACTGGTGAAGGTTTTTAGGTACAGTGCATCTGACTTCCTGTCTTGGCTTCGATTTTCCATGTGTAATTAGATGAAACACACACATTCCCTCAATGTAGACGTATATATGGATGAGGCAAATACTTCTTAAGGGGATCCCATTACATAATTAACACAACTGCTTCTGTCACAGACATTCTATGAGATTCTTGGTGCCTGGCCCCTTTTTAACAACACTTTCTGTCCACTAACTCCTTTCCCCAGTCAGACCTGCCTCTAGTTTCCACCGGTTCTAACAGTCTTAGGTATTTGTCTTGAGCTGCCAGGTCTTGCCACCCATACCTTGCTTGGAACCAAACAACCCTGGAATTCTTATAAAAAGTTTGGTAACCATGTCCCACTTCTCAGAAAGACCTAATAACAGTGATCTTCAGTAAGGTCTCAAAATATTGGGTCATCCTTATTTGGGTAACACATAGTAGGTTTACAGTTACTTGTAGGGAAAACAATGCAATCATTAATAAGAAATGCAAGAATAAACTGTTTTTGTGTAATCACAACTGTAAACCTACTTCCGCCCCACACTGTGTGCTATAAAGAATTATCATAGAACTAGACCACCAAAGCACACAATACACATGAATAAACTCAAAATACATTAAAGACAAATGTAAGTCACGAAACCACAAAAAATCCTAGAAGAAAACATAGGCAGTAAAACTTCAGACATTTCTCATAGCAATATTTTTGTTGATATAACTCCTAGGGCAATGAAAACAAAGGAAAAAAATAAATAAATGGGACGACATCAAACTAAAAGGCTTCAACAAAGGAAACCATTAACAAAATTAAAAGGTAAGCTACTGAATGGGAGAATGTATTTGCCAATAATACAGCTGATAGAGTTAATTACCAGAATAGATGAAGGACTCTACAACTCAACACTAGGAAGACAAACAATTCAATTAAAAAGTGGGCAGAAGATCTGAATAAACACTTCTATAAAGAGGACATACAGATGGCTTACAGACATATGAAAAGATGCTCAATGTCACTAATCATCAGAGAGATGCAAATTCAAACCACAATGAGATATCACCTCACTCCTATCAGAATGGCCATCACCAATAAATCAACAACCAACAAGTGCTGGTGAGGATGTGGATAAAGGGGAACCCTCATGCACTGTTGGTGGGAATGCAAAATGGTATAGACACTGTGGAAAACAGTATAGAGTTTTCTCAAAAAATAAAATCAGAACTGCCTTTTGACCTAGCAATCCTACTTTTGGGGATATATCTGAAGAAACCCAAAACACTAATGTGAAAAAAATATACACACCCCTATGTTCATTATAGTGTTATTTCCAATAGCCAAGATCTGGAAGCTGCCCAAATGTCTATCAGCAGATGTGTAGATAAAAAAGCTGTGGCACATTTACACAATGGAATACTACTAGGCCATAAAAAAGAAGGAACTCTTTCCTTTTGTGACTGCATGGGTGGACCTGAAGAGTATTATGCTAAGTGAAAGAAGTCAGTCAGAGAAAGACAAATACCATATGATCTCACTTTACATGTAGAATCTAATGAACAAAATAAATTAATGAGCAAAGTAGAAAGAGAGGCAGGGGTATGTGGAACAGAGCTGTTAGAGGAAAGAGGGGTTGGGGCCTGGATGAAAGAAGGTGAAGGGATTGAGGAAAAATCATAGACACAGACAACAGTGTGGTGATAGCCATAGAGAAAGTGGGGGGGGGTAGGTGGAGGTGGGCAAAACAGGGGGCATGGGGAGGGAAAGGGACTTTGCTTAGGGCCACGGATACACCTTGCAGTGTGCAGATGATTTGTTGAGTTGTACACTTGAAACCTGTTTATCTTGTGACGCAGTATCACCTCAATAAATTCAATAAAATAGTATTCTCAGAAGTAATTGAAACTAAACTACGCTTGTAAAAATAAAGGGACGAAGTGCACACAGTGATACGGGTGTGTAGGGTGGTCCTTCCAGATGCAGGGGTGAGCTGGGAGCAGGTGAAATGAGTCAAATGAGAAACTGACAGCCAAAGGCAATTTCACTGGCCCGTTGCAAGAAGTAGTTTTGGTTTGTCGAACGTGCCTGTGATTTTTGTTCACTGATACTTAAATATAATATTATGACACTTTAAAGAGATCTCCATCATCTTGCACTTGTATGTATAACATGCTGGCTAACAGACATTATCCAATTTCCTAAGAGGAAGAGAATGAACATGGATGGCCGTGGAGCAAAAAGGCAACCTGAGCACTCGTGAGGAAGAACGACAGTTACTGGACTACGAGCCAAGGAGCATGGGAATGTGGCCACGGGACATCCAGCGTCACCAATGATACTAATCATGGCTGCCATTCGTTGAGTGCTGCCCAAGGGCCTTTTTTCCCCCCTGAAGAAACAGGTGTAGAATAGATGACGTATCACAGAGTAATTGGTGGAGCTGAGATCAGAGGCCGATTAAGGTCGGCTGAGGCCCTGGGTGCAGAAGAAAATATTGGACCCCTTAAAAAAAAGAGAGAGACAGGGAAAATAAAAATACATGTTAACCATATTTTATGCAGCACAGTAATGAAACCAAACTTGGTGTCATTAGGAAAAAAGTGTAAAGTTGAGGTTTTGCAGGGCCCTTCAGAAGCTGGGGCCCAGGACGCGCGCTGGGGCGCACACCGTTAAATCCGCCCTGGCTGAGATATGAACACTTAAAGGCCCTAATCAGCTGTGCTGTAAGCGAACCGCACTTACCCTCCCTCCGCAGGAAGATGAAAATTCAGTGTCTGGAAGGCCAGAGACTGTGCCTCAGTGGTGAGGCTGCCTCTCCGCCTTCTGTGGCCCGTCTCAGACTGATGCCTTGACCCTGCCTGCCACACGAACATGCAGCCAGTGACGCAAAGCTCCATGTCCCAACAAGGGAGCAAGGGGACTTGGGAGTTTTTCCCATAGTTTTCCCCAAAGTACCTCTTCACTGCTGTCATGCCATTTTGGAAGATGGGTTCTCCTATTGCCCCTTGGATAAGGACAGCTCTCAATGAAGGATTAGAGAAGGAGGGAGATGCCACTCCACACACCAGCTCCTTGTCTGACAGGCTTAGCCACTCTACAAGAGCTCGAGGAGAAAGTGGCCTCATGCGCTGATGCTATTACAGGGACAGGGGTTTGCAGAAGTGATCATTACTTTCATCGGCCAAAGAACGAATAGAAAGTAATTTTCAATTTTTCAAGTTCCCACTGTCTCCAATGCTATATTTCAAAAATATTCATATGGGGCACTAGGACTGGCTCTGTTAAGACAATGAGTGAGACTCAAGGCCTGAGGGGGTGCTCAGACCAGATTTCTTTGGGGAGAGGCTGGGGGGAGATTGGAATGAGAATAACCTTGAGTGTGCTCTTCAACTCACCAAGGTCACTGCTCACTGCTGAAGAGGATTGGAATCACAAAGAAGAACCATGGGCTAAGCTCCTTGAGGACAGGGAGATGGGGAGGTGGGGAACAGGGTCTTACCGTGGACCCTGGATGTTTCCCCGTTTCAGGTAATGTAGGAAGTTGGGTAAAACAAACAACAAACAAGCCAAATACTTTCAGGAGTGGTTTGGCCCTACCCAGCATCACCTGCTCAGGAGACCAAGGTTCACAAGGGCTGAGGTGACTTTTTAATTTCTCAGGTTGCAAGACATCTTCTGAGTACTTCACAGTTGGGGCTAAGTCCAACTCAAGGGGTGTTCTTTGTATTTTTCTACAACATCCTCAGTGCTTTCTACCTGTCCGGCCACCACCAGGAGTGCTGACCCTTCTTCTTTCACGGATGTGTCATTGGGGTCTGCAGAATCATCCTGTTCTCCCTTTATGAATTAACTCATCTTTCCCCCGTCTCACCTGTCATCAATACCTTGGGCTCATTGCCAGCTTCTGCCATCAGTTTTACCTACATGCATGCTTTCAATGATCTCTTTGATTGTGTTCCTACCTTTTCCAAATCTATTAAAAGAGTTTCATTTTCTACCCTCAGCTATGAGACTTCGGATAGCAGGCCCAGCTTCTGATATTTGTGTCACTCAACCTTGTTATCATTTCTCACTCCTTCCTCCCTAGAACCCTGCCTTCATGAGCTCCTATTCTTTATTTACAAAATAGTTCAATAAATAAATAAATAGGATAAGAGAAAGCTCTTCTTTACAGCTGAATTCGGATTCATAAATGTGGGAGAATGATGGAAATAGAAAATTAGCACTTGGGAACCACTGCAGCATTATGGGTGGTAGGCAAAGATCATGGGTGGATGAGATTAGTGGGCAAGACATTTGCTCAGTCTCAAGGTATCTTTCCATAGAAAGACATTCATCACAAAGGGAAACAGTAATCTTTTAGTGAAGAAACCTGTCAGCTACCACCATAACCAAATGATCAATGCTAATACCACCCATAATGAGACAAGGTGACATCATGTGCCCAAGAAGGGCACAACAGCAGTTCCATGGAATGAATTCTTGCCAAAAAAGACATACTTTTAATCAAGAGGATACTTCAGACAAATTCAAATTAAAATACAGTCCTCTTCAAAAGTCTCAAGGTCACCAAAGACAAAGAAAGACGGAGGAGCTGATTCAGATTAGAAATGAGTAAGGAAACGTGACAACTAAATACAACGTGTGATCCCGGATCGGATCGTAGATCGGATAATGGCCCTTAGTGGGACATCTGGGGAAGTTTAATTAGATCTGTAGACCAGTTAATTGTATTGTAACAGAGTTAATTTTCTGGCTTTGATGATTATTCTGTGGTTACATAAAATGTTAACATTTATAGACAGCAAGTGAAGGGTATACAGGAATTCTCTTACTATATTTGCAACATTTTTAAAAAATTAAAGTATTTGAAAATTGGAGGTTAAACATATTTTTCAAACTTATTCTGAAACCAATTTTTAAACCTGCTATCAACTTTAGGCCGTCACACCCTGGCTATGTAACTTGGGGCTTGGTAGTGAGTGAATATCTATTAGTTTGACAAACATTTATTGAGCATTTACTAAGCCCCAATAATTATGCTACATAGTGGGACTTCCTGGCTGAGTGTTATGCATGTATTTAGTTACGCTTATATGCCCCGTTTCCCTACTTACATGGAAAGCTCCCAGAAGATCAAATTAATATTTCTTTGTGCTTTCCCACAGGATGCCTGGGACAATGCCATTTACATAGCAGCCCCATGGTAAAAAACACATTCAGTAATTGGATTTCTATTTGTGTTATTCCCTTTCTGTGAGTTAACATTGATGATTAGTTACGGGTCCACTTTGAGGCAGGCTCTACCAGAACTTCTTCTGGTATCAAGTTGCCCTGGCGATTACTCTGTGCCATGAGACATACCTTTGCCTCCTGCCCCTCCTCTGCTAATAGCTCTGTGGGGACACATTGTTGTCCCTGCAATACCAAGCCCCAAGGGAACACTCCAATGAGAAGATACCTTATTCCATGACCTTGGGCACATCCTGGATCTTTTTGTGTCTCCTTGGCTCTGCCTCTGAAATGAGAATCCTGATAATGATTTGTCAAGGGCATTGCCATCTTCTTTCCCAAGTCTAAGTGCAAATTTTACCTAATTAAATAAGAGTAACAATAAGTCTACCTGCTGGAGTAAGCCCGCTGCTGGGAAAGGCATGACTGTTTATACCTTTTAGACAGAGAAAGTTCCTTGGGCTTGAGATGCGATTAGTCACGCCTTCTTCTGGGTAAATCATAGCTGGCAAAAGGCTGGTTGTTCCTAAGAAACTTTATCTAGAAAGTACACAGAATCATAGCTCAGATCCCTACCTCCCTAACTATTCTCTTTCAAAGCATCAAAATCATCAGGATAAAGAGAATAGATGGCACATGAGCCTCTAGCAATTCTACAGTCACCGGAAAAACAAATCGGAGTAAAGAAGTTATTTTTGAACAACGCTGGATGAAATGTGTCATCGTACATATTCAACTGGAGAGAAAAAGACGGGCCATTCTAGGGGCAGGAGGGGCAGGTGCCCTCACGCTCGCCCTTCTCTCCTGTTCCCGAGCTGGTCTCTGCCACGAAGTGGGCTGTTGGTAGGAAAGCCAGGCCAGTCTGTGTGTGGCTCACCTGCGACACCCGAGCGATCCTTCTCGGTGGCATTTTAGCGCCTCTGTTACTGTCTATACGAAGAGCCCAGCGTGCAAACATAAATCTGCTACCTCGTGTAGGATGGTTGACAGCACTGTCTGCTATTGGCAGCTTAGGAGTAGCTAAGCAGGGCCTTAACCGAGAGCTTGGTATAGAAATGCACATCCAGAGCAAGCAGGCGAGGGTTTGGAGTGGAGAAGGGGACGCGTTTTGGAACAGCTTGTGAGCCGCTGTGCTTACGGAAACTGCCGCAAGAGAAGCACGGGGACGAAAACCAGCCAGAAGACACAAGGCAAGCATGCGTCACATCCTCGCATTGTCACCATGTGCCAGAATTTAAAGCAGGTGGGGGCAGGGTACCGTGGTGGGAACGCCGTCTGTAACCATTCCGAATACGCACGCAAACAAAGATGAGTATTTCCGGAGATGTAACAGAAAAGGGAAAATCCAAAGATTTGGTTACTCAAGGAAGGGCACTGAGCTCTCGCTATTCTTAGGGAATCCTCTATTCCCTAAGGAGTGGAAACTAAATAAAAATATGCATGCTGTGGCTGCCGATAATAGAGACTCGGGCTGGGAGAGAGGGCTGGCCAGTTTAGAGATACAGCATTCAGCGTATTCAGTATGGGCAAGAGTGATAGAAAAATAATCTGGTTAACACGCTGGTGGAGGCCGAGATGCGACAGATGTGACTGGCTACAGGATCAGCCGTGTGCATCATCTTACAGCAGGGATGTGGAATATCCTTCAAAAGTGTTAAATTGATGGAGACAGACCAGCTAAAGATGTGTATTTAAAGGAAGAGAGAGAGAAAAAAAAGAGAATCGCCTTAAGTAACTGTAAAAAAAAAAAAAATCAGCGCCTAGCATCAGATACATATGCCTGGTAGAATGAAAGCTTCAAACATTTTGCTTCTGTGAATAACTCCTTAAAATTCAGCTAAGCTGGCACTATTTTAGCATAATACACTCACCCGCACTGACCGATAGACCAATAGCTGGACAGCTAAGCAGCTTTTGAACATGAACCTGAAATATCCCAGAGAGTCGAAGCAGGAGTCTAAGTTGATTGAAAATAAACAGTTTTGTCAGGCACAGATTGTCTATTATGCCATCTGGTCAGACATAAAAAATAACTTGAAGAATTAAAGGTTGCGTTAAAAGGTCCCATGGGAAGTGGAGGGTTGAACGTTTTCTGTTTCTGTTAATAAAGCTTGACAATGTCATCATTTCTATGGCAGAGAAGCTCTTGGAACTTTTGAATGGACAGCTGGATGGCTCAGTGTGGAACCCAAGCTGGTTTCCTGGCCGGGCAGGAGAGTTAGTGGAAAGACTAGTGGCCCGAGAAGGCGGCAGAGTCGCAGGCTGCGACACTCCTTAGCTGAGTAAGTGCGGGGCATCTCCCTGCTTCTCAGGTGTCTTCTGTCTATTTGCAAATTGAAGAAGATACCAGCAGTCTTTGCCACCTCCTGATGGTGATAGGAAGGCAAAATGAGATGACATTTGTGCACTGTCGGTTGCAAAACACTGTACAGAGGAAGGATTCCATGAAAACAAACCGTGACGTTGACAGAAGAGCCTTGGCTTCAGAGGGATGTCGCACAAGGAAAACAGTGGATTTGGAAGCATGGACAGAGCTGAAGGTCAGCAACAGGGATTACGAGCCAACCCGCCAAGTCACTTTCACTATGGACACAGCTGCATACAGCAGGGACACAGGAAGGAAATGCAGTTGGCAAGGAAACGTTAGGAGAAAACAAACCTTTGAACACTCATCTTTTTGTCTTTAATGTCTTATAAACCTACGTGAATCAGTCAACGTTCCATCTGCCTCGCTCTCAAATTACCTGTGTGGTCCTTGATTCTGCATAGCAAACTGTCCATTCTACACAACTGAACATCTCCACAGCTGATTCTTTCAATTTGGTTGATTATCCCAACCTCCTCAGAAAAAAAGTAACAACAGAACAAATTCAAAGCAGCTCAGCATTCATGCTGCAAAGGCTGTGACGTCACTGTTTGCTCCACCAATCAGTGCACAGCAGAGAAGCTTCCTGCATCAGTATCATTTGCCCACGATCCAAGGAGTCATTTGTATTTTTGTAGAGTGTGGTAATTACATTGCAAAGATCCCTTCTGTCCCAAGAGTGCTCCTTGACACTCAGATAATGCTGAACCATTCTGGAAGTTTCCAAAAGTGATTTTAAAGAAAATGCAGTTAGGAGCTGTGGGGTTGTATAGGAGGTCCAACTGGAAAGTAGCTGGGAATAATTCTGATGTTTTCATTTTAACTGAGTTCTTTTTGGAGGAGCACCTTAATTAGAAGAAACCCAATTTTCACATAGTAAATTAACACACAGAGCGCCTGGATCAGCCATATTAGCTCAAGAACACAAATGCTTTCGACTAGACCACCTCAGGACAGGAACCACACTATGACAGATATCTATGGATAGAAAGGTAAATTATTATTTTGACCCATTTTTATACCATTGATTCAAGTAAAAAAAAAAAAAGTCACACCAGAGGAAGATGCTTAGGAATCATTTCACTAACAATAATGGAATGGTAGTTATGTCATGTTATTTTATTACTATAAAAATTGATATTTAAAAGTAAACCAGGAGCCAATGGCTAGTAGAGGTAACCACACTTATGAAACATCTTGTAGTTCAAAAGATGATCTCATACAGCTAGAAGGGCTCTCATGTGGAGGAGGACAGGCTTGGGAGGACTGACTTAGATTCCACATCTTTTCTCCTGTTGTAGAGGTTGACGGCTTGAGTAAGACACTGACCATCACGTGGCCTCAGTTTTCTTATCTGTGAGAAGGTAATCATAAGAGCTTTGGGGTGTCACTGTGTGGGTTAAATGGGCTAATGTTTCTAATCCTTCCAGCACAGGTGTGGGTGCTTGGAATGTTAATTTTTCGTCACCCTGTGTGAAAGTTGATGAGGTTGGACAGCCTCTGGGAGCTAAATTTGAATGGCTGGATGGGCAAAACTCTACTTGCAATTTCTTTGTTCCCATTAGCCAGAGGGCTACTGTAATCCTAAAGCAAAGCATAGAGTTAGCACCTAGTAATAATTTATGAATTGCTTTTTTTTCTTTTGGAAGTGCAAGGAATGGCAGACATTCATTTTAATGAATGCAATGGATGCTCCATTTGGGAAGGATCAGTATCCCCAGTGCTTGGTCACTGCCTGGAGCCAGCAGGTGCTCAATAAACATTTGTTGAACAAAGGAATGAATAAATGCCCCCTGACCTCTATGCCTTTTTTCTTCCCTCCCCTTTCTGCCCAGTTTTGAGCATTTCTGTAATTTACACCCATCCCTTTAAAACATTGTTTTTCATAGATTTTCCTACCTCCTTACAAAGGGTTGAGAGAACATCTTCATTTAGACTAACCATGAACAGGTTTGTCGTTTCCTTTTCTGTAGATGTTCTCCGTGCAGAACAAGCGCTCTCTACAAATGAACATTCAGCATACTGCCTTGTCAGCCTTCTGCTTTCGGGAGCTTTAGTGCTTGGGATTCTCTGTGCTGAGTTCCTAGCACACACAGACTCCCTCTTTCCTCTGGTCAATGCCACTGGCATGGTCCTTCCTTGGTGGAGAATCTAAGTGCTTCCTGGTCCAGGTGGTTGGTGGTCAGGCCAGCTTTTGATTCAGTGATGCTTCTCCAGGAGAACATTTAGGCTTGTTTTCCAAATTAACTCTTAACAGTTACACCGGACGTGACAACTCCTTCATGCCACTTCCTGTTTCCCAATGTTAGGTTTTAAAATCAAGGGAACGTGATATTTGTATGTTAAAGGTGCTCATACTCATAGTTGTTTTTAAAATGCATTTGAGGTAGAGAGAGGAAGAAAGTCCACTGGTAAAGAAATTATGCCTTATATCTCACACAGCAGCCTCTCTAATGACTGGTTCTCTGGTTCCTGCCACACCCTGTCTAAACCAGAAAAAATGACCATCTAAACAGCAAAACATAATTTCAAAAAAAAATCAAGAAAATCCAGAATGCTGGTGGGAACTCTTCAGTTGTTCAGTACTAATAGTGTATCTTCACCATCACAAGACTTTAATACAGTTCACTAGATGTCAGAGAAGAGAGACTGAAGAACATAGACCTGTGTTTTTGTCATATTATACGACACATGTCAGACTATTTGTTAATATTATCAAGGACTTCTGCATTGATTAAGTATTCCATTTACATATATTGTCAGAGATCTGCAGTTATAAACGTTGGACTTTGGGTGCCCTTTCAAACGGAGAAAATGCAAACCTAATGGGCTCAGCTTCTTGACACTCCACCTCCCTCTGGTGAAAAGATCCCTTTAAAAATCAACAGCTAAAAAAAATTAATTGGCTCAGTCATTTTTAGAGCAAAGGTCAGAAAAGACATTGCTTTTTCTTCTCTTTCCTTTGAGGTTTGCATATAACTCAATATTTTAACATTGAAAACTGTGCTGTCACATGGACACACGGAGGTCCTGAGCTTTGGAAATTTGGGGGGAAAAAAAAGAAAACTTTTTCTTTAAATGCAGGTGTGCAATATATAGGAATGACTGTGTAGGCAAAATAGACGCTACATAAAAACTCATCAGAATATCCAGCATTATGATCTATTATGCGTGACAGTTTTAAATATGTTTACAAGCAGAGCTCCGGTTACTGAGCTGACATCACCTCCAGGGCAGTACCTAATGCTGATAATTTGCAGGATTCAAAGTCTTTAAACCAGCATTGACAGTGTAGTTCAGGTGAGTTCTAAGGAAGCAGGAGCAGTAATACATGCATTTAAAACACATTAAGTATTTCTAGGCTCATTGCTTTCAACAAAACAGAACGCTTTTAAAAACTGCCTAGCATGGTGTCAGATACTCAGTAAATATCTAATGAATGAGATAAGTTTATGCTAACGTTGTTTTTTTTTTTTTTTTTTTTTAATTAAAACCAAGAGTTCTTGCACCTCCGAGCACGTGGGAATCCTTAGAGCAAATCAGTGTCTTGATCTGGGGCCCTGACAATCTTGTAGGCTGAATGGTTTGTACCTGAGGTTGAAGAGGTTTGCCCTCCTGCCTGCTCCGAACGGTGCCTGACCTCAAATAACACCCGCTAGCTCAAGTTCAGAATTTTCGAGCAAGGGCTGGGCTCAAGATAGGATTTCAACCTCAGGTTTTGGCCGGCACTGCTGACCTTTGTACATTCCACCCAGGACTCCTCCCTGAGCCCTGAGCTTTGTGCAGACTCTTCTTAAGTTACTGAGACTTAAGAGCAAAAAGGATATCTTTCATTTCTGCGTCTCTGCCTTCCTCTCCCAGGGAAGTGAAATGCTCGGGAGGAAATTCTGGGTCGAAGATGCGGGGTTGTTGAAAGCGGAGCCCTAGAGCCGAGGTCTGCAAAGGACAGTGTGCGACCGCGGAGCGGGCGCTCCTGGGCGCCTGGAGAGCAGGGAGGAGAATAATGTGAAACGTCTCGAGACGGGTTACAGAGCCGCCCTCCGGGCACACGGCAGCGGTGGTAGTGGCCGTGAGCTCCATGCTGAGGCAGCCGGACGGCGGAGCGAAATACGCGAGCGAAATACCCAAAGTCCCTGCGTGATGGTTAGAATCCGAGAGAGCTGCGCGCCCCCGGCGCTGTGCCCACCCCATTCCCGCGCGCCCAGGAGTTGCAAACCTCGCTCCTCCTGGGACTCCAGGATTTAACTTGATGCCTGCTCCTAGCTCCCTTCTGCTCTTGAACTGCCCCCCCCCACACCCCACCCCCGAATCCGGGCCCCCCACCTTCGTGAGCGGTCCCCGCGGTGCTTGGGCGAGGACCTGACGGGGTAGCCAGGGACGGTGCCCAGCCCCCGCAGAAGAAGAGAATTGGAGGTGAAGATGGAGAAGCCGGGCCTGCAAAGTTCCCCTGCCCCCATGGAGCGCGGAAGGAGAGGAGGGAATGAAATGCTACTCCGTTTTCGCCCCCCAAACTTTGGGACTGCAGCTACGATCGCCCGCTGGGAGGTCGAGGGCGTGGAGGGCGCCCTGGCCGTGACCCCGCAGAGGGAGGGCGTGGGTGGGCTCCAGAGATCCCGGCCCGCGCGTGGTCCCCGGTGGCACCGTGCGCCTCTGCTCTGTGCGCGTTGAGTTCTGTAATTAGGCGCCTCGCCCTGGTGCCCCCACAAGCCCTGCACTTCGTGGGGCTCGCCATCGGGAAGCGCAATGTCGTCGGTCTGTAAGGAGCGGCCAAATGGCAGAGCGCCGGGTCTCGGCCCCGCAGCTCCAGCAGGCACCCGCCGAGCAGGCCGAGCTGCTACCGCGCGCGGGCCTTTGCCGGCTCCGGGTCCGGCTCCCCGTCTGTTGCTGTTGCTCACGCTCCGTGGAAGAGGGAGGCCGAGTTGTCCCTACCACCCAACCCCCACCCTTCAGGGACTGCCTTGGGGGTCTGGAATGAACAGGGAAAGAGACCTGTTGAAAACTCTTAACGCCAACTTGAAAGACAATCAAATCGCCCAGGCAAAACCCTCTCTCCAATTTGATATTTCGAAATGTCATAAACGCTGCATTGCAGGAAGATTGCTGTTCCCTTAAATGGGCCGATAATTTACAGCTCTCTTCCACAAATTCCTCCAACCGAGGGTTTCAATGTAAAGCAATTCAAATAAGTAGAAACCACTTTATTGCTGTTCGAAAATTCGCATGCATTTATTCTGCTTAAAATTCGATATAGGGCTTTTTTTTTTTTGTATTCCCATTTATCGCTTGCCAAGAAATAATTAAGAATAGGAGCTCGAAGATTAATTTTAAATAAAAAATCTTCTCAAATGAAAATGTCAGGTCATAAAAATTCCTTTTAAATCATAACAGCATATAAATCTTTGAAATTAACCATGTAATTACAATGTCTATCAACTTTTACCTTGAGCTTTGAGCCTCTCTTTTTAATCTTCCATTCTTTTTTAATGAATAGCTATTTTGAAATTAAAAAGTACTGTTCATTACACATGCCCTGCTATAATAGGGTTTTTATCATATTTGCTCTATGTAAAAATACTTGCTACTTTGTAATTATTCACACGCCGATCCTTCCCTATATTGAGTAGAAAATAAAAAATGAAATAGAAGTCAAAGGTGCTTTAGAGCTGAATGATTTACACAATTCATTAAGGACGGTGATTTTTCAGTTAGCATCAGATTAAATGGTTACTTACTCTCAAATAGCCCTTGGGGAGTTGAATTGCTGGGTAGCAAACAGATTAAAGTTTGCATTGAAAGAAAAATTGAATTCAGAGGTAATCAATAGCATAATAGGGGCAGTGAGTGGTGCCTGCTGCCTGAAATGAAATTACCATATTTTTAATCTTAATTTTCCACTCTGTTTATCTGACAGTGCGGATGTGCAATCCAAACAGATAATGAGAGAGTGGGATATTGACACCGCTGTCCTCTGGAGTCCTTGTTTTCAGTGATTAAATGCCGTGATCTGTGATTACTTTGTGCAGGGACGTCAGGGCTGCCGGCCAGGACCGCGGGAGGGGCCCGCGCTCAGCAGCTGTAGCTCCGGGCGCTGCGAGGTCCTAATGGCTGGATTTCATTTTCCACCGGCCGTGCTGAAAAATAAAGATTACCTAGTTAGGTGTAGACGTCGGCAGAGCAAATTACAATAATTAATTCCATTATGATTGTTGTTCTGACTCAAAAATGTTTAATTAGATCAATATGCAGTGAACCCTCTCGGTAAGTTTTGTATTAACGAGCCAACAAACTTGCTTCTTATAGGAAGCTGGGAGTTATAGAAAGCAATATGCCTGGCAGCTTTGAAGGGGAAGGATATTATCGTAAGAGAAGCAGTAGAGAGAAGAAGACTAAGGGCGTTGTTAAAGGCATTCAGCCCCAGTGGCTGCAATTATATAAAAGGTGTGGTAATTTTTAAAACCTGCAAATTGTCTTCTCTAGGCAGTGGGAGAAAGTCCTCTTGTACATTTAATTAAATTAATACCTCTAGCCAAATCACAAAAAAAAAACCCAATCACAACATTTTTAAGTTAGTAAACCCTATATTTGTTCTCTGAATTTATTATCTTTTGAACTATAAATGTACCTTGTGCATACTATAGTTCTGACAAATGCCCTATTTTGAGAGCATGATTCCATTGTTGCAAGGAGGAAATTTACAATGCTTCACATTTGACGACATATTATGAATGTGTCATTTGAATTTGAATTCACTTAATCCTGCTGTGGGAATAGATTTACAACAGATGATGGCTATCTACCATCTATACCAACAACTTGCAATGTACAGCCTACTTTTGCTTCCACTGGGTCAAGTCTGTGTGTGCCCGGACAATTCAGTAATCATGCATAGTTAATTAATGTATTCTCCTTTTATTCTATGTGGACCCAAACACATAGACATGAAGAGAAAGAGTGGTAGGCAATACCGGCGATCTGATAATAGATTATTACACAACGTTTCTTTCTCCAACCTGGCGAGCAGGCACAACGAAGAAGTGACAGGGCCATGCCTCATTCAAGCGTTCCTTAACCTGGGCCAGGTGTACTGCCTTCTGTTCCTAACACACAGGAGAACTTTACTTTTTCTCAGTCATTTCGGATATGCAGGAAAGGGACTGGGAGACTAAGTACCCAGAAATGAAGGTGCAGAATAGCTGTGGACAAGGTGAAGGAGCTCTGTGCCTGCCTGTGAATGGGAGATTGTTAACTCCCCGATTCCAGCCTCCGCAAAAATCCCTGGCTTCTCCAGAGAGGCAGGTGGCTGGAATGGGAAAGTTTTAACAAGTTAATATTTTAACTCTTGCATGGCCACAGGCACCTCTGTTCTTGTGACACTTATTTACTGAGTAAGAAAACTGGGGAGGCAGAGAAGCTGAAAAATATGGACCAATGGCTGTGGCTTCGTTTCCTATTTTAATAAGCACATACTAAAGACATTCTCTGGTGTTATAGACACCTGCCACGAGAACTGCACATCCCGATTTGCCCGCTTGCTTTAGATGCACTATACACTGTGTTATTTTGTAAATGGCTTTTTAAAAAAGGTGACATTAGATCTACACAATAAATAAATTCAGTCACGTCCCAATGAATCTATACAGTAGTGCTGGAATGTGCTTAATTTTTTTTTTTTTTTTGCATAGAGTCTTTAAAAAAAAAACCACAAAAAGACCTATCCAGCAGATTAAAAGTTGGGGCCGATTCTTCCACATAGAGTTTTAGTACCATTTTGACAATTTATTCAGTATTCAGAAAAAACCATAAACTTGAAAATAAACTACCTACAGTCCTGTCTTCGATGCAATGAACTCATCCAATTTTTTGATAACTTGTATTTGGTTCCTTAAATTTCTTTTTTTTTTTTTTTTTTTTTTTTTTTTACTAATACTTAAACATGCTGATCCTTACAGCCATGGAATATGGCTGATACATATCCATTGACATGGAAAGTAGTCAAAGTGCTATTTGAACTTCTTCCCCCAATCTCTTGGCTACCTCTATAATCCAACTGAAACCTGGGTTTTCTAAGGATACAAAAGCCTTCCTCTACCCCTGTACCTGCCGGCACCATTCGAAGTTTATTGAGCTTCAGAGCACACAAAGTGAGTGAGAAAATCCAAACCAATCTCTTTCCTTTCACTTTCTAAATCCCGACATGGTCCATCACCTTTTTAAAATAGTGAGCTGGCCTTCCCCAAAAGGGAGAAAGGGAACAAAATCTAACGGAAAACAATGGAGGAAGGATAATCTAATCTTTAAATAAGGAAACATGTTTCTGAAGGCTTAAGGAGGGTGAGTTTCACACTGATGTCGCCTCTTGAAAAATGGGAGCCCTCCAGGAGGTGAAGAGGGAGATATTAATGCCATTAATCCATTGTCCCCAAATTCTCCCTAAATAGGTGGGATTTGAGGGAAGGCTCTAGGTCCCAAGAAGTGGAAGTATTCAGGGAAAACAAATGGTTTTCTCCTGATTGGTATTTAGTTCACTCAACCATTAACAAGCCAGTCCTGGGAAAGCCTAAATATTCCAATGAACCGCACACACAAATGAGTAGTTATTACTTCCTATAGGTGGCCCAAGCATTCCTTCCAATGCCCATTTCTCATGACCCAGTGAAGAAAGCACATGTACTTATCACAGACTCTGGGAATGAAAGTTTGTTCTGTGGCACCGCTAGGTTGACTAATGTCTCCTAGACATTTTGTGTTAAAGAAGCAAAACCCGAGGTGTTTCTTCGAGGAGTGAGGCTCTGTGGGACCCAGCACGGCAGCACCAAATACTTTGACAAATTTTCTTGCTCCCCTATACACTAGAGTTTTGGGGGTGGGTAATTTTTGAAGTTTACATTGCCTTGTAGCATTATACACCATCTTGGCAGCAAGAAAATAAAGCTAGCTAAGATGCGAGAAGAGGAGTGACCATTTCTGTTGAGTGAAAGTGAAGCACTTAAACTGGGGGCTTCGGGAAACCTGCCTGGGGACACATTGGAACCATGGGTCGCTCTATCACCTGTCTCCAGCACCGTGCCTGGCACATGGTAGATAGTAATTATTTGCTCAATGAATGAATATACAGATACAGCAAGAGTTTGAGAAACTGTCAGACTTGGTTTTAGCTCTCATTTATAATCTAGACCTCAAATGTTTAGGCTGCGAAAGGCCAATATTTGCGGGGCTTGTACCATTCCCTAGCTATATTCTATCTAAAAGTTCATGACATGACCAGATAACTTAGAAGACAGAAGCAATAGCCTGGTCAATGAAATGGCCTTGTGGATGCTCTGTAGACTGCAGAGACATGGTGACGTGCGCCTTCCTAGCTTCTGTTAAAAAAAGATTGTGCTTCTCGCTCTCTCTCCTATAGGGGAAGCCAGTTGCTATGTTGTAAGGTGTCCTATGGAGAGATCCCTATGGCAAGGAACAACAGTACAGCAGTCCCTCGCTATATCGCGGTTCACTTATCGCGGCCTCACTGTATCACGGGGCTTTTAAAAGTATTATATTTAGTTATTTATCTCGGATTTTTTGCTATATCGTGGGATTTTGCGGTACTGTATACGTATGTTGTTAAAGTGATGTAGGTTTAAGAGTGTAGAATATGTTTAAGAACATAAGTAGTGTTTACAAAAGTGTGGAAAAGGTTAATAAGGGAGTGGGAAAGGTTAATAAGGGACTGGGAATGGTTTATAAGTATGTGGGAAGGGTTTATAAAGCCTTAAAATATATATAAATGCTAAAATAAATGTAAGGTTCCTACTTTACGGATTTTCACCTATTGCCGGCGTGTCTAGAACGTAATACGCGCAATAAGTGAGGGGTCACTGTATTCAGTCCAATAGCCCACAAGAAGCTGAAGAAGCCAGCTGCCCTGTCACGAAGACATTCAG
The DNA here is from genome assembly GCF_987537825.1 of Furipterus horrens. Lineage (NCBI taxonomy): Eukaryota > Metazoa > Chordata > Mammalia > Chiroptera > Furipteridae > Furipterus > Furipterus horrens. Next base: position 7,357,304 of record NW_028327182.1, read on the forward strand.
GCAACCAATGGAGAGGCCCACAAAGTGGAAACTGGAGATCCCTGCACATGCCCGGTGGGGACCCGAGGGCCACCAAGAGCTCCATGAGTGAGCTGGGAAGCAAATCATCCTCCAGTCAAGCCTTCAGATGAGACAGCAGTCCTGGTCAACAGCTTGGCCACAGCTTGAAGAGAAGTGGTCCTTGAGCTGGATTCACCAGCTAAGCTGCTCCCAGATTGCTTTCTACAGAAGCTGTGAAATCATGGATAGGTGTTGTTTTAAGGTGCTGAATTTTGGTGTAGTTTGTCACATAGCAAAATTAAGTAGCAAACAGATATCAAGGGTCTTTGAGATAATGTGATAACAATGGTACACCTTTAGGAATCCTTTTACTCTTTAATAAACTCTCCTGCCTGCCTAGATGCAAGCCTAAGTATTCCGAGCTGTGGAATCTAAGTGAATAATATCCTAAGATGGGAAGACGACACACACAATCAAGATATTTGCTTTTTCAAGTTCATGGCAAAATGTCTTCTGGATATTATGCCTCTAATGCTTAAGTTTAAGGACTGTCTTGCTGGGTCTTCTATTTATAAAATCTCACGAGATTTGAGCCAGATCGATAACCATTTCTCTAGTAAACAAAATAAGTTATGCATGCCTCCAGTAGACTTTCGGTGTAAAAAAGAACAGGAAAAACTCTAAGATAGTCATGAACACCTGGTCATTCATTTTGAGCCACATCTTGAGAATCAGGGCAATATACTCATATGGGACCAGAGGAGATGCTATGGTCCTGAATGCAATCCTAATATTATTCAGAAAACTATTTCTCCTCTTAAAGTCTCCAGAAAACCACAATATGACAAATGTTTACAAACAAATAAAAAACATGCAACCGGTTTGGGGGTTTGAAAGAATGAATATGACATATTTGTTTCAAGTAGAGAAGTAGAAATCAATTCCAGCTTAATATGAGAGCCCCACCCCCACCCCAAATGGTCTTATATTCTGGAGGACAGGCCGGTGTGGTACAGGCTTCCCCTGCTAGGTGAGTGGTCTTGGAACCCATCTTTATCAGCGTTCCAGCTGGCGTTGTTGTGAGAGGCTGTGTTCGGCTTCAGTGAATTTTTTTTTGAAGACTCTCAACATGTTGGCCCATTTTACGATGGGTGATCTACAAGTGCACCTGCCCATACCACACTGAGTGTTCCGCGGCTTTGGATCAAAAACTGCCTGAATTCCATACCCCACCTGCCCTATTCACCTGATCTTGCCCCGAGCAACATTTTTTTTTTCTTTCCTGGATGAAAAAAGTCTTCAAAGGGAGATGTTTTGCTGATGTGGAAGAGGTGAAACAAAAAACGTCAGAAGCACTAAAAGGCATCAAAATCGACGCATTCAAAAACTGTTCTGAGCAGTGGGAAAAAGTCTTGATAGGTGTATTGCATCAAATGGAGAGTACTTTGGAGGTGACTGAAGTTTGAACATGTCAGAATAAATACACATCTTTTAAATAAATAAATTCCATTTTTTGCCCCCTCCCCTGCCCACCCCCCCCAGTACAAGGTATTTCCTTTATCGTCTTGATCTGAATATTACACAATGGCTATGAATTCATGACAAAAGTAATAATAGTGACTTACGTGATTTGTGCACATATTCTAATTTAAACCTGCCTTCAGATCAAATTTTAAAAATATTAATTATTATCCCATTATATGGCTGCGGTATGAAGGCTGAGAGGATTTAAATAATTTTCCCAGATCATGCAGCTCATAATAATGGACCTAGGACCCAACATTGGGCCTTTCTAAGGCTTATGCTCTTAGTACTATGCTTTATTGCCTTCCCATATTATAATTAATACTAGTTTTAGTACATGACAATATATCAGCAGCCATAGAATTCTTTAGTATGATTTATGGCAAATCTGTAAGCATCACTAGCAAGAAAAACAAAAAATTCTCATGTTCAAAAAGATTTTATATCAAGCTCAAGGTAAGAAAAGGAACTTCCACTTAGTGAGAAAATATATTATTTACTTATTTTTAGAGAGAAGGAAAGGGAGGGAGGAAGTGAAGGAGAAAAAAATCCATGTGTGGTTACCTCTTGCACACCCCCAACTGGGGACCTGGCCCACAACCCAGGCGTGTGCCCTGACCAGGAATCAAATCGGCGACCTCGTGATTCACAGGCTGGGGCTCCATCCACTGAGCCACACCAGCCAGGGCCAGATGACGTTTTGTAGCTTCTACTCTCTCCCTACATATCTGATGAGGAAGATGTCAGCATTTTATGGAGACACTTTCATCACGTGCCTGAATTCTTTATATCTGTCACCCATTTCCCAAGTTCTACGCTGCCCTTCTGTCTCAGAAAATTGTTTTCTTTTCAGTTTTCCTATTGAGGGTAAATAGGATTTTAACATGTTTCTGAGTGTTCAGTGTCAACCTTTAAAAAAATCTATACACAAGTAATTAGATTTTTTTTTCCAGGGGAGAAGGCCACTTTTGTTATTCATCTTCCCCCAGAGCAGGAGCTGGATGAGCCCTTTGGTTTTCCGAGTTAGGGTTCAATCAGGCAGCTTTGCCAGAGAATTTCTGGGTGGTGCACACTGGTCAGTCAGACTTCGAGGGCAACGGGCGAACAGGGCGGTGGCACTGATCGCTGGCCCTCCTGAGCACGTTGGCATCTTTAGGCTTCGTCTGGGTCTGTGGGCCCCACCGCTGTACCTCCATCAGCAAAGGGAAACGGAGAGGGAAGCAGGACAGCCCCCTGCTCACGTGAAGAGGAAGTTGCTGACCACTTAGGAAAACACATGTGGGACAGAGGCCGTTACCACCCGTTACTCATCGGTTCCAGTCACAACGGCTTGTCTTTTGCAATCAGAGAAAAACGAACAGACAGCTGTTCTGTGGTTTGGTTTTGTGTGTGTGTGTGTGTGTGTGTTACTGTGTGTGTGTTATATTCTGTAAGTAAAAGGTGCTGCGAATTCATTAAATAGGTGAACGGTGTGATTCGGAAGTGTTTCTTCGGCCTGCATACCACGGTGAACTGCCCTATTTTGAGGCTGATTCGCTACGATATCACCGCCGCTGCTGTGTGCCAATAGCGCTCGCAAATTGGGAGTAACGACACCAGCTCACGGCCCGTAAGGTCTTTACCTTGGGCTGTGTAATGTTCATTCCCTCTATTTCCTGCGTTTTTGGTTTTTGTGGTTTTCTTCTTTTAAACCACGTGTTTCTTTGTATCTTCACGCCACTGTCCCCATTGTAAACCTGAAGATAAGAAAACATTAAAACTTTATTCCAGAGGACAAAGAAAAATCCCATAGCGTAGATTTGTAATGTCTGTGAAACACAAGTCTGCTTTCAGCATGTTGGTCCGGGAGGGTAAAAGTGTTCTCCGAATAACCGTCATCAACAATTTCTAAGAAAAAAAAAAACTTGACTCAAGTAACTTTTAAAATAGCAACAGCAACATTAAAAGTTAAATGAATGATTTCTCATTTGGTTAAATCAGGATTAGAATATACCTTTGACTATTTCTGTTTTTGTAAGAGTAAATTTTGTTTCCACTTATCTTATTTTGGAGATCTTTTACCAACTATACTTATTTAATCTAATTGTAAAAACAGCTAATGTAATTTAAAGCACATTAAAATACATTCTGGTTTTGTTTGCTATTGACGTGATCCTAGACCACCTTGTAAAATATCTCTCCTATGTAGTATGATACTAATATTCTACATTTTTTCCAGAAATTTGTAACTTAGATTAGTGCATTAATAGGGAATGAACCTAGTTCAACCCAGAGGTCCCCAGACATATTTTATAGTGTGTACTCATAATTAAGAAAATCTGAGCATGAACCCCCAACCTATCCATGTTTATTTACATAGTATACACATGTACTACATCATGTAATACATACCAGTAGGGCTCTATTCCTTTCTTACCTTTCAGATAAAGAAATATCAGTAAAAGTGATTTTTTTCCCCCTGCACCTCAAAGGATTACTCTGTGTATACCCCATTTTGGAGATGGCTGATTTAAACGTTGTAGAGTTTCTATTTTTCAAGTGAAGTGTTTTTGCTTTATTTACCGTATTTATACTTTAGCATTCATGTACTTTAATTTCATGTATAGTTTTTAACTGTGACTTTTGATATTTATGTAGTTTTATTGCATTTTAAATGCAAGAGAGGACTGCAGCCCTAAGGCACCACCCAGGCCTCTGCTATGGGGGAAAGACTGATGTAATGCGCGTGATTGCAACGACTCTGGTTACCAGGTTGGTGTTGCGGCAGAAGGAGGGCGTAAGGATTGTCTTTGAGAAAGGAGCTTCCCGTTGTCCTGTCTCTTTCTAGAAAGCCCATTTGGAACCTAGTGGGAGTTACTGGGAGGCAAACTTTGCTCAGTGAAGAGCATTTTAATTTACAAATTCGTTGACAAGAAAGGCTGCCTTATAGCAGACCGTTGTCCTCTGAAGTGAGGAAACCTCCATCTTCAGAGGTTAAGTAGAGGTTGGAACTGTTGGAAGTATGAACATAGATTCCTGCCTAGCAAGAGAGTCAGAGCAGACAACCTCTAACGTGACGTTCAAGTCTTAAGTCTGTGATTTTATAATTAAAGAACAATTATCCAGAAGCCTGGTCACTTGGAATCTCTTTGCCACAAAGAGACACTGACTGCGCTCGTCAGTGTGAAGGTTAGGTAGGAGGCAGAGCCTGAAGGGAGGTGCCACGTGTCCAGAACTGCAAGGAGAAACCCCGCTACAGCAGGGCACAGAAGCAATGGGGAGCCTCACTCATGAAGCATTGTATGAACTGAGTCGGGGAAGATTCGTCTCTTAGAGATCTTTGCAGAAGGAATAAAAATCATTTCTCTGGAAAGCTCTCAACTAAGTCAAGAGTAAGCTGATCTTACAAAAAGTCCTTTTCATTTCCCTGGTTCTTTGGGTTATTATGACCATCTGCTATGGTTAATTAGCTAAAACTACCAAAGAAAGAAAGAAAAAAAAAAAAAAGAAAGAAATTTCCCATAAAAAATAGAAGAGAAAGCATCATTTTAGTGCTTTCCTTTGGCTTCTTTCGCTGAGGAGAAATTTACTATGAGTCAGCAGGAGGAGCAGAATAATAATGCATTATCTTTTTTTAATAATAAAATATTATGTTGGGTCATTTCTCATAGATCCAGAGCTGAGGCTGTGTGCCTGTGGTGTCTGGTTTCTGCAGTAGCTTACCAAAATAAATCTACTGGAAAATAAAAATACAAGTTCCGTCACTTATCGGCGCGAGAGGCCGAGAACCCAGACCCGTCTTCCTGGGTGATAAACAAGGCAGCTTACTCACTGAATAGCTCCACTTATTGAGGGTTCCTGGGAGCAGAAATCACAGAAATCAATGCTGTTGCTTACAGGGCAGGTGCAGGGCACATAAAGCCCCTCAGTGCTGTCCCCGGGCTCAGAAAAGACATGAGATCACACAGTTCACACAGGCCGAAAGGAAGCTGCCAGCTCTGCCCATCTGGAGGCCGCTGTCAGGAAGACGTCCCCAGAGGAGCGAGGGCCCTGCTCTGCTGCCTGTTGCTCAGCTCCCGGCTTCCTCCTCCAGCCCAGGCAGAGCAGAAGCCAACATCCCTCTTCTCAGATACAGGGGCAAGTGCCAGTTTCACCAGCCGGACAGTCCGTGTCGGCTGTATGATGTAGTAATATTTGTCATGAACACTGGGGTAATTTCACTGCCAAAAAGGAAGCCGGTGTGTCTAATGCGTGCCAATCACGAGGATAAACTCAGTCAAGATGTTGCACTCAATAATTATTTAAATACCAAGAAGAAGACACATAATGATTTAAATCTTGGGTCCTTTAAAATGTTGCCTGGAATACTTGATTAATCTTCTTTAATTTGCTATAAACCATGTATATTATCTAAATTTATGCATATATTTAGTTTCCAATTATATTTAAAAACAAATCTCTTACATCAGGTGAATATAATCATATATTAAGTTCCTTGACCTGATTTCAAAGGTTACAAAGTTAGAATTATTTTTGATTTAGAGTTTTGGTGACCTGTTATATTACAACAAGAACAAAAATATAGACGATAATAGTCATTTCTATTGTCTGTCATAATCGGTAACTTTTACAATGATTGAAACTCTGGATATACTCATGTGTTTTAAAGTATACTTGAATTTATTTTAAGCAACAGTTGAGAAATTGTAATGCCTTAAACAAGAACTGAGCTGAAGTTTACCTTCATATAGCCCCTATAGAAAATACTTTTTGGCAAATCAAAAGAATCTTGCCAGGGGCCCCAGAATGAAACAATACAGAGGCCGACCTGAGACTCATCTTGAGTAACCAGCCTACCTGCCCTGATACTTCCTCCTCTCTCACTTCAACACACCATGAAACGGGACCTGGGCCTCCCTCTTTTCTTCACCCGACGAAGGGGTCAAAGCAAGTTGATTCCACATCTCTTCTCCCATTGAGTGGTCGGTCGGTCCTGGTCTCCAGGTTGCCCTCATTAGAATGGTTTCTCCCACCAGTGGCCTCTCCAGTCTGATTCCTGCCTTTGCCACCTCTCCAGCCTGGTGCACACACTTTCCGGGCCCCAACCACCTCTCCAGGTTCCTTGCGCCCCTCCCTACCCATGCATTCTCTTCTCCTAACAAAAACGTCTCCAAACATTGACAAGTAGCCCCAGTGGGTGATGGTCACGCAATTGAGAACCCCTGTTTTATTTTCAGTTAGTTGTTGTCGTTACAGAACTCATTACATTGCATTAACATAACCTCTGTCTAGAGCTGTACCTGGCATATAGTAAATGCACCAAAGATATGAATTCAAACATGCAGAGAAGTGACGACTGGGAACTTTAGAATCAAACTGGGCTTCATCCTCTTCTCCGACATGTAACCAGCTGTGTGACGCTGGGAAATGACGTGACCCCCTCAAGTCTCAGCGTCTTCATTATAAATGGGGTAACAACACCATTAGGCTTATGGTACAGATTAAATGGCATCATTATTTGAAAGGTCTCAGGCACAGTTTGGGTCAGAGAGAAAACACTAACGAGTCGTCCTGTGGGGAGTTTTCTCTGCCTGCTTGACCCCTGAGGCCCCATTTCCTTCCTTTCTCATTATAGGGGTTGCTCGCAGTGCCGGGCACAGAACACTTGCTCAGTCCACACTTTGGGATGGAGCCAGAGTGGTACAGAGAAAAGATGCACGCACGCAGCCTTTGCAGAATGCACAGAGGCCTCAGACACACATGCCTAGGGAAGGAGAAGTGGACAGGAGCGAACTGCCACCAGATGGCCTCTTCCTGCTTCATCTCCTTTGCTCTGGCTTTTCTCCCTTCATCTGATTCCTGCGTGACATTCAGTGGCTTCAGGAGAGAAGAAGTTGAAGTCAGCAGCTGAACGCGACGCAGATCACCTGGGTGATATAAAGGTGCCTTTCAGTCCAAGAGGAGTGAGTATATGTTTTACTTCCCCTAGTAGATTACCAACTGCCTGAGGGTTGAAAAAATTGTGGCTTGTTTTGTTTAAATCTTTTCTTCCCCCAGAACCAGTTCTTGACATAGATGACCAGTAGATGAATAAATGAATGTCTGATGTTGATAAGCGTACCATTCAGTGGAGCTTTCCTGCTTTGGATAAGGTATTGGCCATGATCTCTTACCCTCTTCTGCAACAGTGTGCTCATGTTGGCAAGATGATTGGTTAGTTAGGGTCAGAATTTGGAGCTTTGAGATGGTGAGCGGGGTTTGGCTTACCAGCAGAATTACCTTTTGCCAGTTAATTTACTGGTATAAAACAATCCTCCCGTTCACTAGCATTACTTCTAGCAAACTAAGTTAACTGGCAAGAATTGATGCGCAGTACAATTAAAAAAATTAAATGGAGACCCACCAGAAGGTGGAGGTGGGAAGGAAGAAAGTAATCTACACTTTAAGGTAATTTTTCTCAAAGTGTGATCTTTGGACACCTTACCTGAGACTCTCCCAAGGTGTGGGTGAGGTGTGCTTTTAAAAAATACAGTCCTCCACCCCCATGAGGCTTAAGGGATTAGAATAGGTGAGGGGAAAACTTCCCCACACTTCTTTTTTAATGCACACTATGATTTGAGAACCACTTCTTTAAAGAAAAGAGAATTTAATAAGAGCCTTATTCTACATGGTCTGTGACATGGGGCAGTCTCCCTGTTCTTACAGAGTATTGTTGAAAGTCTTAAGAGACAACATAATAGTTTTAGAAAAAGAGCTCTGCTTTGCAGTTAGAAGGCCCCAGAACTGGTTCTGTCAATGTCTGTGCCTTGGGTCAAGCAAACCTCTTCGGTCTTCAGACCCCTCACCTGCCTTGGGAGCTGTTGGCCTTCCTGGAATGAGTGATCCAGATGTTCTTGGTGGCTCCAGGATTCAGTGACGCTCTGGTCTTCAAAACCCTCTCTGCTGTCTTATAAACAAACAAGAATAGCAGACACTCCCTGGCTGGTGTGGCTCAGTGGATGGAGTACCAGCCTGCGAACCACAGGGTTGTCAGTTCGATTCCCAGTCAGGGCACATGCCTGGGTTGCAGGCCAGATTCCCAGTTTGGGGCCGCGCAAGAGGCAACCACACATTGGTGTTTCTCTCCCTCTCTTTCTCCCTCCCTTCCCCTCTCTCTAAAAGTAAAATAGCAGACATTTATAGAGCTCTTACCCAGTGCCAGGTATTATTCTAAGTGCTCTACATACACCAACTTACTTAATCCCTCTCCCCAGCCCTGTGAGGTAGGCTAACCCCATTGTCGAGTCAGGAAAACTGGGGCCGGGAAGGTTAAGCAACTACTCAGGGTTAAACAGCTAAATAAGCAACTGAAGAGTTTATTTTACATGGAAGATGATTATTTTTATATTCAAATTTTTTTCTATATGTTCTATTTATATGTTTTCTATATTTCACTATTCATAATAGTAGAAAGGGCACTGATTTAATAGGAAGGGCGCCCGCAGGCTAGCCTGAGCTGTTGGTAACCCTGTGTGACTGGCTGGTCACCTCGCTCCCTGGCTCTCATTCCTTCCTCAGTAAAATGACACCCGAGAACATTTTAGGGTCCCTTTAAAACCTTCACGGGCTTTCATCACTAATCTTTCCCAGCGTATTTGGTACACCCATTATGCTTAAAAAAAAAAAAAAAGCTCAGTGTGCATCAAAGAAGGATTATCATTGCAGATTTGCTTTAAAATTAAAGTGCTACTATAACTTCCTACTTTACAATGTCCATATAAACCAGTTTCAGTTAGACAGAGGGATACAGGTTTTAAAGCTAGGCATTGTATTTCCAAGAGTTTATTTCATTTGATAAATTATTTATTTTTTTTCTTTCTTTATGCACCTGGTGGAAAATCAGGGATGCCCTGCCTTGAACACCTCCCGTACCAAGGAGGGGCTGCCAGAGGTGCAGAAGAGCGTGACTCAGCCAGCTGCTGTCAGCTCTTCCCGTTTTAAAATGGGGGGCAAGTTGATACAACTATTCATTTTTCCGTGAACATTTCATCTGGTTTCATAGAGGGGTTTTCCCAGTGGGTGATGTAGCGTCTTACATAAGCAAGCACACCTCAAGGTTTCCCTTCCAGAATGATCTAAAGCACAGGCGAGTCTTGAAAAGACAATTGTATAGCTTCTTGTGCCGCTCTGTGGGCTTTAAGTGCCCACAAAGAGGACTCCTTATGCTTTAATTTCTCTTTAGTTTTCTGACTGTAAAGACCCTTGGGGTCAATGCCAGCCCCACAATCCCGCCGTTATATGGTTACTGTCAGCCTGCTCCAATGATGCTTCCTGTTCACTAGGCCCCCTTTCATCCAACCGCCATGTCCTGGCTTTGCTGCAATTCCTCCTCAACGCCCATCTCTTCAATAGGCTGTGAATAGCATTAAATGGTGTTTATGCTAGCTATTGTTGCCTTTTGTGTGGTTTGTCTAATTCACAGAGAAAAGTCTGCTTTTGTGGCCAAAGCCCAGCAACGTCACGGCATGCCATGTGCCTTCTGATGGGGCCAGTCCTGCTGAGTGATAACATTGCAGGGCTGAGCTTCTCTGCAACACAATCCCGCATTCTTCGCGGCCAGTCCTCTCGCGGGCGGACCGGTTTACTCTTTTTATTAAGAGGTAGGGCCAGATAAAGCACAAACAAATACCAGATCCTGAGACAGGACAGAAAAGAAGGGTAAGTGCCACTGATTTGCGACTTAGCCAGGCAAGTAGAGAGAGAGCAAACAAAAAGAAAATCACAGATTTAGTTCATTAGCAACCAGACGTGCCAGGTGGACCCACTGCGGCAGCAAATACTTTGCATTTTGGGAGTAAGATTGCATTATGGTTTCGAGGTATTGTTTAAAATGACACTTGATACCAGAGTCACTACTCTGCTGGGCTTTTTCTAAAGTGCTCACAAAAGAGAAAGGATATAGTATTGATGATTACATTATCCTTTGGTTCAAGAGTCTTTGCAGGGCAGGTATGTTGCTACGTCTTGAAAGGGCTTTTGATGTAAGAAGATCATTATGGGCTCAGTGGTAATTGATCCCTAGTCGCCCCAGCTTTTGGTGCTATGGGTTATTTCATCCCGTTGCTTTGCGTAATCCATTTTCCAACTATCTACGATCTTTCTTATACCCCTAATGGTGGCTGCTATTTTAGTTTATTTTATTTGCCTTTGAGAAGTGCTTCCCAGACAAAAAGAGTCAGGTGCACAGAAAGAAAAAGAACTAGTGTTAGCTGATGGTACATGTCTTTCTGTATGGAAAACATGTTCGAGAATTATGGGTCCAGCTTCCCCCCCCCATCTTTATACTCCCTGACATTAATTTTTGGTTAGTGTAAAACTGAACCCAGGAAGAAGGAAAAAGAAACCAGGAACCAAAGCTTCAAAAAAGCCAGTCCAAGTTTTCAGGCAGACTGCAAACAGTATTATCCCATGGACAGATACTGACAAAAAAGTGGATGATTTTAAATGCTGTGGTAAAATCTAAAAATTGTGTTCTTTGCCTCAGTGAGAAAGTTCAAGTAGAAAGAGTAGAATCCCCCAACTCACCTTCAATCCAAGAGAGCAGGAGGGCTGCTTTTCAAAGGATATGGAAGTTATTTTTTTAAGATGGCTCAACCCAAGGTAAACCACCCCGCCTGCTATGAGTCTACCATGAATGTAGTTACTGTGGTAGATTTCCAAGAAGTAGATTTTGCAATCTCTTGGGCGGAAAGAAATCAGGCATAATTAAGCAGTAGGGAGACAAGGTGAGGACGCTAAGTCCAAGTTGGGAGGCGGGGCAGCCCATGGGAGCTGGCGTGCCAGGAGCGTGGGGCTGGACAGCATTCACCCTGGTGTCTTAGGCCTGGGCACGGGTGGGGCCAACGACAGGTGCTGGGTAAGCGTGGGATGCATTTAGATAGATCTCTTGCTGCAAGAATTTTCAAAAATTTAAAAAGGGGAATAATAAAAGTAGCCATTGAAGTGTGGAAATAGCTAAGGCAATGCCTGGAGAGAAGAAAGAGCTTCTGGGGACGGGACCTGAGCCTTGAGCAGGAGAGTCCTGAAGGACATATGTTTTCCTGAATAGCAGTTCTCTGGTTGGAAAAGTCCATAGCAAAGTGGGTGATGAAGCTGGCAATGAAGGAGAAGGGGGAGCCACCACAACAGATGCACGACGTCAGATCTGGGGGCCAGTGTGGGACAGGGGAGGCAGTCCTTGCCCTGGAATCAGCCACCTACCTGACCAGCCTGAGAAGAGAGGATGTCTTTGGAAGGAGATTCAGGAAGACAGAGGCAGGGGCCAGATCATTGTAGGCATCCAGACTCAGGGCAGACAACCTGCCTTTGTGGAAATGAGTTCTCATTCATTTATTCACCCATCTGTTCATTCATGTGCACGAATACATATACATAATAATGCGAACCATCATATTTATTAGGCAAAACACTGTGCCAGGGACTCTAGAGGAATTCAGGAAAAGTTTGAGAATCCTTATAATGGCACGCCTGGCTCTCTGCCCCAGAAATGTTTCAATATCCCTAGCTGAGGCCACATGGTTGTCCCCTGAGGGCTCCCTCCTCGTCATGGTTAACTAAGGGCACAGAACACCTGCCTCCACAGCACGGGCTCAGCTGGGTGGCTGCTCTTTGGCTCATTCACTCATTCATTTATTCATTTATCAAATATCTGCTGAGCCGCAAATATGTGCCTGACACAATCTGAACCCTGGCGACAGAAAAAAATCAATAGAACGTGGTCCCTAGCTTTGAGGGGCTCACATTCTGGTGAGAGTGAGACCTATTAACAATAATTATACGAATGTAATTTTTATGTAGAGGGTTGTATTAGAACAGAGAGGACGAAGTGCCTGCCTCTGCCTGGAGAGGCCTGGGGAGGCTTCGGAGAGAAGCTGACGTGTGAGGGACGTCTGGAGGGAAGACTGGTTGGCACCTGGGAGGTGGGGGGGGGGCATAATGGCAACGAGAGGGGTCCGCCTGTCCAGGGAACTGCAAGTAGTTTGATTGACAGGGTGAGGGTGGGGGATGACACTTGGAAAGGGAGGGGGCCCAGGCCATGAGGGGGCTTGGTTTCTTTTCCCCTGTAGCTTCCATGGGACCAGACTTCACCTTGAATCTCTACTTGGTTGGTTTGTTTACTAACCTAGTGCCCACACTGCCCTCTTGAGTACCTGCATGTGGCCAGACCACTCCTCACCGCAGAGGCCAGCTACTTCTTTCCTACACCTCTGTGACCTGTCTCCAGCCAACGGCTCCCACCTGGGGCTACACCAATTTTCCCAGATGCAGAAGCTTAGACTCTCAGAAGCTGAAGGAAGTTTCAAGATCATCCAACCACTGGTTTTTCTTTTTCTTTTTGGCATTAACAGGCAATGATAGTTGATTTTCTCCTGCAGGACATACTTCCAAGGGTGCATTCATATCATTGGCTGTAGCACAAATAAGAGAAGCTGAAAACCTGCTCCTCTTTCCAATTCAACTAGCGCTCAATGGAATGCTAGTCACGAAAATGACATTAGTATAGGACCAACATTGAAGATGGAAACATCGGCCCAGTGTCAACTACATGTAACAGATTCCTTGAGACTGATCTTATATCCGACTTCAACCAATGCTTGACTCCTCTTGCGACACCCCGAACCCCAGCTTGAATATTTCTGATGATGTAAATCTCACGCTCTCATAACACAATCATTCAATGGGCAGACAGCTCCAAATGTTAGGTGATTCTTCCTTAAACAGAGTAGACATCTCTCTTTCTATGACTTGATTTATCTCAGTTCCACTCTCTGTGGTGACGCAGGATAAATATAATCCTGCCACCACATAACAATCCCTTCAATATCTAAAGATGATTACTCTAATCACAACAATAGTTTTCTTGTTCTAGTTCAAATACCTGAATAACATGGTTTTCATTCTTGGGGGACCTCCATTTTGTCAATGTATCTCTTAAAATACGACACTCAAAAGTAAATAGTTCTCTCAGTGTAGGCATACCAGCCAAGTATACATCTGGGACTATTGTTGCTTTTATTCTGAATGAAATATTCCTATTAATGTAATTCAAGATCTCATTAGCTCTTCTGGCAATTCTATTTGGTGGCCAGTGTTAATGAGTTTCATTAAATTAAACCCACTAAACAATTTTCTTTGAATTGCCAATGACTCAGGTGTCTCTCGTCTTCTAATTTGTCAGGAATTTTTTAAAGCTCATTGCAGAACTTTACATATATTCCTATTAAGTTTCATTTTATTAGTTTGGCTGATTGTCCCAAGCTGTCAAAATCAATTTGAATATGTATCTGACATTTTGTATGTTAACAAACCTTCCAGCTTCGTGCCATTACTAAATCTGGTAACCATGCCTATTTTATTCTAATTGAAATATTTAAGGAAAATATTGAACAGAATGGAACTAAATACAGAGACTAGACTATAGAGGTGTGCCACCAGAAGTCAGCTCCTTCTAGGTTGCATTAATCACAACTAATATTAATGGAATAAAATACTTTAACCAGTTGTGAACCAGCAAATCATAATGTCATGCATCCCACTTGGCCATAGATACATCATGAATATTTTTGAAATCGTATCATTTTGGAAGTCAAAATATTCAGCTTACTCGGAATAAAATTCCTCTGGAAATGCCAACTGAGATTGCCATTTTAGTTCAATATCCCCCGATACAGGGAGAAGAAGGTCTCCGGAGTACTCACTAATAAAATCAGTAAGAACAGAAACTATAAAATGAAAAAAAAGAAAGAGATCAATTTGTTGAATGTTCACATAAGAAAAAAGCTTAAAGCCTCCCACAGCGAGGTAGACCAGTTCAAACTGAGACAGAACTCTGTCTGTCAATAGCACACCTTCATGGTACTGCCAGTCTTTCAAAGATCCCCACCGGCACACGACACAGTTGGGACAGGGTGGGCATGGAGTCTCCGGTTCTTTGAGTTTCTTATTGTTTGCAATATGGCTTAACGAATTCAAAGTTTCCCACAGTAAGTTCATCTTGGTTTGTAGAGTATTTGGAGAATCATGAAAAAAACACGATAAGCAATAGTAATTGTAGGTTCTGCTGGGATTTTACAACATAAAAATCAGACAAGGGTATCCATCCCCTTACACCCTCCTCCTTCTGTGTACAAAAATTGATTTCCAATGCCGGAAATTTACACAATAAAGGGACCCTTTGTTTTTAATTCTACTGATAAGAGAGACGATATATGTGACCTCCTCATTGATTGACTTCTGTTTTCTTAGATTCACTTCTTGAGAGAATCATTAAACATAAGAGAAAACGATTTGCTTCCATTGATTGAATGACATGCTGATCTGACAGCGATAGCTTTTATATTAGTTATTAATATATCACTAATGTAATTTGCAGAATCAAGACGAAATCACCCAGGTTCTGACCGAATAAATAAAAACATGTTTAAAGGAAATGAATCCTGTGACAACAATATTAGATGAGAAGGCCAACTGCTCACTTTATAAATTACCCCCAGCTGAAGGAAACTTCCCCTGATTACCTAAGTAGTAAGTGCTGGAAACCTGAGTTTTCCAAATGTCTGTTTTCATATCGTGAAATTCTTAAGATTGTTGTTATTTTCAAGTACCTCAGGAGGATGACTTCTTCTTATTCATTTAAATTCCTTTCTCATTTTTATAACCATTTCATTGCTTGAGGTTCGTAAGTTATATAGAGCGTGATAAAACCAGGCTTCGTTTGGGTCTCCCTGAAGTCTTCCTTGAACTATGTATTCATATCGACGGGGGATATTGCGAGCTTGTCTAATTCTCAGAAACTTTTCTCTCCCCTGACGACGAATGCCAAGAAATTAATTATGACAAGCAGGAAAGTACCTGCTCTGTAGCCTGGCTCTGGCTTCCTGCAGAACTCCAGCCTCAAAGGGAACGTCTGGGTGTTAAAATGATGTGATTCGTTGGGATTTTTTTAGGAAAAAGAAAAACTCGGTGTCAGTAGGTGCAGTGTGTGAACACTCCTTCCTCATTAGATTTTAAGAGCCTTTGCTGTCTCCCGTAGTGGTGGCCGGGGAGCACAGGGCTTGCTCTGAGTGTTTTTTGACACATGAGAGGTGCCCTAACAAGATCCTCTTGTTGGCTTACCATGGAGGCAGGGCTGGCTCCATGGTTGATGACTACTCTCTACTTACAGGGTCCTGGCTCTTGATCTAATGTCCTGCAGTTTGCCGTCTTGAAATCCTTAGTAATTTTCGAACAAGCGGCCATGACTTTCATTTTGCACCAGGCCCGGGAATTATGTAGCCTGTCTTGAGTGGAGGGCTAGTGCAGGCGCATGTTCCATGTTCACGTGGTCCTGTGGATTGAGGAAGCACAACCCACTTATGCAAATCAAAGTCTAAGTGTGCAATGACCATTTCTCCCATGTGTGAGTGTCTTTCTTTCCCTTTCCTTCCCTTTTTGCAATGATGAAAAAAAAATGCCTGTGGTAGTAGCATTATTCATGTCTTTGGGGAGTGATCACGGGTTAGATACTAAAGATTAATTTTGCTTATAGTGGATACAAAAGTCCTTAAGTAAAAAGAAGACTATGATAGGAAGATGAATAAGACTTTTAGAATATGTTTGTTAAATAGTATCTGCAGTTGTGTAGTGTGAAGTAGTTTATCATTATTAAAATGTGAAACAACTATTAAAAAAGTGAAATTGCTTTTTGTATTTGGGCATCCCAGGAATATATGCCAAAAGAACCTACTCTTTCTTCAATAACGCAGAAGGAGTGTGGTGCCTGCCCATTATATGGATAAGAAAGCATGATCTATGAGAAAATGCAAAATAGCACTAATCATCAGGGAACTACAAAGTAAAACCACAAGGGGATAGCACCTCGCACCTGTTAGGATTGTCATTATATTAAAAAAACAAAAGCAAAAACAGGTGTTGCAAGGATGTGGAGACCCTGGGACCCTAACGCACGGTTGGTGGGGTGCATAATGGTGTGGCTTCGAAAGTAGAAATATAGAAAAAATATGTGAATTGCGATGCCGTGTAAGAGTATAACAGCATCCCTGTCATCTTTGTGTGACAGAATCTACCAGAGAGCCAGGCACTCTGAGGGAGGCAATCGCAAAATGCTGGTGGACGAACTGACGAGACAAATACTCTCCTGCTGTATTTGCTGTGCAGCACATACATCCCAATGCTGCTCTATGAGATCCAGAGCCACCCCGCAATGGCACGTCATTTCCTTAAGGTGGGGGCAGAACGACTGGGGGCCGAAACTTATTTTAAAATCACTAGTTCAGATTTGCGATAATTGACTTTTAAACTTCTCTCTGCTGAATAAATGTATTTCACAAAGGTTATGTAAAATAATAGTGCCACTGTGATTCCACAGCAAGTATTTAAAATATTTTAAAAGACAAATGGTTTTATCCACTCCTGCTTCCAAAATAGGCATATATATCTCCTCCGAACACTTGATGTCTTTGAGGCAATATTTAGTTAATTCTAAATATTAAAATACAGTTTATACCTGAAAATAGTTAACGTCATTAAAAAAAATAATTTTTTGAAGAAAACAAAAAACATCAACAACCCATAAACAAGTCAGTTTCTATTTTCAGCAAATACAATTTAATGGTTTGATTGCACTTAGAAAAATTTAGTCATGGAAATCTTTTGCTCACTTTGAAAAAGGTTTTTATTTGAGCGGCCGGTTCTTAAAACTTTTAGAAAACCAGAAAACACTATCCTGCCTTGAACCCCCACCTGGTAGGAATGTTATTGGAATGATCTTTGTGGATTATTTCTCACCCTCTGAAAGTAGACTTATTACCTTTTGTTGATTTTATAAAGTGTTTAAAAACATTTCATGGCGTCACCTTTTCACCATTTTGTCCCCTCCCCAACTTGTCATTCCTTATCTTCCTTGTTAGAAAGAAGATGCCACAGAGGATTCTGTAGTTGTGGAGAGTCCTGGAACAAGCCCGCGTTGACAAGGCTGTCGCAGGTCACTCTACGCCTGTACTTGAGGTAGAAGGAGGAATTTGGGGTCCTAATTTCCGATGGAACCCATTCTGACAGCCTCCGTGTTATTTCTGGTGACTCTTGTTTGTTCTTCTTGGTGGCTCCATGCTGACCGCCCAAACTTTGCGTGTACAGAGCCAAGTGGTAAGTATTTTGTCTTTGCAGGACATGCATTCTCTGTTGCCACTGCAGGACGCTGGCATTTCAACACATAAGCGGCCTTAGATAATATATAAGCCAAGAGAGAAGTGTTTCAATACAACTTTAAGGACACTAAAATTTACTTGTTACATGTCACAAAATATTACTTCTTTGGATTTTTTTAAAAAGCCTTTAAAAACGAAAACACTGTTCTTTGCTCAAAGACCTTACACAACCAAGGCTATAGATTTGTCATGATTTGTCAACCCCTGACCTCGGGTTAGCTGGGCTGATGGGTCACACTGAATGGGCTGCCTTGGGCAAGCACACCCTGCTGAAGGCACAGAACCTGAGTCTGCATCCCAGCTCTGCCTTCTCCATCCGTGCGATCTTGGGCCAGTTTTTTTCTCTAATGTTAAAAAATGGGACTATTAATAATCCACTTCAGCACTGCTGTGAGGATTGAATGTATTAGTGAAGATAACATGCTAGACACCCAGCAGATACCGTGTACGCGCTAGCTGTTTTCAGTTATCACGGCCACTTGCTGCAGTTGGAAACTGGTTCATTTCGGTGCGAGCAGAAGAGCTGGGAGTGATCGCTGCTGATCGCAGTTAGGCCACTTGCCCTATGTCGGGGATCCTTGCACAGTTTGGCTCTTGTGGTTGATGTGAGAGTTCACGCTCATGCTTCTGTGGCTGCGTCCAGATTTTGAAACTCCCAAATCAAGCCACGGCATTTCCCCCTGACCTGTTATTTGTAGCAGTACTTGTCATAAAGTTAACCAATTTTATTTTTTATTTTTTAAATATATTTTATTGATTATGTTGTTACAGTTGTCCTAATTTTTTTTCCTCTTTGCTCCCCTCCACCCAGAATTCCCCCTCCCTTCAGCAATCCCACCCCGCTTAGTTCATGTCCATGGGTCCTGCATATAAGTTCCCTGGCTTCACCCTTTTCCACATTATTCTTAACTCCCCACTATCTATTCTGTACCAACCAATTATGCTTCTTCATCCCTGCACCATTCCCCCATTTCTCTCCCATTTCCTTCCCAGCTGAATACCCTACAAATGATCCCAATACCTATGATTCGGTTCCTGTCCTGGCTGTTTGCTTAGTTGGATTTTGTTTTTACTTTTTAGATTCAATTGTTGATAGTTGTGAGTTTGCTGCCATTTTAGTGTTCATAGTTTTGAAATTCTTTTTCTTAAGTAAGTCCCTTTGACATTTCATATAATAATGACTCGGTGATGATGAACTCCTTTAGCTTTACCTTGTCTGGGAAGCACTTTATCTGTCCTTCCATTCTAAATGATAGCTTTGCTAGATACAGTGGTCTTGGTTGTAGGTCCTTGCTTTTCATCACTTTGAATACTTCTTGCCAGTCCCTTCTTGCCTGCCCAATGTTTCTTTTGAGAAATCAGCTGATAGTCTTATAGGCATCCCTTTGTAGGTAACTCTCTGCTTTTCTCTTGCTGCTTTTAAGATTCTTTATCTTGAACCTTTGGCACTTTAATGATGATGTGTCTTAGTGTGGTCCTCTTGGGTCTAGCTTGTTTGGGACTCTTTGTTCTTCCGGGACTTGCATGTCTATTTCCTTCACCAAATTTGGGAAATTTTCCTTCATTATTTTTTCACATAAGTTTTCAATTTCTTGCTCTTCCTCTTCTCCTTCTGGCACCCCTATGATTCAGATGTTGGCACATTTAAAGTTGTCCCAGAGGTTCCTAAGCCTCTCCTAATCTTTTTCAATTCTAGTTTCCTCATTCTGTACTGGTTGACTGTTGTTTTTCTTCCTTATATTTCAAGTCGTTGATTTGAACCCTGGTTTCCTTCCCCTCACTATTGGTTTTGTGTGGACTTTCCTTCATTTCATTCAGCATAGCCTTCACTTCTTCCCTTATGTGTTTGTCGTACTCAAGCATATCTGTCAAGCCTGTGAGCATCTTTATCACCATGCCACTCGCTCAGCACTCGCCCCTTTTCCAGGCACTTCTCCCACTTCCACACCGACTGGCGCCCCTCTAGCTGCTGCCCTGGCTGTCGTTCCCAGAGTGGGTGGGTCTGCAGATGTTCTAGGACCATGGGGACCCTTTAAACAAGTGGACTCTGATGAGAGACCAGCAGTTTCTGCCTCCACCCCAACCCTCACTGGTCTGCACAGTCAGAAGCAATGAGGCTTGATTTTCTGTGGTGCTGGGACCGTGGGCTGCGAGGTCCGGTGAGGAGCTGGGAACGTTCCCCAGGTGTCCCTCCTGACTTTTTAAAACATGTGACTGTGCTTTCCAGTGGCCTGCCGCTGCTGCCACACCACGTCCTCTCTGCCCTGGTTCTGCCCCTCCTACCTATCTGGATGAGTATTTCTTCTTTATATCTTTGTTTGTTGGACTTCCATGAAGCTCAGTTTTCTGGAACTTCTGGTTTTCTCTAGTTTTGAGGTAGTTATATTCCTTTTTAGTTGTGGAGGGAGATGCAGCATGTCTGTCTAGGCCTCCATCTTGGCCAGAAGTCCAAAGTTAACCAATTTTAATATCTCAAATAAAAAATTCTGTTATATTATGATTTATAAATGAATAAATGTTCTAACTAAACTTTTAAAGTGATCCTTGCTTTATAAAAGGAACCTTGGTATCCCCACCCCATCCCCCAGACTATCTCTCTTCAGGGAGTATTAATAAGGCTTGTGGTATATACTTTTGGAAAAAAAGCACAGATAACTTATATTTAAATGATAAAATAATATATAGAGTTTATTTTTCTCATGTATTTTTACTAATACTCAGAGGATGGTTACAAACTCAATTTAAATTCTCATGTTGCTTTCAGCACCAAGATATACTATTTGCTTCTTCCTTTTTAAAATTTTATCTATCAGTGAAATGAAAAAGAACGTGAAGGTAACTTGAAAAGCAGGCCAGGCAGCCACTCCAGCCTGTCCCGGGGCCCTGAGCATTGGCTGCACTTCGCCGGCCTGGCTCACTGGCCCACACAGAGGTGACCTGGGCTGCAGGCTCTGTGCCATTTCTTGCCCCCTGTTCAAGTCCCTGGGGACTTTGCTGGGCAGCCACTAAAGGCAGCCATTCCGAATGTTGGAGGGAAATAGTGAAGCTATTATGGGATGGTTTGAATTCTCTTTGACTACCTTTCTCCCCCTCCCCAAAATGAAAAAACAAAACAAAAACAAAACACAACTATCTATTCTTATTTAGCAACAATACCAACCCTGAAATCCTGGTGTGTCATGACTCTGTGTGGCAACCCTGTCTTGAGCAGAAGCAGTGACAAATGAACTGACTTCCAAGGCAGCTCCTTGAGCCCTGGGCTTCTCTCTGTGTGGCATCATGACGGTAGTGTTGCATTAATATGCTCAGTTTAAATGAATTAAGTGAAATTAGTATCATATGCTAATAATTATGTTTTCAATAATAGAACTCTAAGTCTTTAATAAGTCTTAAACACAGCTATGCAGGTGACATCACGGCAAGTGGCAAAATTCCTTTATTAATAAGTGGGCACTGTCCCTGACTGGTGTGGCTCCTTTGGTAGGAGTGTTGCTCTGTGCACTGGAAGGTCACAAGTTCAATTCCCAGTCAGGGCACACACTCGGTTGTGGGTTCAGGGGTTCACTCCCTGGTCAGGGTACATACAGGAGGCAATGGATTGATGTTTCTCTCTCACACTGATGTCTCTCTCTCTCTCTCTCTCTCTCTCTCTCTCCCTGCCTCTCTAAAATCAATAAATGTATCCTTGGGTGAGGATTTAATAAATAAGTAAGTAAATAAATAAATGGGTAATAGGTTGAGAAAGTAATGTCACAGTTAACTGTATATTCAGCAACATGTAATTTGTTCATGGATAAATTTATACCTAAATATACTTTCTTGGTTCATAAGAACTTTAGCCCAAAGCCACCAACCAATGAAAATCACTGCCTCCCCCACCCCAAATCCAAAATAATGAGGTTTTAAAAATGTATGCTCAGAATTTAAGCGCTGCTAAATTTGTTCCCGTGTTTTAATAGGAAAGAGCCTATCTGGTGAGTCTGCAGCCTGATGTAAAGTTGGCAACAGGAAATATAAAGATCAGGGATGACTTTCTAGAATTTGGCTTAAAACCCATGGACTTGGGTTGCCCAGCCTGAGATTAGGTACTTTAACTTCCTGAACAGCTAGGAAAATTGTTGCCTCAGCTAAATATATTTTCTGGATGTCAAAATACTACATTAAGAGATGAGACTTTATTAGTATGAACACTAATCCTAAATCTTATTAAACTTCTCTTATTACCTATACAACTTATTCAAGGTGGAAAAAGAATTTAAGAAGAGAATTATAACAATCACATAGCCACTTTCAAAGAAAAGACTAATTGTCGTCGGCAGCCGTCCGTCTCAAGAGACGATGGTGTAGCTTCTTAAGAGTCTATCTGCACCGCCGAGAATGGCTGTGCAGTCCGACTCGGGAGCGACACGGTATCTGTCTCCTCCCGTGTTGAATCGACATCTTGCGATGACGCTGGAGTGTCCTCTCCAGTGAAGCTGAAGCTACAGAGCCTGGGCAGGGTGATATGGAGGGTCCGCTGTTGCCCATGCAGCAGACCCCCCCTCTCTTCGCAGCTGAAGGGTCCAAGGGAAAGACGGAGTCAATACAGCTTGGCTTCAGGTGCGCCGCAGGAGTTGCCGGTGTTGACTACAACGTCAAACCGCCTTAGGGACTCCGGCTCCGGATTTTCTGTCGGGGTTTACTCCCTTAGCCTTTCCCCTGAAGAGGTATGCCGCAAGGCAGCGGAGGTTTTTTGGAGTCAGAGTTTTCCTTCTCTGATGTGCCCTGAGTAAAGCAGAGTAATATGCAGGTAATTAAGGAAAATTTATTTGGCCTGTTCTAAATTGTCTGGGTAACTCCCTTAGTTACCTCCCTCGGGGGGGGGCCAGTGTGGCATCTGTCCTGAGGTGACTGTAAACCCTAGATCATAGGGACAGTAACACTAGGAGGCTGAATTAGCAGTCAGGAGGGGGAATTCTGGGGGCAGAAGTTATGTGAATGGCGACTGACTTCATCACTGACTTCCTGGTCCAAGGGGAGCTAACCCCACGCTTGTTGGGAGAAGGAAATCATTGAGATTGCTTTGAGGGCAACACCCTAGTGCCTTTTCAAATATGAAGTATCCTCTCACTCTGAACATGCAGCTGTACCTCTATCTCCCAGATTAACATTTGCCACGGGGGCTCCTGTGCTGCCTGGAACCACCCATCACCCCCACGCCACGTGAAATGTCCTTACCAAGGGGGCGGGACATTGGGCAGATTTTAGCTGTCCTGGTATTGCTAAACCACGCCTTTGACTGACTCACTGATGAGCTTTTGCAGCCGAGCTGACCTCATTTCAGGTCCCCTCGCCTGGCAATGTGTGGCCACAGAGCTTGTCAACAGAGTTATTGGGAGAAGAGTGAAGTTCTGGGCACAGTTAAGGGCGCGCACTGGTCTCCAGTTCTTCAAAGCACGTTGGTTTCTTGCTTTGCCATTTCGTGAATCTCTCCCAACAGGGAACCGCAGGGCACACACAGAGGGGAAAAAAAGGGAACAGACGCAAACGGGCTCCTGTCATCTGTGTTGATTTTTCACTTACTAGACTTCTTTATGGATTAAAAAACTTTTTTTCTGCCTCTTGTAAAGCAGTGTTCATTGGAGCTTAGCCAATAGATGGTATCACCCCTTCCAGAGTCTATGCTATGGGCGGCCCGGGGAAGCATATCTGCTCAAGGCATTCATGCAAATTATTACCTACTGCCCTATATGCCCATAAATTAATAGCTTCTCTGTGGCTGAAAAACAGAAATTAGACAACCATTAAGGTTGAACAATGTTTAAAGAATATTAAATATTAATGTATGAAATGAGAAAAAATATTGCGAGTGATATCAGCAGATATGCCAAAAGCAGAACAAGCCAAACCTAAGAATGCAAATAATAAAAACACGTTTTCAGCTCGAGATTCTGGATGGTTTCGTATTCAAATGGAAGTGGATTTTCTTTCCCTTTCAGTAAAAACAAAATAAAGTATTTACTGCTGTTATCATATTGTATACTCATACTTTCATACTCAGATCAAAAAATGAACTGCAGGTGAATAAATTAATGAGGTCTGGGTTATTTTGGTCATTGTGCTTGTGCAGAGAATTTTCTTTGCAATATTAAAAATGCATGCCACGGATATTTAGAATACGTTTTTATCTGTCTTGTAGTGTTTCTTTAAATTCTGAGCAGTTTAATAATTTTCAAGTTGGCATGTATGTCCTAAAGACTTTGCCGGATGCTATAAAATTGGAGGGGGGTTGGCGGAAGGCTTTTCTGGGTGACAGGATGGAGTGGACGGTGGCTCTGCAGGTGAGTGGGCGTGGTCGCTGGTCTTTGGCAAATAAGACATTTAGGAGAAAAGTTTATATATTAGACCCCATCCCTAAAAGTCAATGTCTTTCTGTTAAGCAGATTTAACGTCAGGGTATTGATCCTGCCCTTGTGACAAACCAAGAAAAAAAAAAAAAAAAAAGCTCTAGCTCTGGTCCTGCCCCGACTTTGCATTAGCTGTGAGGTCTTAGCAAGAGCCTCTCTAGACCCCTTCCTCCTTTATTACAGGGACTGAATAACACAAATCCTGTGCACATCACAGAGGTGCTGGATTTGGTTGGTCCAATACGATAGAACTGAAACATGTACTGTAATATAGCCAGTCAATCAATAGTTTATTTATGGAGCACCTACTTTATGCCAGGCACTCAACCAGTCACTGAGGGGTCCAAACCTGAATCATTAAAAATGCTAGCAACCTGGCTGCTGTGGCTCAGTAGATTGAGCGTCGGCCTGTGAGCCTAGTATCGATGGTTTGATTCCCAGTCAGGGCACATGACTAGGTTGTACATCAGGTCTCCAGTTGGGGGTGCATGAGAGGCAACCACATAGTGATGTTTCTCTCCTTCTCTTTCTCCTTTCCCCTCTCTCTAAAAATAAATAAATAAATAAGTAAATAATAAGATTGTTAAAAAAATAACTAAAAAAAAAATGTTAGCAAACGATACCATACCCATATTACATATCAACTCATTTCACCCTTGCGACAACCTCATGGAGTAGACAAATGGCCCCTTCTCACAGATGAGAAAACTAAAACACAGGGAGGGTAAGTGACTTGTCCAAGGTCATCATAGCTAGTTAGAGGCAGAGCTGGGGCATGATCCCAGACCGCTAGCTTGAGTGCATAGCCATAACTGCATGGCCCAGACCCTGAGACTGTCTCATTCTTCCAGGCCCCCCGAGTCTCAGAGCGGAGAGGGAGGGGACCACTGTAAACCAGTGTGGACTGCAGTAAGAGCATCATGCCCCAGGTGTCAGTCTGGAACCCAGAGCAGGGGCCCCTAGCCCAGCCTGGAGCGCATGTGAGTGTGTGTACACTGGTGATTAGGTTGACACAGGCCAGGAAAGTCTTCCCAAGGTTAGGGGGACCTCAGCTGAGTCTTAAAGGATGAACAGGGGAGGTCGGAAGGGCATTTCAGGCTCAGATGACAAGAGCAAAGGCGCAAAGAACAGAATCAGTGTGGAACGTGCAAGGTCACAAAGCTGGAGTCACTCTAGGAGTGATGGCAGAAGTGGGATGGGGTGCAGATCTCAGAGGACCCTGCGTGCTGGGCTCAGGAGAGATAATGAGATGCTGATGTCCAAGGATAATGATAAACAGTCATGCTGGGTGACAGAAAGCATGTAGATGGCCGTACAGAGAAGGCAGGGCGGGAGTAGAGGTCCCAATACAGGCAACTGCTTCTAAGCACCTTAGGTGTGAGCGGTGAGGCGAGATCCTCTAGGTCAGTACTTTCCCAACTCAAATGTGCACGAGATCCATCTAGGGCATCATGAATACCGATTCTGGCTCCGAAGGCAGGGCAGGGCCCCTGAGACTGTGCATGTTTAACAAGCTTGCAGTTGATGCCACGCTGCCGGTCCTGGACCACATTTTGAGCATCAAGGCCA
The DNA here is from genome assembly GCF_987537825.1 of Furipterus horrens. NCBI lineage: Eukaryota > Metazoa > Chordata > Mammalia > Chiroptera > Furipteridae > Furipterus > Furipterus horrens. The sequence goes on from NW_028327182.1 coordinate 7,383,006, forward strand.
TGTGGAGTGTGGTCATTTTTTTGTCCTCTGAGAAACGCTTCAAAAATAGTTTACCCAGAGCCGAACTGGTACCTGTCAGGGTTCCCTGCAAATATCTCCCGGGCCAGTGCTTGTCTCGGTTTGATTAAGGTTGCTTGCCTCCTTATTCCCCCCAAAACATATGTGGTCCTCTCCTAGGCATCTGGGTTCCCCATCACAGAGACCTGTTTCCAGCCTCTTCCTCTGTTTTTCTAGGGAGACGGAATTAAGGGGTTAAGGAGGCCTGTGCAGAGGAGAGAAACCCTGTGTCATTGAGGCCATTGCAGGCCTCCTTGAAACCTGGCATGCGCTTGACCTCTCAGGCCATCCCTTTCCCGGATGACTCTGAGGCATGTATGTATTTATAGAAATTCCAGGCAATAAACATCACCTTCACTTTGAAACACACATAGCACCTTTCTGGGTAAACTGAGGCACACGCAGAGTGGCCACACAAGGAGAGCTGGAAAACCCTACCTCTGTGCTCCATTCAGCTTGCACTTTGGGGGGGCCTTCTCTCAGAGACTTTTGGGGGGCATCATGTTGCCACGGGGTCTTTAGGACCCCCCAGCTCTCGAGGCCTGCTATGGCAACGCAACACCCTTAAAGAGCAAGGCCCCCAGAGAGAGGTGCAGTGGAGATTACACTAGAACCTGCCAGGCATTCTCCCTTCACGTCTCCCCAAGAAAACTGTGGGTGTGACTGAAATGAGCTCCGGTAATCTCTGAACAAAGAGCTAGCCTGAAACCAAGGAAGAAAAGAAAAGAAACCCCAACGCAGGATTCGTACTAAATAAACGTCCACAAGAGGTGAAATGAAGTGTGGGAGCAGCTAGAGCAGTGACAGTCGGCAGCCTAACATGCCACGGAAATCGTCTCTCTAGGGTGAACTCCCTGGACAGACGCACTTTTACAGTTGCCCTGAGCGTTTCTCTCCCTCCCAACCTCGAAATTCCACAGCACTCCTGGGGACCCAGCGGGTAGGTGCCAGCCATTCTTCAATGACTTAATTTCTTAGCACCTGTCCCTCCATGTAAGATGAAAAGGTTTATGTTTTACATATATTTTTCATCGCTCAGGGACCAAATACGCGTTCTAGAACCTTCGGGGAAAAGATCCAAGTGGGAAGACTGAATCAACTTTTACACTGTATTTTTATTTCTTAGAATTTCTGTAGTCTTAAGTTGGTGATATAATGGGAACATGAATAATTACAGGATAAGAAGAAGAATCTCTTGCCTAAAGGCAACAAAGCTGATTTGGGGCAATTGACTCTCTGGTCTCTCCTCTTGTGAATTTATGTGGCATCCATCCCATGCTAGGTGTTTTCCTAAGCCATAGTGAACATGACCTAAAAAAGGGAAGAGTTCAAAAGTAGACTCAGGAGATCATTTCAGTACACGGAGGCTGTGACAATGTAAATAAAATAAGGCAGTAAGTAGACTTTACTCAAATTCTGTGAAAAACCCAGGCAATGCTGTTCATACCCTTCCCTTGTTTTCAAATTTCTGTCAAGCATTTATATTTTCTTTCCTTGAGTAATGCACTACTTTGTAACTGTTTGCTTCTTGCAGTGTGCATTTAGTTTAATTTTATAAAGATTTTACTTATTTATTTTTAAAGAGAGAGGAAGGAAGGGAGAAAGGGAGAGAGAGAAAGATCGATGCGAGAAACATCTCTTGGTTGCTTCTTGCAGTTGCGTTTTGCACGTGCCCAGACCTGGCACCAAACTGGCAACCCAGGCATATGCCCTGACCTGGACTCTAACAGGTGACCCTCAGCTTTGCTGGACGAGGCCCAACCAACAGAGCCACACTGGTCAGGGCTGCTTTGTGCATTCAGATGAAAGTTTTGGAAAGCCAAGAATTTGGCATGGCCTGGTAGTACACGTTCTAGCTCAGGGCACAAAAAGGAACAAAGGAGCCCAGCCCAACTACGTGTTCTGTGAATTTACTAACTGCCCTGCTGAGCCAGTGATTTAATTCTAGTCAGACTGACAATCTGGTTACCCTCATTGGAACCCTCCATATGGAAAACTCCTCATTGCTTTCTGCACTTATTTCAATCACTAAGACACTGGTTCCTACAGCTCCCAACTCACATTCGAAGTTGCTAGATAGATGAAGGAACCGTGGACCTGGCTTGGATTGTGGGGACTTAGAACCCTTCAACCTGCCCCACAAGAAACTATGAAAAAAGTAAGTAACTTACTACTTTTACAAACTCCGCTTAACTCTTCTATTTAACAAAAATTCCTTCAACCGATACTAACTGATCACCAGACAGTACCTCAAAGCCACCAAATAGGATAGTAGTTGTAATCTTGCTGAGTTCTAATTCTATCAAGCGCAACTCAAACCCAGAAGGACAAGAGACGGAGAGAAAAGGAACCGAGAAAACTCACTGGAAGAAAGCAAAATGTGGAGGTGTCTTAGCCTGGGTTCCTTGGGAAGAGACGCTGAGATGGAGTGTCGCGTCGGCCCAGGTTTTCTGGGAGCTGCGCCCGTGACGAGGAGAGGAAGGCAGGGTTCGGCTGAAGAGAGGCTGACTCCCAGGGCGGCTGCAAAGGAGACCCCAGCCAGTCCTTCATGGAGATCTGGTACTGGGATGGCCCTTCAGAGGCTCCACCATCCAGGTCAGTGTCTCCCATCAGCTACTCCTGGGCTAGGAACTGTCTCGGGGGGAGGAGCATGTGGTCCCGTTATCTGTTGCCCTGCAACCGCTACTCTAAACTTCATAACTTAAACCAACAAGTGTGCTATTATATCTCACAAATTCGTGGGTCAGGAATTCAGACAGGGCTCAGCGGGTGGATTCTTCCAACCTGCGTATCATTGACAGGGGTTGCTGGGTGGCATTAAGCTGGCAGTGGGCTGGTGCGAAGGGTCCGATACAACTTCACTTACACGTTAGTCCCCTTGGCAGGGGTGACAGGAAAGCCAGGCTCATCTGAGGCTGTCAGCTGGATCACTCACATGTGGCTCTCCAGCATGGCTGGCTCAGAGTAGTTGGGCTTCTTGCGTCGTAGCTCGGGGCGCCCAGGGAGCTTTTCAAAGGACAGAGAGTGGAAGTTGCTAGTCTCTTAGGTCTGGATCAAGACACTGGCAGGGCATCACTTCTGCTGAGTTCTATTGATCACAGCAACTGCAGAGCCTCCCAGAATTCAGGGTGGGTGGGGATTCAATTCCCCCTCTCAGTGAGAGGAGTAACAAAATATTTGCCACCACGTTTAACTCTAGCACAGAGCGCAACCTAGAAGCAACTCCTTATGGCTTTGGGGAATCCCCAGCAGCCTGAATGCATCAGGAGCAGATCCTCCCAGGACCCGGGGCTTGCACGTGCCAGTTCTAAAGAGGGAACATGGTGATGAGCCACGGTGTCCACTGCAGGAACAATGATATATATTCCTCAGAATTAGCCCCAATGGGCATTTAATGTTGGACTGTATCTTGGGGAGGAGAAAGGATTGATAGACTTGTCGTTCCACATGAGAGCTTGAAAGATTAGAAGGAAGAGCAGGTGGCCACCCAGATGTTAGCAGAGTTATCAACAAAGCATACTATCACCCTTCAAGCCCATAGTCTCCCTGATGGGACAGGAGTCTGCTGAAGGAACTTAATGGAACTTGTGCTAAAACCTTTGATCTCTAAGAGTCACAGGCAAACACACACACACACACACACACACACACACAAATGGATTTTGGGTCTCTATGTCCTTGGAAGACTTTATTTCAGCTTTTAAAGTCTTACAATATTAGAGCTGAGAGGCACTTGTGACTGTTCCGCCCCATTTCCATTTTGCAGAAGAGAAAATAGGATCCAGAGAGTGAAACAATTTGCCTGGGCTCATGCAGCTAGTTAATGCGAGCAAGGAGCGGAATCTAATTGCCTGGATCCGAGCCCAGTTCTCTTTACTACTCTGTTGGTTTTCAAACGAGAGTCCTTCTGGTGGGCATCAGGGTGGTCTCCATGATGCTCAGGGGATCGGGGCAAGGCTTGGTCCAAGATAGAGAATTTCCGACCTACAAGTTCTGACATACAAGTTTATAACATTAATGCTATTTAAAAAATTGACAATGACTCTGGGGTTTCTTCTCTTTCTTTTAGAGCCTGCATATCCGAGCAACGGCACTTAATGAAAACATTAGAAGTTCCTTTTATTTTTGCTTTAGATGCAGTCCGGTCTGAAAGACGTTTATGGACCTCTTCAGTACAAGGCTCTTTGCCATGGGCTCTTATGAGTAAAAAGCTAAGCAAGTTAGAGTCTCTGCTCTCAGAGAGCCTGCTTACATGGTTACCTGAAGTCAACATACAAAGATCCTCAAAGCTCACTTCCAGCTGCTCGGAGAGAATGGGGAAACACTTCCATTTTAGACCAGGAGAATGTTATTAGATCCCAGCCTATTTAGGAATCTGTTAGGAGCTGTTGCCATGGTCCAGAGGAGCACATAGAGCCTGAAGCTCTGGGGCTAGGAAGGAGGGGGCAGCTTTATTAGGATGTCAAAGGGTTAATGGGCAGAGTCCCAGCTGTAGTTTTAGTTTAATCACATAACAGGACACACAGCTGACTCACTTATAAACAGATGGTGAAGGCCACGCTGAGGCAGGCAGAGCCGTGACTCTTGCTGTCTCTAAGATCCCACATTAGGTTAAGTAATGTGGTCTTTGTTGTACACAGGATTTCCCAACTCCAGGCTGCACGCCAGGGACCAGTCCAGTCCGGCCTGTTAGGAACCTGGCCACACAGCAGGAGGTGAGTGTGAATATCATACGCTTGAATCATCCCCAAACCATCATTTCACCCCCCCCCACACACACACACACACTGCCCTGGTCCATGGAAAAATTGTCTTGCATGAAACTGGTCCCTGGTACCAAAAAGGCTGGGGACCTGTGGCAGATGCCTAGTAAACAGGCACACCTTTCGGTCACGGAGGAAAACACAGATGCAGATGAATGGGCAAAGAAGGGCCCATTTGTCGGTTTGTGTTGCTTTACAAATGGCTCAGCGAAAACATCCCAATGAGTGTCAATCATCCCATTTTCCCCTTTTCTTTTCTCTCATTACGGTCATTATCAGTCACAAAAGGCTGCTCACAAAACAGCCAGTGATTATAATTTAACGCATCCCTTTCTAAAACCTGCAGGGAAATGAAAGCCCGGAGCTAGTAGGGAAGAATGGAACAGGGAAATGGGTCAGACGCATCAGAGACAATCGCTTTAGGTTGTTCCAGACTTCCCGGCTGTATGGCCAGGGCTGACCTGAGCCTGGGAAAGCCGAGATCACACCCTTGCAAACTGAGTCCGACGTTGGTGGTATTGGAAGAAGGCGTATCCCGGTTGGAGTCCCTTCTCAAACAGGAGTCTCGTGTTGTTTCTGAACATTAAGTGAACTCCCCGGAAATGCCTGTCGATGTCATGCAGCACCCAAAGTGAGCTCTGAACCAGACAAGTGCATTTGATTGGCTTCTGCTCATGGGTTCACACACAGCAAACTGCAGCCTTTCTGCGGGCGTAAGAGTGCAGTCTTGACAAGCACCAGGAATCAATTTAGGCCCTCACAGGTGTGGCTTGGTTGCTTGGGCATCGTCCCTAAAGCCAAAGGTGGCTGGTTCATTTCCCAGTCAGGGCACAGTGCCTGGGTTGTGGGTCTGGTCCCAGTCAAGGGGTGCGGGGTGGTACAGAAAGCAACAGATCGATATTTCTCACATCGATATTTCTCCCCCTTTTTCTCCCTCCCTTTCCCTCTCTCAAAAAGTAAATAAATAACATTAAAAAAAAACAGTTTAGAATGAAGTCTCTCTCTCTTCATTACCTTCTATTTCCTCAATCCCCGACCTCCCAAGTAAGCTGAGGTCAGACCCAAAGGATCTGACACTAAAAACCCAAACCATGGAAATAAAAGAGAAAGATACCCATTTAGTACATGAAGTAAATGCTCTTTCGATAACAGCCACCGGTGAGACATATGGCTTCTTGCAAAAACTGCAAACCCACACTCCCGTTACAGTAGTCACTAGCCACCTGTGGCTATTTAAATGTAAATTAATTTAAATTTAATTTAATTTAAAATTCCCTTCTCCAGTTACATAAGCCCAGATCAAGTATTCCAAAATCATATGTGGCTAGTGGCTACCGTCTGGGACAGCCCAAACCTCAGTGCATCCATAGTGATCAGTTGTGAGTATTTATTACCTTTATTTTACACATAATATTTAATAAGGCCATACAGTTTAATTTTTTATTAATGACGACACTCAACAGCCAGATCACAAAATTCCTGCAAATGAAGCAAACAACTCCCCAAGCCAGTAAAAACCGGCTCAACACACGCCACTGAGACATTGCCATCATTGTCAGGAAATCCTATTGGACGATAATGCCCTAAACGACACGCCAGCCTCCGAGGGTGGTGAAAAAATATCCAGAATGAGAAGGAGACACCCCACTCCCACACGGGTAGCGAAGATGAAAGACTTGAAGTGTTGCAGTCGCCCCCCACCCCCCCCACCTCGGGTCATTCCCTTTCTCGGACCTAAATGAACTCCTGGCCAGTCCTTTGCAAAAGCGACCACGCACTGAATTGTTTAGAGTGCGTCGCGTGCTCCGAGATGCTTTCCAGCACTCCCTCCCATCCCCTGGCGCCCTCTATGAACCTCCTCTGCCTTCATCCCTCTCCTCCTCTGACTGGAAGCCTCAGTTTTTCTCTAAGCACATCATCACAGCAAGCCCGAGGCTTGAGATGATCCCCGCCTCCCATCCCTGGTGTTTTGCATAGAATTCAGGACAAGACCGCAGGCTGAAACCTCACCAGAAAGTCATACGACACCTCACTGTTCTTCGGATTTCCCTGGGCAGTCTTCCCTCAACTGGAGCCTGGGATCCACTTGCTTTCTCCTGATACCAGAGCTTTTATTCCTGGGTCAGAGAATGCAGACGTAGGTTTCTTGCAGAATAGAATAAGCGCACAGAAGACTCTTTCTTGTCAACAAACCCAGGACAGAAGCTCCTTTTCTTTTCTCCAAGAAGAATAAGCGCAAGAGAATATTCGTAGGAGGTGATGCCAGTGATGTTTGCTTTCATTTTGGCTTAAACTGGCCAATGACATTTGGTCCCAAAGATGAGCGTTCCAGGGACTAGGGTCTTGCGGGGTGGGCGGGGGTCTGTGGTTCCTGAGCAAAACTTCTCAAGGCTTACCCTGCTGCAGAAAAGTCCAAGGACCTTTTACAAAATGCCAGAGCCCTAGACCCACCCTCAGAGAGTCTGACCCCATTGGCTTGGCCCAGACACCAGTACCTTTTAAAAGTTATTTCAAATCCTGACAAAATATCCGTGACATTTGACTGTATTAGCCTTTTTTAAGGGTACAGTTTCGTGGCTTTAAGGACCCTCACACTGTTATGCAGTCGTCATGGCCAGAATCCAACCTGCCAAACCGAGGCTCTAGACCCACTGAACAGTAACCTCCCTCCCGCCTCTCCTCCGAGACCGTGGCAATCAGGGCCTGTCTATACATTTGGCTCCTCCAGGTACCACGTGGAAGTGGAATCACACAGTACCTGTCTGTGTGGCTGGCTTGTTTCACTTAGCAAAATATCCTCAGGGTTCATCCATGTTGTGGCCTGCGTCAGAATTTCCTTGGCTTTTAAGGCTGAATGATACTCAGCTGCATGAATACACTGCCCTCTGCTTGTCCGTTCCTCTGTCCATGGGCACTTAGGTTGTTTCCACCTTTTAGCTGTTGTGAATAGTGCTGCCGTGAGCATGGATGTATAAATAGGTCTTTGAGATCCTGCTTTCAAGTTCTCTTGGGTATATACCTAGAAGTCAAATTGCTGGAACATATAGGTTAATTTTTTTAAGGGACCGCCATACTGTTTTCCATAGGAAGGGCACCATTTTACATTCCCACCAAGAGGGTATAAGGGATCCAATTTCTCTGCTTCCTTGTAGCACTTCTTTTCCTTCCTTTCTCCTTCCCTTCCTTCCTTCTTACCTTCCTCTCTCTTTCTTTGCTTCTTCCTTTCTTTCTTTCTCGCTCTCTCCTTCTTTCTTTCTCTCTCCTCCCTCTTTCTTTCTTTCTTTCTTCCTTCCTTCCTTTCTTCCTTCCTTCCTTCCTTCCTTCCTTCCTTCCTTCCTTCCTTCCTTCCTTCCTTTCTTTCTTTCTCTCTCTCTTTCTTTCTTTCTTTCTTTCTTTCTTTCTTTCTTTCTTTCTTTCTTTCTTTCTTTCTTTCTTTCTTTCTTTCTTTCTTTCTTTCTCTCTTTCTTAATAGTGGCCATCCTAATGGGTATGAGGTGATATCTCATTGTGTTTTTGAAGCATCAGCATTAAAAAAAAAAAGCCCTGCAAACAGGGTGAGTGCCATGGCTGGAGAGGAGCTGTGGATGCGGCCGTTAAGGACACCTGGGCTAATGTGCTAGACTGATTCCATCCTCTAGAGAAACCAAAAGACAGATACTTGGCTTTGGGACCACTGTTGTGACCATTACTGCTTAGAGCCTCAGTACGGAAAATGAGTTCTCACCAAAACAGGCAATCACCACTGTGCTTCTTGACCTTATTAACAGCTCTCCAAAGGCTGGGCCAACAGACAGTGGAAAAAATGACAGTTGAAATGACTTTAAGTCACATGAGTTGTGCTTACATATATGTGTGTATCTGTTTATGCATATATACACAACATATAGAAACATGTTAAATAATACATGTAAATACATACATAATTTGTACTATTTAATGTATTATTATTACTAGACATTGTAGCAAGAAAACTTTATGAAGCTCTACTCCATGGGGACTGTCGTCGTCGGCAGCCGTCCGTCTCGAGAGACGATGGTGTAGCTTCTTAAGAGTCTATCTGCACCGCCGAGAATGGTTGTGCAGTCCGACTCGGGAGTGACACGGTATCTGTCTCCTCCCGTGTTGAATCGACATCTTGCGATGACGCTGGAGTGTCCTCTCCAGTGAAGCTGAAGCTACAGAGCCTGGGCAGGGTGATATGGAGGGTCTGCTGTTGCCCATGCAGCAGTCCCCCCTTCTCTTCACAGCTGAGGGATCCAAGGGAAAGACGGAGTCAATACAGCTTGGCTTCAGGTGCGCCGCAGGAGTTGCCGGTGTTGACTACAACGTCAAACCGCCTTAGGGACTCCGGCTCCGGATTTTCTGTCGGGGTTTACTCCCTTAGCCTTTCCCCTGAAGAGGTATGCCGCAAGGCAGCGGAGGTTTTTTGGAGTCAGAGTTTTCCTTCTCTGATGGGGACTGTAAGGAAGGAAGAAAAGAACATAAATATATATACATCTTTAATTCTATCATCATTCAATTAAAGACCCAAAGCAGATACAGTTTTTTTGGCAAGGCCTTCCTTGCCAAGGATTTCCTTACTTATGAAACAGACACTAAAAGAGAGGACTTCAGGAAGGAGAAAACAAATTATTCTCTTTAAAAAAACCTCTTTCCCTTCCCAGTGCTACCCAGCGATGCACAAGAAACAGAACTCTGAGTGGTGACAGGATTTCCTTAAAAAAAAAAAGTCTGGAGCTAGAACGGGCAGCCCGCTTAGTAAGTGGCTGAATTCCAGAGCGCTGACTGTTGTCAGCTGAAATAGTAAAAATGTTATCACCTGTTTAAGCACCGCTGACTGATGTATATTCAAAGGCAAAGCCAAACAGTCGCACCCACTTTTTGAGCATGGAGAAACCAGATGAGACTAGTGTCTCAGAGATTTGGTGTCAACGCGTTCTTTCTCTCTCCGCCGCCCCCCTCCCCGCCCCCCGCGGCAGAGAAGGAAGAATTGCATTAAAATGTAATGGCTGTGATTTTAACAAAAGGGGGGGGGGAGAGGAAGAAGAAAGGGAAAACTTCCCAGCCCCTTGCCAGCGAAGGTGGGCAGCTATCTGAACGCATTGGTAATGCGACTGGCTGATTAGTCTGGAAGGCTGCCTACAGGTTAGCAGGCCTCATTTCAAATCTCTGACAGCAATATGTGTCGTTCCATGCTTCATCCTCATTCCCCGTGTTCAACACAAGCCGGGGTCACTCTGTATATGGAAATCACTGTCTTCAGGGCAAAAAAATTAAAAAAGGTGAGATTGCCGCTTTAACCTCACTGGCCTCAGAAAATATGTTTTAGTCTGATACATTATACTCGTAGGAATTATTTATCAAGAAGATACAAGCTTGATATTTCAGAAATAATGAGATGTTCTGGTTTGGCAGCTGAAATTTTATGGTCCACGGAGCATCAGCTTTGAATCCAGGGGAATGAAGTAAACTTGCAAGAAGAGATGTACACCATGCAGCCAAAGAAAAATGGCCGTGGAAAGGGTAATATGAGAGTTATAACACAGCACAAAGCTTCCTAGAACCCAAGGTCCTTTGTGGCCAAGAGAGGAAATGTATTTTAAGGGATGTTAAAAAAAGGTCCACACATAAAAATCTTTCAGACTTTCCTTCCTGATATTTTACTTGGCAAACAGCCTACAGGATGAGGAAACTGTAATGACCATTACAGTCTAGGGCTTACATGAAGTATTTAAAAATTCACAGCAAGATCATCGGAAGAGCCGCATGACCTGTCATCATTGCGTAATGGGAAAGCTGTAGCAAGAATAACCTTAGAAACGGCAATTATAAAGTGAATAAATATATATGATAGTACTACTTGAAAATGTAGATTTTGCTTATATATTTCTTGGTTGAATTGCTCTAGGACTATAAAGGACTCCCCTCGGCTGTAGGAAATAACAGGAAAACAGGAATGTAAAAAAGAGGACAGTAAGCCAGCCTTCCTCCAGCCACTCTGGTATGCAGAGCCCTGAGAAATTCTTCCCCTCCACTTCCAAATTCTGGTCTCTCTTGGTTTTAGATCCATTTCCCAAGGTCTTTGAGACCACTCACAGTACCACAGCACACAAAGTCAGGACCAGCTACACCCTGAGGCCCAGCAATTCAAATCATCAACTGGCGATTCCAGTCGCCTGGGGATAGCTAGCCAACAAGTCTAATAAGGAGTGCTCTTCACTCAAGCACACATGTCTGCAATGCATGCTTCCTGGCATCTTAGAAAATAAATATCAACAGTGTAAAATCCTTTTGCAAACGGAATTACCCAAAGTAGCAAGTTTTAAACCAGCCTCTCCCAGGCCCATCCATTTTCATTGTCAGTCAAGGTCATCGAAAAGCATTAATTAAATACTTCAGAGCAAGAGGGGCTGTGTTAAGTTCTATACCAGGTACCACACAAATAGAAGAAATTCTGTACGTCTCCTTTTCTCATCTGTAAAATGAAGATTGCAACGCTTTCAGAGTCGTTCTCAGAACAAGTTAATATACGCAGAGCACTTAGGAAATGATGAACAACAAAATAAAAAGTCTCATTAAGTGTATCATCTTCCTATTGACCAAGATGATTAGTTGGCCCCAACGTGTGTTCTTTCTTGGTAATAGAAGACCCGATGTTTGACTGGCCGCATGAAATCAGGACTTAATTTCTCAACCTCCTTTGCACCGAAGTGTGGCTATGTGTTGGGCCAATAGTTTATAATATGCGTCATGTTTAACTTCCAAAAGAGGTTCTTAAAGTATTCTTGACAGCTGCCTGGGATGTGGCTGTAATGGCTGGAACTCAAGCGGTCATTCTGAACCATCAGGTGAAGGCTACATGCTGGGTAAAGCCGCATAAAAGGAGCCTGGGGTCATAGCAGCTTCGTGAAACTGCTTTACTAGCTTTGAAGCTCCTGTCTCTGGGGTTCTTTCATATTGAAGAAAGAAAGTTCTACATTAAGCCACTGTTAATTTTGGGTTTTCATCACATGCCACAAAACCCTTTTGAAATTAAATGTCCTCTAAGGAAATGTTTAAGTGGAAAAGAAGCTTGCTGAACAGGGCATTGGAATCCCAGGCATACCTGCGGTGGAAGATACCTCAAAAAGATAAGGTCGTGACTGAGACAGACCTTTATATATTAAGTTATTTAAAAAAATTTAACCTGCCAGGCATTTATAAGTCAAGAACAATTGAGTTTCATTTTAACCTCCCTTGCCTTTTAAAACAATTTTGATGGTCTTGAGCCCTGCATTCACCTGGGGGTGATCCTAACCCGGGATACAATGCATGCCAAGCTAAGAGGGGAAGCAATTTTCAAGAAAAATTGAGACTATTTCTCCTACAAAAAAAATATTGTTTTCAAACGTGTGAGGAGGTAAAAGTCTACGGTCTGTCAATGACCATTATGCAATTTGATCATAACCAAGATACATTTTTTTCATTGTATTTAGAGAGTGAAGAAGAGAAAGAGAGAGGGAAACATTGATGGGAGAGAGGAACATCGATCAGTTGCCTCCTGTTCGTGCCCTGACGCGGTAACAAACTTGCAACATTTTAGTTCACTGGACGATGCTCAAACCAACTGAGCCACACTGGCCAGGGTCCAGATACATTTTAATGACAAGTTTTCATACTGCACTTTGGATTTCCAGATGGTGTTCAGAAATACAACTATCTTGATTTTAAAATTTAAAAATGTCTTCAGTGGTCATATAGTATTTGCATGTATACTCTTGGAATTCTATTGGTGATCTTGTATTTTGTACTTATTGTACAGCGTTTTCAAATTTTTATTTAAAAAATATTTTGCTCCCTGCTACCGATGCTGTGAGTTGCTTATCCAAAATTCATTCCCTTTCCTTCCTCGCTAACTCCAATTTTGTTCAATAACAATATGCCCATTAGGGAAAGTATTCAGCCTTCCAGATCCCACGAGGGTGGCCACTTGACACAGTTTTGTCTGATTAGAAATGAGTGTGTATCCGACATGGTACCTGAGGTGACAGGCATGAGGACAAATGTGACCTGCTAGAGAGGGAACGTGTCCGCTTTCCTCATAACACCGCTGAGAAGAAGAAGGGACACCTCAGTTACCTGCCTCCAAACATCTTTTCTTGGACAAAAATAACTTTTTATTTGTTTAAGTCAACCTTAGTTGGGTTTTTGTAACTTAAGGTCAAAGACATTTTAACTGATATACTCTCGGGCAAATGAAATAAATATAAAAAGAACCCTAAATTCCCCTTTTAATGACTTCACACCCAATATATGCCTGGATGAAAATATTTAGTGATTTTAGTAGACGATCTTGGACTAAACACATGTATTTCAACTACCACTCCCTGATTCCATTGAAAGGAAAGTAATTTTTAAAAAGTGTAACCCATGCAATGAAGAGACATGGAAGGGGTTCATAAATGAATAAAGGGTTGAAAATGCTTCTGGATGTTTCGGGAGTGAATGGAAAATACTGACCAAGACATAAGACGGAGGAATCCGTTATCCATAATACCAGTGGAGGACACAAGCCAAGAAGGGAACGAACCACCTGAATAGAATCGTGGAGACACAATATGTAGAAGAGGCGATTATAAAAGAAGACTATTGTTAGAGGAGTGATTTACAACAAGGAAATAATTGTTGGTATATGTCCACTTTACTCAAGAAGGCCCCCAGCCAATAAGCGCTGCCCCTCCAAGTTGAATTCCTGTAAGATTTCCTGTGGCCTCATTCTTAAATATAAATGGTCAACCAAGAATCACCAGATATTTAAAAGAAGTCCAACAAGTCAAAGATAAACAAACAGAAAAACTGATCAGAGAAAAAAAGACAATACATTCAGAAAGCAAAAGTAATATGTTATGAAAAGAAGCAATCTTGCAAATTAAACACTTGATTGTTGAAATAAAAAATATTAGTTGGATAGCTGAAGGACATTTGAAGAATAAAAATGGAAGAAGAAAATGTAGAACACAAATTCTGAACCAAGACATATGAAAGGATAGGACATAGAGTCAGGTGAGTCAGCATACAGTTAAAAAGAAAGTACAGATAATCAGAGATGAGGAAATCAGCAAAAGAACAATAATGACAAAAACAAAATGAAATTTCCCAGAGCTAAAAGGGACATAAGTCTTCAAATTGAAGAGGACTCTTGACTACTTAATTGGTTTCATTAAAAAAATCTCACACCTCGACAATCATTATAAAATTACAGAATGACAAAAATAATAGCATATGTTTAAAACTTCTAGTGAAAAAAAATGGATCACTCACAAAAGACCAACAATTAAACCACTGCCAGCCTTATCAGCCATCTGGAAGCTAAGAGGCAATGGCAGGGCCTTCAAAGTTCTGGGGCGTTGGGGGGTGGAGGGAGCATTTAAATGAGTTTCTGAGCCCAGCCAGAGCATTCATCAAGGATGAGAGCAGAATAAGGATACTTTCAGACACATGCAAACTTGTGGAGTTTCTTTTTCATACCTTCTTCTTTGGGAAATTATTTGAGGATCTGCTCCGGCAACATGAGAGAATAAACCCAAAAGAGGAATGACATGAGACCCGGGAAACTGTAGATCTAATCCAGAAGAGCAAAGAAGGGAAGATCCAGGAAGAACGTTGTGCAACAGGCAGGCCTAGAAAATCACCAATCCTGACTCCTGCACACTGAGAGAAGGCTCTCTGGAGGAGGTCTTGGAATGAGGGGACTCTACTGGATGGGAGAAAAATTGAGACGTTGGGAGAACTTGGGGAGGTACTAAAGGTATAGAGGGCAAGGGATAAAAACGGTGACTAAAATCTTCATGGAAGAAAGTAAAAGCCATATAAGAAAGCGATGGTCCAAGTATGAAGCAACTGGTTCTGATTAGCAGAGAAACTAGAAGTCACGAAAAAGAATAAAGTTAATTTTCAGTGATAGATAGAATGAGTTAGAAGTTTAAAGATGTTAAGGATGTCATAAGAAGGCACATGATTCTACTCTCCACCAGAAGAGTTAATCAATCTCATGGGAGATTAAAATGCTGTGCAAAGCGTGATGTGACCCGGAAACAAACAAAACTATAGCAGCTTTAAAAATAAGTGGTTAGATATAATAAAGATTATTCCACTTTTACATTTGTTGACTAGATTTGAGGTAATCACTTTCAAATTATAGAGAAGCAAATGCAATCATATCACAACCCTTGAATCTACAGTAAATAATGTTTACATGTTGACTGTGGTTTTTAAGTTTTTAATTTTTTAAAAACGCAGTACGACCAGCAGAAATTAGGGGGTCAAAGGTCAAGAGGAGACCTAGAGAGAAGAACAGAGGGGCTAGTATCCTCACTCTAGAAACTTAGGAGTTAAGCTGTCTCCAGCTGACAAAACAAGAAATATAAGTTTAAACATATTTATTAATGTACAAAGGAAAACAAAGAGATGTCAAACATCGTAATATTAAAATATGGATATTAGGAATGTAAGCAAAGCCACATCTTAGAAAATAAAGGAACAGAAGTGAAGCAGAGATATGGAGGTCACCGCTGCAAGTACTAAAAGTAACGACTATTTGATTTCCCCTTCTCCAGCCCTCTAGGGGGAGGTAGCTGAAAAGGAGGAAGGATTGGCAAGCAACTCTTCTTTCCCGTCCAGGCTCTTTCTATTATTTTCTTTTTAGTTATATGCATATATTACTTTTATTTTAATTAAAATCCTTTCCACATAGAAATTTGCCACAGGAATTGAAACATTATCAAGTCAATTTAACTGAACTTAAAGCAATAGATTATTTGCTGTAAAAATATTTTCATTTATCAAGGGTGTTTCCCCAAAGGCAGTGAATATTATATCAAAGAAATCAACTTCTTCATAAAGAATGTTTTTCAATAGGAACACTCTCCAACTTTCAATGACTTTATTTTAAAAAGAGATTTCTCATGGTTAGTTGCAGTCAAAGCACTTAGGGTACAATCTGGTGCGTTTTCAAAGGAAAACCATTTCTCCAGATGTTTGGGTCTTGTGTACCTAGTATTTCAGAAGCAAATGTCGATGGAATGAATAAGTCTCTTAAACATCTGAGTATGAGGAGTCAAAAAAATGGGGAGACAGAGAAACAACCTCCCATCAAAAGGAAAGGTAGAATCCCCAGAAAGAGTGCTAAATGAAATAGAGGGGAGCGAACTATCAGATATGGAATTCAAAACATGGATTATGGAGAAGCTGAATGAGCTCAGCGGAAACTTCAAAGAACTCCAGAAAAACTACAAGGAACTCACAGAAAATTACGTGAGCATGAAAAAGGACATAGAAGCTATCAATAAGAGCCAGGAGGAAATGAAAAATACGATCTCTGAATTGAAGAACACAGTAGAAGGAATTAAAAGCAGGCTAGAGGAAGCAGAAGATCGGATCAGCGAGCTGGAGGACAACCTACACAAAAACTCCCAGACAATGCAACAAAATGAAAAAAGACTGAACAAGACTGAAGAGGTTCTAAGACAGCTGCAGGACAACATGAAACGTAATAATATCCGTATCATAGGAATTCCAGAAGGAGAAGAAGAAGAGCAAGGGATAGAAAACCTCTTTGAAAAACTAATGACAGAAAACTTTCCTAACATGACGAGAGAAAGAGTCACGCAAGTCCAGGAAGCACAGAGGGTCCCAATGAAGATGAACCCCAACAGGCCCACTTCAAGACACATCATAATTAAAATGCCAACATTCAAAGACAAAGAGAGAATCCTAAAAGCAGCAAGAGAGAAACAACTAATAACATACAAGGGAGCTCCAATAAGGCTATCATCAGATTTCTCAGCAGAAACACTACAAGCCAGAAGGGAATGGCAAAAAATATTCCAAGCAATGAAAAACAAAGGCCTACAACCAAGAATACTCTACCCAGCAAGGCTTTCATTCAAAATGGAAGGTGAAATAAGGAGTTTCCAAGACAAAAGAAGGCTAAAAGAATACATCTCCACCAAACCAGCATTGCAAGAGATGCTAAAGGGTCTGCTTTAAGAAGATGAAGAAACAGAGAGACAGAGAGGAACACGAGTACAAAGGGGGAAAATGACAATGAATAAGTACTGAAAGAAAGAAGGAACTTCTACCATTTGCAACAACATGATTGGAACTAGAGAGAATTATGCTTAGCGAAATAAGCCAGGCAACAAAAGAAAATTACCTTATGCTGTCACCTGTTACAGGAAACTAATGAACAACACAAACAAATGAGCAAAATTGAACCAGAGGTATGTAAACAAGGAATAAACTAACAGTAACAAAGGGGGAGATGGGAGGGAGAGAAGGGGTAAGAAGGGGAAGGGTCTAGTCAAAGAACATGTATGAATGACCCATGGACATGGACAACTGGGTGGGGACTGACTGTGGGGGGGGCAGGGTGCAGGGAAGCAAGAGGGGGAAAAAAAGTGAGACAACTGTAGTGGAAAAACAAACAAACAGAAAATTTTTTAGTGGGGGGGGGAATAAAAATATAAAGAATAGAAATGCAAGTTCAGTGAATATTAGAAGGACAAGGATTTTCCTTCCGATAAGACAGTCCTACAGATTTAGAGACTTGTATGTGGGTTATGTTACATAAATTAACATGTGTTTTCTGTTTTCAAAGGGCATAAGCCTACAATCTCATTACCTGAGTGATTATCTGTATGCATAGGCCTCACTTAATCCTGTCTGCATTGCTGCCTCCTGAGACTCAATGGTTTGGCTGAACTAAGTGGCTGGGTTGGTGAAGAACGGGGTGGTCTGTGGGCTTCACTTTAAAACTGGTTTCTCTTTTCTATCCTAATGGCTTGGACAGAAAAAGCCCAGAGGCCTGAGATGGGGGAAACCTAAAATATTTCCCTCAGTCCAAAATAAGTATAATGGGCAAAAGGGTTTTGGACAGGTGAGATGTACCTGGCACACCTTCCTCCAAAGAAGCCCTTCTTTTCCCTAATGTGGGACATTGAAAAATTAATACCTGTCTTTTGTCATCTAGTGGTTACGGATTAAATGATGTCCTTTAACCCTGTTGCCCCCAGAATACAACAAGGATGCCAGCCTGTCAAACCAAGCATGCCGTTGTCCAGAGACAGCCAACCAACCTGGAGTCTGCACGATCCTTCCCCTTGTGGGAAGGCCACCCTCCCCTCCACATCCCCACTCTTATTAGGGATTTCTTGACCCACGGGTAGGTAGGACGACGACCATGTCCAGCTTGAAGCAGCTAGAGGAGCTCGAGACCTTCATCCATTGTCCTTTATAAGATTGTAAAGGGTCTTAAGTCTGAGAGGGAGGAATTGTTATTTTTTATTGTTAAAATATTTAACTAATTAATTAATTAATTTTAAAAAAAGAAGAAGAAGAATATATGAAAGGGTGAGGCGGGAGAGCTTGTATGTACGACCCATGGGCATGGACTTGGAGAGGGGATTGTTGGGGAAGGGGGGTGCTGGGCGGAGGGGAGCAAAGGGGAAAAAAAATTGGAACTATTGTAACAATATAATCAATAAAATATACTTAAAAAAAAAAATCTGAGTATATCTTTAGGTAACACAAAACTAAATTAAATTTAAATACTTCTTATAGTAAGGCGATCAGCTTTGTGTGAATTTAAAACTTCCAAATATTCCTTGTTTTAAAGGAGTGTGGAAAGCAACAGATCTTTCCTAGAATTGGTTTCCCAGCAGCTCACCAAACCCTCCCCACCTGGCGGGCCTCTAGTTCCTATTTCAGGACTCCACTCATGTGATTTTCTCATTGCCATCATCCCTTTGTGTTCTCACTGTATCCTATACTTAATCTATCCCTGGGTTGTTTATATGTTTTCCCCACCTGGAGGGAGACGGTAAGCCCTTGTGAGGGTCTTCATTTCCAGCTTGTATCGTCCGTGAAAGTTGCCGCGTGAATGACTTCTGGGTGGATAGAAGAAGCCCCTGTTCTTCCTAAATCTGCTTTTGACTTGTTTTGTGTACATCAAATACTCATTCCCTTGGTCCATTTAAAAATGCATTATTACAGAAAGACACAGAAAAAGATACGGCTTAACAACAGTAAGAAGAGAAGTGTTAAATTGTCAACGAGTGAAGTCACCCAGAAACTATTGTCATATCACCCTTTCATTCCTTACTTCCCTTTTGCCCTTATTTTTTTTTAATGTGTTTTATTGATTAAAATATTACATTTGTGCCAATTTCCCTTCCCTCTGCTCCCCTCCACCCAGTGGCCCCCCTCCCTCCAGTTGTCCCCCCCTTTTAGATTATGTCCATTAGTTGTGCATACAGTTCCTCCCAACCTCTCTCCGTCTATTCCATTCCCTCCTACCTTGATCCCCAATTCCTATATCATCTCCCTCCCTTTCCCCATTCCCCCTCCCTGTTGACCTCCCCCCAATATGCTTCCCGTACCCACAGTTCCTTTTCCACTCTCGTTGCCTATTTAGTTTGCCTTTGTTTCATCTCCCTAGCTTCTGTTTTTTTTAAACCAGTCCCTTTAACATCTCATATAACAGTGGTTTGGATCTAATGAACTCTTTCAGTTTTATTTTGTCCTGGAAACACTTTCTCTGTCCTTCTATTCTGAATGACAATTTCGCTGGGTAGAGTATTCGTGGTTGTAGGTTTTGGATTTTCATTACTTTGAATATTTCTTGCCAGTCTCTTCTTGCCTGTAGGGTTTCCCTTGAGAAGTCAGCTGATAGTCTAATTGGGACCCCTTTGTACATAATTCTTTTCTTCTCTCTTGCTGCTTTTAAGATTCTCTCTTTATCTTTAATTTTTGACATTTTGATTATAATGTGTCTTGGAGTGGTTCTCCCTGGGTCCAGTCTCTTGGGAACTCTCCTTGCTTCCTGGACCTGCAAGTCTATTGCCTTCCCCAAGTCTGGGAAGTTCTCCTTTATTATATTTTCTCTCAATTTTTCAAGTTCTAGTTCATCTTCCTCATTCTCTGGCAAACCAATGATTCTTATGTTGGGCCTTTTATAGCTGTCCCAGAGGTTTCTGATCCTCTCATTGTTGCTTCCCATTTCCTCTCGCTGCATTGGTTGACTGCTTGTTCCTTCTCCATATTCCAGTTTGTTGAAATGAACTCTGGATTTTATTTCTTTTCCTTCTGTCTCGTATGCGGTTTTGTTCCTTTCGTTATGAAAGTTTTTCACTTTTTTCATATCTTTTTCCTGCTCTTTTGTGAATTCTGTAAGCCACCTGATAACAATGGCCCAGAACTGAGCCTCTGACAGGTTTCTTATCTGTTCATCTGTCAGGTTCTCTATCTGCTGCCTGGTGAGTTGTGTCACCGGGATTTCTATAGTTGTCTGCCTCATTTTGACAGATGCGTTTTGTTTTCTTGTTGCCCTTATTTTTAATCTCCCCTTTTTCCTTATTTTTCACCTAATTCCACAAAAAAGAATTTGAGGTGGTGCACGATAAAATATATGCATGTGTAGAACTGAAATAGCATAAGGACTAATAAAATTGTACCACCACCAGGACATGTATTCATTTATTCTACAATTATTTATTGATTACTTGTGTGCCAAGTAATGTGCTTGACATCAGGGACAAGAAAGTGGTATGACCTTGCTTATATGGCGACACTCTAGTGGAATAAGATTATTCATCAATTGGACAGTAAAATTGGTTTTGAGATTTCATACTACAAAACAAAAGGAAAACATGTTAGGGTAAATTGTTCCCATTTTGCGTGATAAAATGTCTAAGAAGATGACGTGACATCTCAGATAGATGTCAGTTATTACACAGAAGACATGAGTGTTTCAAGAGTGGCTTTGCTGAGGTTATTGAAATACGTACTTCTTGGGCATCCAATGCCTAAGCCCTCCCAGAGCTTGGGAAACGGGGGAGAGACTCTCATGGACTGAAATGAGGTTTCTGCAACTCCCCTGGAATGGGGACTTAAAATAGAAATTGAGTTTACAGAGAAAATAAAATGAAATGTGCTGCATTCCTAAGTTTGTGGACTGAGTCATCCTGATACATGTGGGGGCTTGTGCGGGATTGCTGGGGTTCCCTGTTCAGTCTGTAACTATCTGCACAAGGACTGATTACAAACCTTAGCTTTAGAGGTAAGTCGTGTGAGCAATAGCTCTGCAGTGAAGAACGGGCGAGTGAGGATAGCGGGGACTCCCGGAACCCACTTCCAACCAGTCTGAGATGGAGTTTGCAAGAATACAAAGGAGGTTCTAACCGCCCTGGGCAGACGCAATGTGGTCAGTAGGTGATGAGAACAGAAGTGTTAGGCTTGGTAGAGTTTGGCGATGGCTTTAAATGCTTTGATTTCAATGAATATACCCAGAAAATGGGCATCACCAATATAATAGAATCTGACTCCACCTTTTATCGGACTGTTGACAGGTTTCTAACCTCGCCCTCTCTCCTTTCTCTCCACTGCGCATCTGGGCAAACTAATAAGATGTTATGGTTCTGGCAGGAAATTCAATTACATGGGGAATGCTCACCCTGGCCCCCTCCCCTAATCACCATAAAAACTCAAGTCCATCTTCTTTCCTTGTTTGCTCAGGAACTCCCAAACACCTGCGGGAGCTGAAAGAAAAAAATAAATAACAAGAAAATAACACCCAGTCCAATGAACAAAGGAATAGTAGAAAAATGGGTGGAAAATAGCAAGAAAATATACTTAACAAAAAACAGAAAATAAGATGGCACAAGTAAATCCAAATATATCAGAAATCACAATAAATACTAATAAATTAAATTTTTCTGTTAACTGAAAGGGGATTTCAGAGTGAGTAAAAACAACCCCCAATTTTGCCCTATGTTGTTTATAAGAAATACATCTTTTAAAACGAGTCATAAAGACTTCGAAAACAAAGCTGTGAAAAAATTTATACCAGGTACATGGAAAGAAAAATGAAGTGGTGTGGCACTATATCACGCCAAATTGAATTCAATGCGGAAGTATAAAATGGAACAAAGAGATATATTTCATAGAGTATAAATACAATCAACCAAAAGATGGAATGCCCTTGCATTTTTTTTTTTTTACACTAAATGCCATAGCTTAAAAACATATACAGCAAAAAGTGGAGCACCCTTGGGGTGCAGTGTACAGGTGATGTGTTGTGGAATCGTGTACCCGAAACCTGTATGATTTTGTTAACTAGTGACACCCCAATAAATTCAATAAAAAGGAAAAACAATTTTAAGATAATAATAAAGGAATTGTTTTGTTAAAAAATACAAAGGGGAAAAATAAATCCCTATTCATTATGGAATGTTTTTTCTGAGAAAATTCATTCATGACTTGACTATAAGAATAAAACCTGGCCTTCCAGGGGCTTTGGGAAGAATGGAGATATTCAGAGATCGGTGGATTTTTCCCATAGTGGGAGTGCTTAAGAATTGCTTGACTTTCTTTCGGCTGTGGAAGTGTGGATACTCCAGTGAGACTCTTGCTGATTGATTGATGAAGTGCGTCATTCAATGAAGCTGTTGCTGATTGGCTGACTTTCAGAAGCCTCTTTCCTGATGCAAAATTGTCATTGATCAATTAGTATATGAAGAAACCCAGTTCTGGGGGTTACTTCCTGCTTTGGCCAAAGAACGATCAATGCTTTCCTACAAGAATAACTTGGATGCTCCTGATCCCGTCTTCAAGGAGCTTATGGTATGTTAGTCCGGATAAGACAAACACACAAATGACTGTTAGACAAATGAAGTGTTCTAAAATGAATGCTGGCCTTGAAGTCCAGAAATCGGGGGTTGAATTCCAACAATGTGGCCTTGGATAAGTCAGTTAACAATTTACCTGGGCAGAGAGAGGATACAGGTTAACAAGGGTGAATTAAAAATCTGTGTTAGACATGGAATACTACTCAGCCATAAAAAAGGATGAGATACTGGCATTTGCAACAACATAGATGGATCCTGAGAATACCATGCTAAGTAAAATAGACTGAAAAGGACAGGAACCATATGACTTCACTCATATGTGGGATATAAAACAGAAAGCAACAAGCAAAGCAAACAAACTCATAGACACAGGCAACAGCGTGGTGGTTACCAGAGAGGAAGAGGGTTGGAGGGAGGATGGAGAGGGTAAAGGGGGCCAAATATATGGTGATGGAAGGAGACCTGACTTTGTGGGGTGAGCACACGACGCAATATACAGATGATGTAGTATAGAATTGTGCACTTGAAACTTATATAATGTGTTAACCAATGTCACCCTAATACATTTAATTCAATAAAAAAGCTGCGGTGGAGCCGCCTCTGTTTAGAGCAGAGTCCTGCCATGGCTCACACCAGAATCCTTTGGGAATGCCTCTTTTCGGTTTACAGGGCAGTTAGGAGGACGGAAAGCGGTGGGACTTCAGAGGCATCTCCGAGGTTTGATGTTTAAAAGAGCTGTTCATTGCCTGTGGTCATTCAGTTAGAGCTCCATTTGGTGGCAGCCAATTCAGTGGCTTCTGCCTTGGCCCAAAATACGATGCCCCAAAGAAGGCTCCCCATTAGGCCTGATGACTCCTTCACACTGACTGTGAATAGGTCTTGGATAGGGCGTGATGGGGATGGCGCAGGAGTATACTGGGCACCAAAGGATGGATGGGGGAAGTGCTTCCCAAGGAGGAAAGGGTACCGCGGGGCAGGCTGCGCGTGTGGACGGCGATGTGAGGGGAGGCCCATCCGCCTGGCCTAGAACAGCAGGCTTTGCAGGGCTCAGAAGGAGCAGATGCCGTGGAAAGATGAGCGTGAGGTGCTTGGGATTTGAGTTTCATTTGGGAAGCTTGATATCTTACTGGATACCAGAGTCAGTCCTCTGGTATTTGTAATCCTGGCTTCAATTGCCCCCCCTGTAGATGACCAGAGGTCACCCACAGCTTCAATGGATCATAGCAGCACTGTCCAATAGAAATGTAATGCAAGTCACAAATGTGAACCACGTACACCATTTAAAAATTTCCAGTAGATACGTTTTTAAAAGTAAAATGAAAGGGGACATTAATATTGATCATATAGTTTATGTAACTCCATATAGTCAAAACACCATTTCAACAGGTAATCAAACTTTAAAAATTATTGAGATATTTCATTCTCTTCTTAAAACTTTTTTGGTAGTCTTTGAACTTGAGTGTCTGTTTTATACTTAACACAACTCAGTTTGGATTAGTTACATCTCAAGTGCTCAGTAGCCACATGTGGCTGGTGGCTACCTCCTTGGGCAGCTCAGGTATGTATTCGAGACACACCTGTGCCAAAGGTGCGTGCAGGTGCAGGTAGTGTGTGCCTTGGGCAATTAGAAAGGGGCAGAGATTCAGGAAGGCTGAGGTTGTCAGGTTGGGGAATTCTTTAGGGAACTTAGGGTGGAGTGGGAAGGGAGGTGAGAACAGGCCATTTCAAGACAAGACTTTGGGACAGAGGGAAGAAGGGAAAGTATTAGGAGGCCCTACAGTCAAAGGACAGAGGGAGCAGAGAGAATCAGACATCGATCCAGTGCGTCATTAGCAGAAAGCGGCACCATTACGCCTCGTTCTCATGGCAACCGTTGCCATGTCGGGTGTGGCCTGCTCCGGCCCAGCTGGCATGCTGGCCAGAGACCCCTCATGCTGTCTTCACTCTGGGACTAAACAGCAAGGCCTGGCCTGGGTTGCATTTATCAGGTGTGGATTGTCTATACCTGGGTTTCAAATGTTCAGCTCTGTCCTTCTCTCCACAGCTCGTGGCCCTGCACCCAGCAGCGAAGGCCCCTGGAGGGCTGAGGCAGGGGGAGAAGAGAAAATGTCCTCACAAAACAAAAACAGTATTTTCAGAATTCCACTCTGCTGCTTTCAGACTATTTCCATCAACCCCCTTATTCATTTTGATTTATTTCTACCCATCAGCAGCCTAACGCTTCTCTATGCTTTTATTGTTCTTCAAGAATAGGCCTTCTATTGGAGGAAAATAATGTCTCCACGACCACCGCTTTGCTCAATGCAGATCTTCATTAATCTGCAGCCACAGAACAGGCTTTTAGCAGCGAGCACTTTGGATGGGAATTGAATTTGATATTGCATTATGGTTGTGGGGCGTCTCACAATAGACTGTGTTCTTTTCTGTGTCTGAGCACAATCAGGGGGACCCAATTAAATAATTTGATGCAATAATGGAGAACAAAAGGGTATAAGGGCTTAAAGTGAGGGCTTCGGCATTTGTATTCTCTCTTTTCTGTATCATGTTAATTAATTTGCCTCAAAACCAAAAGGAAAAATACAATATAGACCGGCACAGCTCATCTACAACAGGAAGCACTATAAATGCAGAGGCCATACCAAATAGTCTCAGGAAATGGGCAGGGCATGAGTTTCCTAGGGCTGCCATGACAAAGTAGGCCAGACTGGGCAGCTTAAAACAACAGCAATTATTCTCTCCCAGTTCTTGAGGCCAGAAGTCTTAATCCAGGTGTTGGCAGGGCCACGGTCCCTCTGAGACTCTGGGTAGCACCGTTCCTCGTCCCTTTGAGTTTTTGGTGGGGAACATCAGTCCTTGGTGTTTCTTGGCTTGCAGTTGATTCACTCTGGTCTCTGCCTCTGCCATCACATGGTGCTCACCCTGTGTGTCTCTGTCCTCCCACAGCATTTTCCTCTTCTTATAAGAACACCATCCCTGGCTGGTGTGGCTCAGTGGATGGAGGGTCGGCCTGCGAGCCAAAGGGTCACCAGTTCAGTTCCCAGTCAGGGCACATGCCTGGGTTGCAGGCCAGGTCCCCAGGTGGGGGCGTGAAAGAAGCAACCACACATTGATGTTTCTCTCCCTCTCTTTCTCCCTCCCTTTCCCTCTCTCTAAAAATAAATAAATAAAATCTTAAAACAAAACAAAACAAAACACCAGTCATATGGAATTAGGGCCCATCCTAATGACCTCATCTTGACTAATTACATCTGCAAAGACCCTATTTCTAATTAAGGCCACATTCACAGGTACCTGGGGTTAAGACTTCAATATATCTTTTCTGTGTGGGTGGGGGTGAGGGGGACAGATTTCAACCCATTAAAGACAGTCTATACCATTTACAAGTAAAAAGTAAAGATGATGTACATGCTAATGCTGAATGACCTCACCCACCCCCAACCTCCTTGGTCCAGGTGACAGTGGTAGTTCTTATTGCCTGTACAACCGAGAAAAGAGGGAGCTCTGGGAGCCCACAATGGCAGCTTATAGTAAATAACATGACTTTAGACTATGACCGAGGATGTGAAAATGAACACAGCCAGCCATCCAAGAGGGCCATGACTCGGTCAGACCCAGGGTCTGCCCAGCTTTGATCACATTCTTCAGACAAGCGTGTGCTGGGAAGAGCACAGGCTCCTCCCTGGAATCCCAGAGTGGCATTTTCCAGTTACATGCCCTGGTCCAGAGTTTGCTTCTAGTTCACTTTGAAGTTCGTGACGCACCACGGGACAAGTGCCGGGGCTGAGAGGGAAGAAAACTCAACAAGACAGGAGTGGGATACTGAAGGACTTGGAATCAGTCCTAATCCATGGACTTGCTTTGTAACAGGCAACCTGGGCAGTCTCCTTAGTATCTCTAAGCCTCAGTTTCTTCATCTGTAAAGTGCGATTCAGAGAACATTCCGAGGGATCATGTGTGTCCCCAGGCAGACTGTCATTGCACCATAAATGTTAGTTCCCATGGTTACCCCTCAATATTCATTAGGTCTCAGAGGGGCTACTCACCAGCAGCCTCGATGCCGGTGGCCCCTCCTTGCTCCTGGTAGAGGTAGACTTCCTTCAGCAGTGCCTCCCAATACTTTTCAACCATGGCTCATGCAGAAGATGAAAATACATGTGCAGGACCCTGGGGTAGGCAGATGAGACTGCTCACAGGCCATCCTCTGGGCCGGGGCCCAGACACCGACTGATATATTTAAAGGATGCCCCAGAGGATTCTGATGTGTTGCCAGGGTGACCCCCACTGAAGTATCTGCAGTAAACAGGGCATCTTGAAAACTTGGGCAAACCATTATTTGTAGGAATAAAATTATCCAAATTCAACTAACATATATGGAAACAGGTACCAGAGGGCTTTTTCAAAAACTCTATTTAGTATTTTAGAACAATTTTTTAAAACTGTGGTGAATAAACATAAGTATACTCTTTTAACCATTTTAAGTGTATGACACCGTGGCTTTAAGAACATTTATGAGGCTGTGCAACCCTTGCCACTATCTTTTTCCAGATTTTTCTTCTTAGAATATGTTTTTATTTTATTTATTTATTTTTTAAAGTATATTTTATTGATTATATCGTTACAGTAGTCCCAATTTTTTTTCCCTTTGCTCCCCTCTGCCCACTACCCCACATCCCTCCAGCAATCCCACCCCTCTTAGTTTATGAGTCATGCATATAATTTCTTTGGTTTCACCCTTTCCTGTATTATTCTTAACATCCCCCTGTCTATTTTGTACCAGCTGATTACGCTTCGTAGTCCCTGCACCATTTCCTGTTTCTCCCCCTTCCCCTTCCCAGTTGATAACCCTCCAAATGATCCCCATACCTAGGATTCTGTTTCTATTCTCATTTGCTTAGTTGAATTTTGTTTTTATTTTTTAGATTCAGTTGTTGATAGTTGTGAGTTTGTTGTCATTTTAATGTTCATAATTTTGATCTTCTTTTTCTTAAGTAAGTCCCTTTGACATTTCATATAATAATAGCGTGGTGATGATGAACTCCTCTGGCTTTACCTTGTCTGGGAAGCACTTTATCTGCCCTTCAATTTTAAATGATAGCTTTGCTGGATAGAGTAGTCCTGGTTGTAAGTCCTCGCTTTTCATCACCTTGAATACTTCTTGCCAGTCCCTTCTTGCCTGCAAAGTTTCTTTTGAGAAGTCAGCTGATAGTCTTATAGGCACCCCTTTGTATATAACTTTCTTCTTTTCTCTTGCTGCTTTTAAGATTCTTTCTTTATTTTTCACCTTTGGCATTTTAATTATGATGTGTCTTGGAGTGGACCTCTTTGGGTCTAGCTTGTTTGGGACTCTCTGTTCTTCCTGGACTTGTATGTCTATTTCCTTCACCAAATTTGGGGAGTTTTCCTTTCTTGTTTTCTCACATAAGTTTTCAATTTCTTGCTCTTCCTCTTCTCCTTCTGGCACCCTTATGATTCAGATGTTGGCACATTTAAAGTTGTCCCAGAGGTTCCTAAGCCTCTCCTCATTTTTTTCAATTCTTGTTTCCTCATTCTATACTGGTTGACTGTTTTTTTCTTCCTTATGTTCCAAATCATTGATCTGAATCCTGGTTTTCTTCCTTTCACCATTGGTTTTTTGTGGATTTTCCTTCCTTTCATTTAGCATAACCTTCACTTCTTTCCTTATGCATTTGCTTTACTTAAGCATATCTGTCAAGCCTGTGGGCATCTTTATCACCAGTGTTTTGGACTCTGCATCTGTTATGTTGGCTATCTTCTCGTTTGTTAGGTTGGCTATCTCCTGGTTGCTTAGTTCTCCCACTGGAACCTTGATCTGTTCCCCCTTTTGGGCCATACTTCTCTGTCTCCTCATCTTGACAGGCTCCCGTGTTTGTTTTCCTCTGTGTCTTAGGTAGAACAGTCACACCTGTTACGTTGTGAGGGGTGGAGCCTTAGGTATTCATCAGTATGGGCTACTCATTTCAGCACATTGTGGCGCTGTACGTGGGGGAGGGGACTGAGAGGGAAAAATGCTGCTTGCTCAGCACTTGCCCCTTTTCTAGGTACTTCTCCCACTTCTGTATGAGACTGGTGCCTCTTTAGCTGTTGCCCTGGCTGTTGTTCCCAGAGAGGGTGGATTTGCAGATGTTCTAGGACATCTGCAAATGTGGGGGCCCTTTAAACAAGCGGACTCTGCTGAGAGACTGGCAGTTTCTTCCTCTGCCCCAACCCCCACTGGTTTGCACAGTCAGAAGCAATGAGGCTTTATTTTTTTCGACACTGGAACTGTGAGCTGCGTGGTCTGGTCTGGTGCTGGGAGCGTTCCCAGGTGTCCCTCCTGACTTTTTAAGACATGACTGTGCTTTCCGCTGGCCTGTTGCTGCCGCGTCCTCTCCGCCCCGGATCCGCTGCTCCTACTTCTATGAGTGAGTATTTCTTCTTTGTATCTTTGTTTGTTGGACTTGCATGCAACTCAGTTTTCTGGAACTTCTGGTTGTCTCTAGTTTTGAGGTAATTGTATTCCTTCTTAGTTGTGGAGGGAGATGCAGTGTGTCTGTCTAGGCCTTCGTCTTGGCCGGAAGTCCTCCAGAAGTTTTTGATCCTCCGAAACAGAAACTCTGTACCCATTGACCAGTAAATAATTCCTCACTTCCTCCTCCCACCAGCCACTGGGAATTATCTCTCCACTTAGTCTCTATGGGTTTGACTACTCTAGACGCCTCACATAAGTGGACTCATGCAGCTTTTGTCCTTCTGTGACTGGCTTAGTTCATGGAGCATAATGTCTTCAAGGTTCATCTGTGTTGTCACATGAGTCAGAATTTCATCCCTTTTCAAGGATGAATACTATTCCACTGTACTTGGACACCATTTTTTTTATGCGTTCATCTCCTGGACATTGGAGTTGTTTCTGCCTTTCAGCTAACGTGAAGAACACGGCTGGGAACATTTGTGTCTGTGTATATCTGTTTGAGTTCCAGTTTCACATCTTTGGGGTAAATGCTTAGGAGTAGAATCACTGGATCATATGGTAATTCTGTGTTT
The DNA here is from genome assembly GCF_987537825.1 of Furipterus horrens. NCBI lineage: Eukaryota > Metazoa > Chordata > Mammalia > Chiroptera > Furipteridae > Furipterus > Furipterus horrens. Next base: position 7,412,530 of record NW_028327182.1, read on the forward strand.
AACTTTTGGAGAAACTACTAAACTGTTTTAGGCAACTCCTGCACCATTTCCCACTCCCATTAGAAATTCATGAGGGTTTTGAGTTCTCCACATCCTTCCCATGCTTTTGTCAGAAGCCATGCTAATGGATATAGAGTCGTATCTTATCATTTTTTTAAATTGAATTTATGGGGATGATGTTGGTTACTAAAATTATGTTGGTTTCAAGTGTACAATTCTATAATACATCATCTGCCTATTGTATTGTGTGCTCGCCACCCAAAGTGAAGTCTCCTCCCATCACTGTGGTTTTGGTTTGAATCTATAGTTGCCCTTGAACAGCATGTGTGTTATGGGCACTAGCTGCGCCCCTCATTGAAAACACTCATATAACTTCTGATTTCCCCAAAACTTAGTTGTCCCTCAGTATCTGCAGGAGATTGGTTCCAGGACCTCTTATGGATACCGAAATCCACAGATGCTCAAGACCCCTGTAGAAAATGGCATAGATAAGTTCATATACTCGGGCCGACACATCTTCTGACTCCCAACCATGGACCAAAAACAGTATAGGTATTTTTTGAAAAAAAAAAAAAAAATCTGCATCTAAATAGACCCGTGCGTCATAAACCCCCGTTGTTCAAGGTCAACTGCATTTAGTTTTGTTGCTCTCAAGAACCCCATGAGGTGGGCATTATCAGCCCCTGACTTTAGAGATCAGAACCTCAGTCAACAAACATGTCCAGATGACTCAGACAGTGGAGTGGCAGTGCCGGGCTATGTAACTACTGGGTACATAATGAAACTCTGTGGGTAACCTTTCTAAAGAGAAAAATCCCTTTGTTAAGTAGACAATACCCTTTCGTCCCAGTCTAGGTCCAGATGACCCTCATTCGCCTAACGTGAGGCCACCTTACCTAATACCACCAGTGAGCTTTCAATTTTCTGCAGCCTTTCTTAAAACTGTGGCAGTGCTGCTTCTCCCTCAGAGAATCCTTCTGTTTCCCCCCAAATGTCACCAAGAATGTTTGCTAGTGTTACCAAGAGCCACAGAACAACCTTTAGGAACGAGGACCAGCCTCGCTTTTACTGTGGACTCCCGGAGACAAGCCTGTGAGGGCCCCTCCTTAATAAGGACCCCACGGTACCCTGGGGCTTGGGCTTGTAGGTCAGAAGACACCAGGTGCTCCATCATGAAGGTATCCCAGGTGGGAACTCACCTCCCACTGCAAAGGGGGCAGAGGGGTTGGAGGATAGGGATGGAGGCTGCAAGTGGGATTCCTCCTCTGAGTCCCCAAAGAGAGAAGCTGCAGGGCCAATGTCTTCCTACCACCTGCAGGGAGAGAATGAATACATTATGAATTCTTTGTAGGTAGAAGCCTCAGATAATATCCGCTTACAGTACTTTGTATTTCACACTTTGGAAAATATACAAACGTCATGAAAGTTGTTTGAAAATCCATCAGCAGAAGGCCATTTTATAATGCGAAGTGACTGCCAAGGGAAACCCTGCCTTGGTTTGCAAAAGCAGTGGAAGAGAAGTCCCTCCTATTCCCAAGTTACGCTGCTTGGAGCAGAGACAGACAGACCCTCCCCCTCACCTGCTGGCTGTACAATTGCTGTTCTGGGCTGGAAGCGGTGGGCTCCGGAGAAGCCTGCGCTGTCTGATAGGGAGGAAAGTCAGAGCGCTTTGCAGATACAGGATGCTATTCATCCCTGATACCGAGATTCCCAGGGGAGCCCATAAAATCAGTTGAAAAGCTTTCCTCTCCAGGTAGGAAGGCAGGCGGAAGTTGGTGGGGGGGGCGGAAGCTGGCGGTAGCTCAGACCCTTCTGCTTTCCTGCCGAGGTCATATCCTCTTTTGCCACCACCACACGTTAAAAGCTCAGTTAGAAAGAATAATTAAGTCACCTCCCTTTTAGGAAAACGACTAAGTCTGCCTGGGCATCAAGAACACCCATGTCAACGAGCGTATTTATCTCAGAGTCAATCCTTGAACTTGAAGGAGAAACGATTAGCTTATACCTTAATAACTCAACCTTCATGGTCATTTTGCATAAAGGACGGTTTCAATACCTTGCATTTCAAATGAATGATAGAAAAAGAACCCTTCCTGGCCTCATCTCCCAACAGCATGGCCCCAAGCAAGTATTTCTTAGGGTACTCCAAACCTGAGTGTGAGTTTGTTCATCGTGGGATCCCCGGGAGCACAGCTTTTCTGATGATGCTTCCAGGATGGTGGGGTGGGGCTGGGGGGCGTGTCAGCGGCTGAGGCCACTGTGAGGCCCCATTGGCCACATTCCTTTTTCTGCCTCAATCAGATTTTTCACACGATGCCACAGAGTGGCAGCTCCACTCTGCGGCCTCAGCTTGGGGATGGAACCAGCGGCCGTTACCTTACCAGCCCATTTGGGAGGATCCGCGAGTTATCTTTCGTAGCTCTAGTCACTGGGCTGGGTCCTCGGGCTGCAATGGAAATGAATGAAGCGTGTTGTGGTTACATTACATCTTTGATCCCCTCACGGAGGAGGAAGACAGATGGAGACAGGATAGTGTTCTTGGGTCTTAAACGCCTACCCTAAGTTGGCAGGTAGGGCTGGGGAGGGCGAGAAGGGGGAGACGGAGCTCTGCTTTGCACTTCCTCGTATTCTCAATTAATTCAGCCTGAAAGTATCACTCTTATTCAGCAGCCGCTAACAGAGGCTGTGATGAGAGCATGACAATTTCCAGCTAAACTAGAGGATAATTAGAAATGCCCTGTAGCCGGCAAGGCAGTGCTTCAATTTATTTGCTGTTTATTACCGAGTCTCTGCCCCTTGGGTGTAATGACTGTAAAACCGCGCCGGCAGCTTCCCTGGGTTTGATTTAGTGCCGTAAATGGTGCTCAGAGAGTAGATTAAGCTGGAATGTGATCAAACCTTATTTGCAATCCGATTATACAAACTGCTCCTTGCACTGACCAGATTGAAGTAATTTCCCTATAGAAACGTTACACTCACTTTGGTGTAAAAATGATTAACATTTCCTGACTATAGGTCAGCCTTTCACTTCCACAGTAATCCTTTATCAGGCAATGTGCCCATCTTTCTCTTAGGTCGGTTTGTTGCATTCATGTGCTGGGTGGTGTTTCACCAAGGCATAGCCCCTCAACCAATTGTTAAAAAAAATTATAAGTAACCTCACGGGCTTATGGTGATGAATAATGACAATCAATAAACACTCTGGAAGAAGAAGATGAATCATGTATTTTCTTCTGGTTTAATTGTTCAGCATTATTGACATGCTTAATGGTCTAATTGAGAACTCTTAGGGACCACCAAAGACATTCCCATAACCTCTTGAGATACTTAGAAGCAAGTGGTCCACGGGCAGGGTTTCTACCACAGATGGGTGTCATTCTGGGGACCAGCATTCATCTCTGAGTTGCCCTTAAAAGGTATTTAAATACCAAGGACAACTACTAATCCTTCCTCTTTGAAATAATCATCCTCTTAGGGTGTCTGGGTTCCTAGTAGCCTTGCCACCCTCCCCCTCCACCATTACCGTATCTGGATGGGAACACAGTTTTCATCCAATTAGCCTCTGGTAATGAAATACAACCAGCTCCATGCTGAACACTGAAAGCAAACCCTTGGCTCCTCACATATTTTTGCGACAATCAAAGAAAATATTTGAGTCTGAAATTCATTACCAAAGCCTAGCTCCAGTACCCGCAATAACATGTTTTGTTGTACAACATATTTAAGCTGATTTTCTTCAGACATTTTTGGCCTTAACCCTTTAAGGACCATACACATCTATAAATATGTTCCCAGGCTTCAATGGGGTCCTTGAAAAATGCCAGGACAGCAGAAGTTAATTATCTTGGTGAGTATTTCTAAGTGATTTAAAAAGATGCAGATGGCGTTAAACCCAAAGGACCACATTGAGATAGGTTCTTTGTAGAGCATTTTTGGGGGAAGTGTAAATGATAGATCGATTACATCCGAAGTCTGTGCAGATGAGAAGAGAGGATTGCTCTTTGTATTTTTCCCCTGACCCAAAAGCCTGTTTCTCAAAGCCTGGAAACTTCAGGGTAACAAAAGCAATGTGATTTTTAACCATGTTGCTCATTTTCTTTGGTGCTTACAGTCCACAGACTATGTAGGAAATTACATCAGACACTTGGACTCAAAGCTTCAGGAGCACTTCAGGGTTGTGCATCCTTTTCTTTCCAGGAATCAGGGGATGTTTTGGAGACAGAAAGTACAATATCATGGGACTGAATTCAGCCCTTGTCACACGGTGTATGTGTGCATACGTGCGTACATGGGTATATGTAACAGACAGAATTTATATTAACAATTAGAAGTCAGCAAATTAATAACAAGAAATGCCTTATTGATTTACCATCTCCTCTCACATCAATGAGTCTTTAATGGGTTAGAAATTAGTTAATGATTCAGAAATTAGGTCTACTAAAAGCCATTCTAAAATCTGTTCTTCATTTTTGTTATAAAAATAGCACTGTGATATAAGGCCTAAGAAAACACAGTGAAATTAAAACAGACTTAAAGAACATATTAACACTTCACTAATAAAATAAATTATGTGGCCCTGACTGGTGTGGTTCAGTTGGGCTGACGACGGTTCGATTCCTGGTCAGGGCGCATGTTTGGGTTGCAGGTTTGGTCTCCAGTTGGGGCCCATTTGAGAGACAACAGATCTATGTTTCTCTCTCACATCGATGTTTCTCTCCCTCTCTTTCTCCCTCCCTTCCCCTCTCTCTAAAAATAAATACATATAATCTTTAAAAAGATTCTGTGGATTTTGGAAACGACAACAATAATAGCAACAAATAAACAAACAACCCTAATAGCAAACAAACCTCAGAGCTACCACTTCTGTCCGTTTGTTTTTGGGGTCTGACATGCAGAACATGCTGAAAAGACAAAGGGATGCACCTGAGCAGCTACTGCCACAAACTCCTGCTGCAAATACACCTGTACCGTGTCCAAACTGCAGACATCCAATGACTGCTCTCTAACAGCCATTGCTATAACCCAGGATTACAATCCCAAGTCGCTATGCAAACCTAGTGCCATGGCCAGAAACACTGAAGCGCGGCAGAGCTGGGCGGGGCCGGCAGTCCTCTCTGCCTTGCCACCGCAGAACGAGGACAAACAGGGACAATGAGGCCACACTGCTGAGCCAGTGTCAGCAGATGGCCTCTGACGCTCAGCTCTAATTTTGTTCTGTCCTGAGCTGGGAGGAATAGGTCCGGGGACCGCCATCCTGCCGGAAAAGGAAAAGAGGAGACAGCATTCCCGGGCAGCCCGGGGTGGAAACGCACAGCTGTGCCGAGCACCGGCCAACACAGGTGAACCGGAGGTGACAGGGAAGCGGCCCTCATGCTCCGTAGATGGCACCTTCTCCCCTAGTCGTGTCTCCACCGCTTTCTCCATGTGGCCAGGTTCCCCTTTTGTGACACTCTTAGTAAACATTTCCTAATGTGATGTTTTTAGCATCATAATTTGTAAGAGCAAGCAAAGGAAATGATACACATCAAGGACCATGCAGGGGACGTGATTATTAACAACCCGTTTCAGAGACACTGGAATATATGCCGTGTTTTCTAGACTTTATTCTTAAATGATCCCACCTTGAGGGAAAATACAAGGTTGGGACAAGATGTGAACTGTATATCAAATGTGACAGCCTTGAAAGTGTCTTACTAGTAATGCTTTGTTGGCACAAATAAAGTATTTTCACATTGAATATAAAGGGCGGGATCTGTTTCTACTTCTGCCCCATGTCCCAGAGGTCTTCTTGTTTCATGTTATGCATTTTTACAAAGTGCTCTGAGTGGCTAATTTTGTAGTGCCATGCATAAAATAAGTAGCATATGTATTATTTCTAACTTATAAAGTCCTGTATTCAAATGTCATAAAAAAAAATCACTGATTGGGGGAACATACATATTAATAGTGTTTAGTTTCTGATTTTGCATGGTGCCCAACTAAGAAAAAGGATCAGAGGATTCATTGAAGTGACTTACATGTTGCTTTTAGAAGAAGGTTTCACATAATGAAACCTTTCAAAGTAGTTATTGAGTCCTGGCCAGGTGGCTCAGTTGACTGGAGCATTGTCCCATACACCAAAAGGTTGGGGGTTTGATTCCTGGTCAGGGCACATGCCTAGGATGTGGGTTCAATCTCTGGTTGGGGTGAGTACAGTAGGTAACCCATTGATGTTCACTTTCACATTAATGTTTCTCTCTCTTTCTCTCTCTCTCTCCCTCTTTCTCTCCCCTCCCCCCTTCCCTCTCTCTCAAATCAATGAATGTGTCTTCAGGTGAGGATTTAAAAAGTTATTGAATTAAAGGATGAACTATTTTGGTAATATACAAAGTCACAAGCCATCATATATGTATTAACATTGGAATGAGAACCTACTGCCTTTGTAAAACAACGGACAAAAGGAAAAAGAAGTATAGGGAGACCCAGACAAATCTTTTTAGTGGCAAAGTCTTAGGAAGTATTAAGGGAAGTAAAGGTAGGGCCCACTGTGCTGTTTCTGTAAAGGGATTAACACACGCACACCCAGGAACCCTTTGGTGGAAGTTGAGTGTGGATGAGCCACAGAACACAACCCCTAATCTGGTGCAGAATTTCAACCCCCCCCCTATTTCCTAACTCTCACTTCCCATTACTGTATTTTCTGTGATTACTATTCAAACCAACATTGTGGGTGTTTCTCTCTCTCTCCCTTCCTCTTTCTCTCTCTTTAAAAAACAGACAGAGGCAGGGTAGCACGGAACTTTAATAACATGCCATTAAATGTAGGCAACACAGAGCCACCAAAATTATGCCCATCTCTTCTAAGATGGAAGGCTTTTCAGGAGCGGCACCACCAATTCTTCCTTCCATGTTGAGCCCGGACATAGGATGCTTAGTTTGAACCTAGAGTTTTTCACATGGCTTGTCCTCGAACATCTTTCCAGTTTCTTGCCTGTGCCGTCACAGATTTCAGACACTGGTCTGTGGGCACAGGTTACAGACGTGTGTGTGTGTGTGTGTGTGTGTGTGTGTGTGTGTGTGGTTAGCTCTAGCTCTGTGCTTCCGTGAGATTTCTGCAGCTGTCCTATTTTAATCCTGTGGCCGAAGCTCAGTGATGACGTTGCCAAAGCCAACTCTTGCCTGAATGAAAATTTGATGTTCCTTTGTGGGTTTGGCACTGTCAGAATGACACCATGACAGTCCTAGCTGCAGCTGTGGCAGGTTTCTGCTCAGGATTTTGAGAGACTTTGGTCATTATTTTACCAACGGGGAGACGGAGATGCTAAAAACCGTGACAGCAATCCATTCCAGACATCATCCTGATTTGCTCTGTTTGTTTAATGGACCCTCTTTAGTAACCAGGAAATCTCAGGACTTCCTGGTATGGTCACTGATGGGCACATTCGGCAAGCTGGGACTAAAGTCAATTTTGGAAGCGAGGTGATAGTCCTCAGAGGAGGTGGCACACACAGCATTTGACTTAAAATTGAGGGCTGGATTTCTAAAGAGCACAGTGCCATCTATTTTGGCATCTGCCTTGCGTACAGCTTTGCGGGGCATTTGTCAGGCAGAGGTACAAGAAGGGCAAATGGTAAGCCTTTTATTTTAAATTAGATTGGTGTGGTCTGATGCTAATGGGAGTGGAAGTATGGGCTTCATCTTGTTGTAGCATGCACTTGGGGACAGCCTGGTCTGCCACCCTTCCTCCGCTGGCATTTTGTGTGGCCACAGGGTCTCGTCTCTGCAGGGCAGCTGCAAAGGGAAGGTGTTGAGGACAAGATGCAGGTGGACAACGCATCTGCCACGGACACAGCCCTGGGCTCACTCCAACAGCTGGCACACGTGCTGGAAGGGCTCTCCCCGAGGCAGCTGCAGCTGGCAGTGGACAGCCCAGGGCTTGTCCTGTGTGATAACTGCAGGGACAGCCGGCCAACTGCTGTCCAGCCACGCAGAGCTGCCGAAGGATGGAAAACATCTCGCCTCCCCAACATTTCCTCAAAGCACTCACATGAGACCTTCCTGCCAGTGGCTTCCTCAGAATGGAGCCCCTAGCCCTGGAACTGCCCGCCAAGAGCCACATGTGCCTCTGCTGACAGGCCAGCATTTCATCCACTCACCCAGATCCTGCAAATCCATTCCAATGCTGCAGAAAGCAGAAGAGTCACTAAATATATTTGGATCCAACCTCATTCATTGGGGGCAGCCAAAAAAGTTTATACAGGTTATTTGGCTTGGTCTAAGATCTCATGTCTAAAAGGGAAAACTGGGCCCTATTAACTGATCAGATCAGAAGGCAGAAGGAGGTCTGGCTTCCACATCTCCCAATCCTTGTGATTTGTTTACTATTTTCCAGGTTACCTGAAGAAAGCCTGGGAAATTAGTTCAAAGCACATTTCTCTGCCTTCAGGCTCAGAGCCTCCTGAGAGCATCTCTCTTTTTGTTCCCGGAGTCTGTACTCTGTTCTTTACTCAGAAATGATTTGTACACCTCCCCAAATGTTGGACACTGTGCTATGTGCTGGATCCATAGCAGTGACCAAGGCAGGCACGGTCGCTGTCCTCACTGAGGGCACATTCTGCAATATCTATTCAACAAGTAATTTTTGAATGAATGAATATAGGTTCCTTTTTCACCTGCCTAGAGTACTGGCCAACTCAGAGACTTTAGTATTGGCTGAAACATTAGAAAAATAAAAACAAACAAAACTTGAAGTGAAAATATTTAAGTCTATGGGTTTAATAGAGTCTGTCCTTGGTTATTTATAGAAGTTGATGTGGAGGTGCCACTAAACTAAACTATGTAACAAAAGACTGTTGTAGCTGCCTTTTAATATATTATATTTTAATATTGAACTACATTTTTTTTTCCGGCGAGTATACATTTTTCTGTAGTGATGTTGGCTTGAAACAGAGGCAGTGGTAATTCAGAAGCTTCCTGAATGCTGGATAAGGGAAACCTGGATTAAGGTAAAAATAATTAAATGTGGGTAGACTGGAGAATTGGATGTCCTTAGTTGCATTCAGTAATAATTCTGAATTCAGTTCGGTAGTTCCTGTCTGCTAATGACCGTGTCTGGGGCAAATGAAATGCCTACATGATCCACAGGGTCAGGTCCAAGGTGTCTTAGTCTTTCATCGTGCGGATGTCTCTCTATTCCCTTCTCCCCAAGGGCAGGAGCTGGACGGGCAGGACCCCCGTTTGATTGGCTGTGGTCGGAAACAGGGAACAGTGAGTGGGCCATATTTGCAAGTTAACATGATAAGCAAGGTAAAGGTGCGTAAAAGCTTTGCACACAGCGTACTTTACAGTGAGCGGAGTGTGTCCGTTAGATGGGGTGGAAACACAAAGGAAGAGCAGAAGCATCTAAGAACCCTATAAAGTAGCCAGGACACAGCCTCCTGTGCTCAGTACTTGAGGAGATTCTAGAAGCTTCTAGATAATTTACTTGTCTTAAACATGGAGAAGATAGATTCTACCTTTTCCTATGTAGACTTTAAGAGTATGTTTTCAGATTAGCCCTTATCTACTCACTGGACTTAAAATGGGCATCTGGAAGGAGTCCAAAGGAAATCATTAAAGAGACATTTGTCCGACAGAGCTTCCCTACTGTGGCTCTAGGTGCCCAGGATCCCTCCAGGGTCTGCCCCAAACCCAGGAGTTGCCCATCCTTCCTCACGCCTGGCAGAGGCCAGCTAAGCTGGGACAGGGCTGTGTTCATGGGGAAGGGGTCGGCAGCAGGTCGTTGGTGAGTAAATGTGCTACCTGCCCCGCCTTCCGGCCAGCACACTTACACCTGGGGTCGGCGCCCTCACTAGAAGAAATTTCTCTAATGGGGGTTATTTCTGTGAACTGGGTGTCCTTCTCAGTCCTCAAATCACACCCCAAAGATAGCTGCAAACTGCTCAATGCCCATGGCAGCCCTGCATACAGCGAATAAACCACTCCAGTGATGACAGATAACATACATATGTGTACACAGAACTCCTGAGAAGATACAAGTGACTGACCATGTGTTCTTTTAATTTATTTTTTATTTTTATTGATTTTTTAGAGAGAAGGGAAAGGAGGGAGAGAGAGAGAGGGAGAGAAACAGATTGGTTGTCTCTATGTGCCCTGAACCTGCAACCTAGGTGTATGCCCTGACCTGGAACCAAACCTGTGACCTTTCGGTTTCCTGGACAACGCTCCAACCAACTGAGCCACACTGGCCGAGGCCACAGCATTTTTATTTTTAAAATTCTACCTGTGAAGTGATCTTTGTCTCCAAGGCTTTGGTAAGGGTGCCCCAGCTCATGGAGCTAGAGAACTTTCTGGGTGCCTTCCCTGTACCCAAGCAGGGCTCTGGCTTCCTCCATCGTTGTCCTACGAGGGGCAAGGTGGTTGCCAGAGAGGAGCTTCAGGCCTGAATGGCTGCTTCCTGCAGGAAAACAGAGCGGAAGATGCACCAAGCCCTGTATTTTCCGCCCTGCCCCCTGCCCCTGGTTTTCCACTTCAACACGCAGGCTCAGTGCCCTTAAGGGGGCTTTTGTTACGGGACCAGGACAGATGACACATTTATACCTGCAGAGCTGTAACTAGGAGGCAGGGGATCCGCTGCCTCCATCGACAAGCACAACAGAGCCCACTGGCTACTGTCACGTAGGCTGTTTCAACTTCAAATGCCTGGTTCCCTTTCCAAAATACTTAATACATTGGCCAGCCAGTCCTAGGGGAATGACTCTGAAAAGTGGGCTTGCAAACTTTTCCATTAGGAGTACATTCTATGGGTAAGTTACTTAGGAAGTTGCTAGCTCTTCTTTTGGCTTGTTTCATGAACTTCTGAGAAGAAACAGCTGTCTATAGTCTCTGAAATGTGAGAGCGAACGGTCTGATGAAGGGGGCCTTCTAGAAACAAGTAAATTGCACATGGGAATTTGGGGCGGCATTTTCTTGTATTTCTGCTGGTTCTCTGAGTTCTCAGATAAATTGCAAAATGCTGAAATTATGGGGAAATAGAAAATAGCATGAATCAAATTTTCCCTGTAAGGTGGATTTAAAGAATATCCACCATGACTTAAGCAAACCAGGCAAACATCTCTGGTGGAGAATTTAAAAGACTCATTGTAACCCCATCTAAGCGATGCTGGAGGTCATTGTCCAGACATAAAGAATACATTTCAGTAAATAATTAAAATGAATTCATATAAATATGAATCTCTCCTTCCACTTAATTTGTTGGCTAATCAGTTCTGACTAAAATATTCCTTACAAGAAGATCCCATAATAATGTTTCAATCACTTCCTTAAACAACATCAAAAACTTCCTTAAAGTGTCTGACCTAACCCATAGATAAAGAGACTCAACCAAGAAATGACGTGCCATTGAGGTATCAAATAAGTATACATTTAAAATATTAGTGCTGGTGAACTTGTAGTAAAGTGAGAACACTTACTAAATACTTGCATGTCTATATAAATTAGCTCAATTTTTTTTAAGTGAGCAATCTGGAGATAATACATATTTTAAAACATTTTAATAAAACAAATGTTCATGCATTTTGTACTGGTTTATCATCTAAGAATCTGTCTTAAGGGAATAATCAGAGAACACAAAAGTGAATGTTCAAAACTATTTAGTGGAGCATCATTATCTTTTTTCTTTAAATCCTCACCTGAGGATACGTTTATTGACTTTAGAGAGAAAGGGAGAGAGAGGCAGGAGAGAGGAGGGGGAAGAGAGGGAGAGAGAGAGAGAGAGAGAGAGAGAGAGAGAGAGAGAGAGAGAGAAATATGGATCAGCTGCCTCCTGATATGCTCTAACTGGGGATCAAACTTGCAACCTAGGCATGTGCCCTGACTAGGCAGGGATTGAACCCATGACCTTTTGGTGTATGGGATGATGCTCCAACCAACTGAGCCACCCAGCCAGGGCAGTGGAGCATTATTTTCAACAGTGAAGAAAAGAAGAATATAATTCCCTAAGTGCAGAGGACTGGATCCTCCTAGAGTATGGAAGTTGATTAAAACCATGATGATCGGGGATGTTTATGAAAATAATATGTTTCCAGGTTTATTCTTTAAAGAATCTGATTCAGAATCTCCCTTCTTGCAACACTAAATGCTTTCTGTTTCAGCGAGGCTCTTTAAGATTTCGGAAAATGAAGACATATTGTGGTCACTTCAGTTGATGGGCACCGATAGTGAAGGAAGAGAAGAGCACAGGAGACCCGTCTGGGGACAAGGGTCGTTCTAGCCTGTGACCCTCCAGCAGCGTCCTTCTGACTGGGTGTCTGTGTGCCAGTCTTTTCTGAGTCTTTGCAGTTACAAGAGATGGGAGTTACTGGGATCCTCTGGGCATAGGAGCAGGAGCTAACCCAGCTGAGATGTGTCATCCTTTTCTCCTCTCAGGTCTAACTGCAGTCACGTGCATCTCTTGTCCATTTGCTCGAAATTTAAGTTGTCTTTCTTAAAAATAGAGCTTCAAGAGCTCTTTCTATATAATGGATATGTCTTTTGCCATATATATTAATCAAAGATATTTTCTCTCTCTCTTAGGGTGATGATGAACAATAGTTCCTAATTTCAATGAGGTCTAAATTACTATTTTCCTGTCTGTTTCATTTGAGAGAGTCATGCCTCTCTAAAATCAAGATACTCTTCTTTGTTATCTTCTAGCAGTTGTATTAATTTTCCCATTTATTTAAAAAATCAACAGGACTTAATACATGGTGTGAGGTAACTGTCAAGATTCTACTTTTCCGTATAGATTTTTTTGGCCGATTTGAATTCTACTTACTCTTGGCTTATTTGCTTTGTGGTTTTTACTTCTAGCCTTATCTGCTTCTTAGTCATTACAACCATTTTGAACTCTTTTCTCTTTGCCATACCATACATTTTTAATGTCACAGCTGAGTTCTGTTTATTTTATTTTTATTTTTTGAATTTTAACAGCTTCATTGAGATATGATTTTATAGTATAAAATTCTCCCATTTGAAATATACAGTACATATTTTTAGTAAATTTACCAACTTGCACCATCATCCCCACAATCCAGTTAAAGAACATTTCCACCAACCCCCAAATATCCCTGCTACCCACTGGTAGTCACCCCCTTCCCCAATTCCCACTCTCAGCCACAGGCAACTACTGATCTACTGTCTGTCTCCATGGATTTGCCTTTTCTGGACACAATCCAATGGATCATACAATTTCTAGTCTTTGTGTCTGGCTTCTTTCACTGAGCATCAGTGAAGGTTTGCCCATGGCAATGTAATGTTTTTCTGCAAGGAATTTTTTAAAATTATATTTTTATTGTTTATGCTGTTACAGTTGTCTCAGATTTACCTCCTTTGCCTCCTTCCACCCAGCCCACTGCAACTCTGTCAGGCAGTCCCCACGTTTAAAGTGCCTTCAAGAGGTTCTTCCTGGGTCTATTACTCATTGCTTCTACATAAAAACCCTTGCTTGGGCCTATCTTTGTTACCAGGTGGGTAGTCTTCCTACGGTCATGAGACACGAGCCAACAGTAGTGTAAGATGTTAACAAGAGATGGAGCTGCATAAGGAGTGGGAGGGAATTCTCCACAGCAGCTCTGTAATCTTAAAAGTATTCTAAGATTAAGAGTTTATTTTAAAAATTCTGCCTCTCTAAAAGAAGGCAGAAAAATCCAGCCAGTGTCCAGGTACGTGTTTGTTCTTGAGTTTTGTATTTGTTCCTCAGTTAAAAGCCTCATCATTAAAGTGGGATATATATCTTTTTTTTAACGTTTAGTTTTTGTTTCCCCAGTGCAGAATGTTCATGTACAAAAGCAATAGGAAAAAACCAAACAAACAAGTGTGTGATTCCCCCATGCCACATCCAGGAAGTGATGATCAAATCTCAATACGTGGTACAGATTTTGACCACGGCCACTCATTTAGGACAACATTTCTGCTGTGTTGCACACTCTTACGGTGCCCGTTCAACAGCCATGATTAAGAAACCTTGCAGGACTGATAACAGGAGCACCCAGCGGACAAGACTGGCTCTTCCCATGTCATCCTGCATTAGAGGCGTATTTCAGCTCTGCACTACAGTTCGTTTTCTTACCAAAATAGAATTCTACCAGATGGTCTGGCTACTGCTCAGGCTCCTGACATGGCTGCCATTCTCCATTGCAGTGCTCACTGAATTCTTATACTGTGGTGGTCCCTCGCCTACATCCTAAGTGTCTAATCACAGAACATATACCAAGGATGGCCAGCATGCAAGCTCTCTGAGGATGACGACACAGTAATGCTCTTATGTTCCCTAAGTGCCTAGAGTGTACCACGTCATAAAAATACTCTGTCCATGATAGTGGAGACAGCACCAAGCAGGGAAAAAAGCAAGGGCTTTGACTGGGTAGGTCTGGAAGTTAGTCCCGGCTCCTACATTTACTTGACACTGCGTGAGTGGCCTAAACCTTCGGAGTCTCAGTTGTCTCCCCTGGAAATGAAGGCCCAGTGTCTCCCTGGAAGTATGGTTGTCTGGAGTGGTGAGGGGAAGTAACATGCCAGGCATGTCACAACCTTTCAGGGAGCGGTTTCTGAAGATTTATTTCCTGGTAAACCGAGAGCTGTGTTTCCGGTTTACACAGGGGACTAAAACATAACTTTAAAAAAAAAAAAAGAGTGTCTTCTTCAGGAGCTCCCAGTCAAGGTGGCAAAGACATTTGGGCTGAAGCATTGTGACCATTCAGTGAACCCAGTAGAGAAAGCCACCAGCTCTGAGCAGCTCCTAAGTGCCACCTTGAATTAAGGCACTGTCATTACAATGGGCACAACAAAGGGGAAAGATACAGTAGCCCATTATCACCCATTAAGAATTGAACATGGATTTAGTTGTTTGAGCAAAGAGCTACTCTCTGTGACAATGGGCCCAAGATAGGCGTCCAGTCTAAAAACATGTCCGAGCTACCCCCTAAAAGCTGAGCACCTAAGAGGGCACTGTGCCTTGCTACTGCTTCTCAGGCACGGAAAGGGAGGAGAAGAAGGGGGTGTGTGTGTCTGTCTGTGTGATGTTTTCATTCTTTAATCCCTTCAACAAATATGGATCAGGCTCCTCCCTGTGCATGGCCCAGAGTTAGACAATGGCTATTCATCCGCAGTCAACACACTAATCAGGTCAGACAATGTCCGTGCTTATGCTGATAAGTAGACAGGAAGAAGAGCTATGAAAAGTGCTGAAGATAAACTGTGCCTGGCTTAACGATTCTCTGATATCTAGCCCTCACCACATAACTGAAAGAATACTGAACAAATATTGACTGTCTCCCGGTCACCAATCTAGAATGAATGGGCTTGGATAATGGTGCCCACGGAAAAGATTGGTTGAACCCCCTGAATGAATGTGCCTTCCCCGAAGGCTGTGGAATTTGATGGAAACCGCAATGGACCTCGAGTGCAAAAGGATATTTAACATGCTGCCCATTTGCCATATGAGAGCCAGGTTTCCGAAGCTACAGTACCAGGAACGATGGAATAAATCATTCAGATTACTTTACCTTCTCCCAGCACTCTGCTCTTCTCTCTCGTGCCCTCTTTCCTCCTGATCCACAATTACTTTTGCTTAAATTGCTTAGAGAAACTACCCAACTTTCCCTTCCCTTTTGACTACAGAAATGTGGTGCATCAGACTTCACTAGTTGCTAGAATAACTTCTTCTATCTGTTCATTCAATAAGTATTAGCCAATTAGGCTCAACTAGGCCATCAGCACTTGGGGCCACTAAACTCTGGGCAAAAATTTGAGGTCATAATCAACACTTAAGTAAGTAAGTTTGTTTTTTCAATATGGAAAAAAAGTATCAGTCTATAAAAGTTAGTTTTGATAAATTATTAACTACTACTTATAGGAAATCACCAAAACTTTTGTTGCAGTTGTATTTTCAAACACATACACACACTAGAACGGCGAAACAATGCATCTTTTCTCAAACTGTAGATTAATATATTCCCTTTGATCCCTTATGATATCAACTAGCTTTCTGTAGCAATTATACGATATAGACATTTAATAAGCCATGGCTCTGAGTTTTGTATATAAACAAACAATTGTTAGAGGGACAAGATCTAGTTTCTAGTTCATAAGCAAATTCGGCCTCAGTGCCAGCCTCAGGATTCTGAAGTCACTTTATCAGCTCAAGATTCTAGTATTTCTAACAGACGGTAGCCTGCTAAAAACTAAGCTGAATTAAACATAATAAAATCTAAGAGTTCTTCCAACAAAAGCCATAATGAAAAGGAAGAAAATTGCTCTAAATCAATTTTAAAAGCCTACCATACATAGCCAGCTTCAGAAAATTTGCTTATAATTCTTACACACTTTCTTAAATATATTATTATATTTTGTGTTAATTATTATGGCTAAAATTGCACAGAACTACTCGATAAGGGCATCTTATGTTTATGATGGGAATAATCATTTCAAACTATTAATTTGCCAGGGTGCAACACAACTATTTAAAAGGTGTGAAGAACTTTATTTAACGAGAAGAAACTCCAGGCAATGAGAATTATGCAGATAAAAACTAAGATCAATTGTTTTCCCATCCTGTAACATTTCACTGGTTTCAGTTCAAATGCCTAATGTTATTATGAGTCACCAAAGCAAATATTGTTTTATTGCACTATCTGCATAATAACACTCTTAATTAACTTCATTCCAATGGCTTTTAAATTGTTGGTTTACCTCCAATATTTTCTAGTCTAATTTGGTCTTAACTTTTTAAATCGTCATAAAATGTAAAATTTCTCCAGGAAATATACAATGTAAAAGTTTACATTTATAAATTCACCCGGGTAGGATGGATAACATGCAATTTCTTACAGCCAGTTTTTAAAGCTCCCATTCAAACTCCATAATCCAGTGGTATTATTAGAAGTGTGCCCGCCTCTGTTTGTAAGTATGTGTAAAACAGAGACTCATCAGATATTTGTAAGTAAATTTATAATATCTTGTGTTAAATAGTAATTTTGCCTTCAAAGTCCCAATAGAGCCTGTTAAAAATCAGGGTGGCTATATTAAAAGAGTTTTTTTCTGGCAGAAGAAAGTTGCTAACTGTTCTCTATTTCTGAATACAAAAAACAAACAAACAAACAAAAAAAAACCCCCAACAACACAGGAAAAAATGCACTTGGGATTTAGACATTAAGAAATAGAAGAAGAATTCCTCAGGAGTGCCAGGAACGAGGTAACTAATGTCTACTTATTGTAATGTAATGGAGAGAGCAAGATGGGCTGAGACACGGGGTACTAATTTTGTTGTGAATCTAAATTTTGAGGGACTAGGAATTAGGGGCATGGTGAGGATTAAGAGCCAGTAGGCAGTGTAGGACACATGGGGAGAAAGTTCTAGAAGATAGAACTTTGAAAACTGAAAATGCCTTCAGCAGCTTTCCCTCCTCAGCGAGCGACAGGGCTGCTAGCTTGATGGAGCCCTGGGCAGACTGGGGAGTGGGCGACCAGGACAGCGGGGCTGGGGTCTCTGTCTGTCCTGTCTGCGGGATTCAGCGCGTGGAGGCCAGCAGAGGCTGCGGGAGGGAGTGGAGTCCCGCTTCACCTGGGCCAGACCTCGTGTAACACCAGGGAGTAGGGCGTCCAGGTAGCCTGTTCTGTCCTTGTAGGTCCCAAAGGTAGGTATATAAATGGCTATACTTAAAAACTCGTATCTGAAAAAGAAAGCTGGGGTCTCCGCCGTTTCTGCTGCAGCTCACAGCACCCAGCCCTGCCCCACCCCCAGACTTGCTTCCTTCACGACTTGCCCAGAGCATGTGTTCACAGTTGTTTTATGGGAGCACACTTGTTTGCCCACCTTGAAGGCAGAGATGGTCTTCCTATTGTAACAGACGGCTTAGGAGATGTTCTGTAATACATTCGCCTGTAATACATATACCTGTGTGTATATGTGTATGATGTGCATACACTCTTATAAACACACATATACACACATATAAAAACAAAGTCATTGCAACTCTGCAAACATCAATTTTTCTTATCTGGGTTACTGATGCTCCTGCTGATGATAATATAATGTCAATATATATGTATTACTTTCCACGGGCACTGGGGTAGTTTATAGATATTACCTCAGTTGTCTCAATTATGTGAGACACAGTTCCTATTTTTAGGGACTAGGTGACTGGGACGAGTAGAGGATGGGAGATTTCCCCAAAGTCACCCGCGGGAAGCGGCAGAGCTGAAATTCACTCTGAGATCAGTCACAGCCAAGTGGGCTCCTGCCTTCTACCCTTTCTGTCATTTCCTGTGTTCCCCTCAGTGGTCTCCAGCTCCAAGGCGATGGCCCTATGGGACATGACTTCCTCCCTGGACGATCAGATTGATAACTTCCTCTGAGGGCGTTAGAAAGGGAAGTGCAAAGGTCCAAGCCTCCTCTGGAAGACATTTGTAGGGGGAACACCAGTGAGCGGAGGTCAGCCCCTGGCCAGCCTCGCCCTCTCCCACGGACCTTCACTGACCAGTGGCAGGTTTGTACATATGCACGTGTGTCTGCCTTTGTATCTCGCCTTGTTCCTAAAGGGATCCTGAGCAACTTGAAGATTTTCCAACAATACCACAAAATAAAACAAAACACATTTAGATTAGAAATTTTAAAAAGTAGCAGCTACGGATGTGGCTAATATAAAAACACACTTTTAAATTCTGTGTACTTGCTGAGATGGGCCCTACATGTGGCTCTGATCTTTCTTTTAAGTTTCAAAGCGGGGAGGCTGACCAGCTAGAGGATTGACAGCGTCGTAGTAAAAACCTACCATTTCTGATGTGAAGGACAGGACTAAAGATTCTACCCAGGAAAATTGTTTCCTGTGCTGTGTAACGGACAACATCCTCACAATAGACACAGCACAAGCCTCCCAGGATCTTTCTTTTATTCACTGATTGGGTAGAAGGCCATTTGCTACTGTTCACAGTTCTGCCAGGAAGGTGCCTAAGAGCAGCACCAAGATTCTTATTAGAAAGAAAGAAATGGAATCTGCTTTAACGCCTGAAAAACAAATGAGTGAGTCTCGTGTGTCTGCTCCCTATAACCTGACCTTGCACAAGAACCTAACATGATGCCCGGACCACTGGGGCCATGGGCTTCCCTATCCCCTGCCCCTGTAGTGTCTGCACATGGCTTTGGGGGCCTGAAATATGCCCCGTCCCTTCCCAACAGTGGTCTTGCGATGGGGGTGGATTACTATCCAAAGAGGAGAACGCTATTCCCTGACGCTGTGTCCTCGCTGCCCCACCTATAACCAAGGGAGAACTGGAGTGAAGCTGTTGACAGCCGTAATGCGACTGTGTCCCTTGTAGACAAGCCTACAAGACCACACTATTTTGCTTGGCTATCTCCAGATGAGAGGATGTCCCACTCTCATGTGTGTTCTGGTGGAACGCGGTTTATGTTTTGGGCACGCCGACTCCTCTGCCTAAATTCATTTTCACTCAAACTTTTGAATGTACGCAGTAAGCTTTGAATCAGATGACCGGTGTTCCGATCCTGGTATTGCCACTTCCTTTGTCCCTCCATGGATTATGGCTGGCTCCTCAATTTAAACTCTTGGGTATTCGTGGATGTAGTTTGTGTAGACACGACCAGCACTGTTCCCAGCACAGAGTAGGAGTTCAAGAAATACTTTTGCAAGGACAGTTTGGAGAACGCATATTCCTTCTCTCACCCCTTCTCCGTTGCAAACACCCAACAGAGTATATGCCTAGGATTGATGCTGTTTCCTTTTGGGTTACTAGCCAGCAAGTTCAGGCTACCGATATACCTGATGAGAGTTCTAAGGGCAAAGGGCAAAGGGCATGAAAATCATTTGCCATAAAATAACATCTAAGAATAGAATCTGAGTGCACTTACCCTTTTTTTGTGGCCAGATTTTCTAATCCTAACTATATTGAATTGTGGTATCAAGAGGAAAAAAAACAGTTTCACAATTAAAGTTAGAGTTCAAGTGGTTACTATTAAGTTATTAACGTTTATATTTTAAAATTATAGAATAAATATAGCCTTGAAACTATTTAAACCACAGCACTGTAATTCAAAGGCAACTCTGGGAAAAGCCACACTGAGTATCATTCTTATTAGTTTTATATACTCCAAACTTTTATAAACATATTTAATAATATAAGTTACAAGCCGAAACCAAACAACTAAACACGCAGTAAAAACAGCTCCCTTTCCCCGGAAGCCTCTATAACATTCTGTATGTGTGTGGATAAGTTTCATCTTAAAAATAAGTGTGAACTACTAATACCTAAAGTTGTTATTTTTCACCTACCTTCTTATTTCAAGTAAATTGCTATTTAATCTTCTTGGGATAACACTGGCTTAGCTTTTCACCTTTGAAAACTTTATACCTTATTATAATAAATGCAAACTAGGTTTTCATTATTTTACTAGAATCTTTATCAACTACAAAATACAGGGCTACCATTACCTTTTCAGGAAAACAGCTGTTTTTTAATAAAAGTTTTTGGTTGTAAATGCTACCTATTTTTTTTTAAATAGAAAAATCAGGAAATGTGGAGAAGAAGAAATTTCTAAGAATCACTAATAAACTGAGGTGCTGAGAGTTGCTTGGACTTTAGATATATTATTTTAAAATGTAATTAAAATTTATGTTTTTATTTTTGGGGTTTGTTTGTTTGTTTGTGTTTGTTTTTGCTTTTTCATAAATGCTCTTCACTTGGACATTGCAAATACCTGGTTGCTAACATTATTTTTTAATATTTTGTTCATTTATCTCCCTAAGAATATCTATGTACATTTCTTGGCTGATTTTATTTTCCAGACTTTAAACAGCATTGCATTTGTTTTCATGTGCTTTACCAAACTAACATTTCCCTCATTAGTGGATGTTTTATTGATGTCTCTTTCTCGTTATGCCTCTGAATGTGTCAGCATTCCACAGACGTAGGACACATACAACATATTTAATTTTAGTTGCTGTGTAAGTCCAGTAATGGTGATAGAATAGACGTTAATACTTAAAGAGCGTTTACCAGGTACCCGACACCTTGCATGGGTACAATGTCATTTAATCTTCCCAACACCTCTTTGCGGGCGGGTGCAATATTATAATCCCACTATTTCAGGTGGGAAAGTTGAAGTTCTGAGAAATTAAGTAACTTACCCATACCTTTTGGGATATAGGTTGAAGGCAGAAGTTATAGGACTCAATTAATTTGATGTGAGGTGTGAGAGAAAGACAGAGTCAGGATGACTCCTGAGTTTTGACTTGAGCAACTGAAAGATGGAGTGACTGTCCCTTGAGTGAATGAACACATTGAGTCAAAGAGGAAGAAAGATGTCAAATTGGAGACATACTTGAAAACCCTCAAAAACAGGAAGGAGACAACAGACCCTCCGTGAGGGAATTGAATTAACAAAGTCTAAGCGTCTTGTCCTGAGTGATTTGGGGACAGGAAAAGGCCAGAGCGGATGGTGCAACCATCATCATTCTAAACAAACCCCGCAAATTGTGGAAGTCCCGTACAAGAAATCCTGCGACGTAGCCAGCAGAGTTTCCTTTAAATGAAAGGATTGCAAGATCGGTATCTATTCTCAGCACTAAGATACCATCACAGTTGCTTGGTAATATCCTTCCTCTTGATTTGGAGAGAGACAGATGATTGACAATTGCAATGATTCCACATGCAGACTCCATTCCTTTAAAGACAAAAATAGGCATTTTCTTTTATCACTAAAATGAAGAGAACGTAAAGAACTAGCAAGCCCGTATATCCCAGGATGCTGCAGTTTTTTCCCCCAGGAGGTAGGCTCCATGTCTTTGCTCATCCGGCCAAGCCTAACTAACCCAACTGATTAACCAAGGGCCTTGTATTTGATAGGCTGCGCTCCCATCCATTTCTGTGTAATTACATTGCTTTAATGTTTTACGTTGCATGATTTTACCTTGTAAACATCATAGTTCTATAATAAATGCTATAATTAGTTTAATAGCACTTTGACTACATTATATTTAAGGGTGTGCCCCCTGCATCTTTTGGAGCCATGCCCAGGAGCCTCTGTGTAGGGGTAAATTTGTCAGATGCCCCCCAACAGGTTAGTTGAAGGATGAGAGAGTTAGAAGGAGGGGTATCCTTAGACTACAACTCAAAATGCTTTTCACATGACTCTTATTTATCTTTAGGGTATACGACCAGCAGGTTCCCAGGTTATGGAAGGCAAACCGAGGGGTCCCCGGCGGGGTAAGGCCCACATTGCCATATGCTCATTGGAGACCTAAAGAACGGGCCCAATGGGAAGTCTGAGGGTCTCACAAATGAAGTTCCAGGGCGTCCTGTTTCCCCTCCAAGCTGTGGGGAAAGGCACCTCCAGTTCTGCCGTGGCTTTCAAGTCGTTGGGATATGTCATTTCCATCCATCACTGGCAGAAGAGCTCTGTGATACTGCCGGGGAAATGGGGACTACAGAGGGGTTGAGATTATTTCAGTATTGCTCTCCTGAAAACTTCATTGCAGAGCTGCAGAGGTTCGCAGATACCATGCTAGGACAGCAGTTTTCCCTTTGGGGCATGTTCTAGAAGGAATTGCTGGAAGGAAATCCTCATGAATGTCCAAGTTCAATAGCTCTGCCAGCCATTCCTCAGGTTTATCTCTTACACCAGTCAGCCCATCATTACCTCTGAATCTGCCCCTTGATAAAATCTGTTTGGTTGGTGATATGTTTCACCTAAGGAGATATCCTGATTTAAACACACATCTTACTGTAAATCACCGTATCTTCATTTTTATGGTTTCCATGGTGCCCTATTTACAGTCTAAACTTTGAAATAAATTCACACACTTAAGAATGGACTGTCTAGCGTGTGAAATCTATTCGGCATAAATGCCACTCATGGAGGAAGGGAGGCTGTCCCTATGGCTTCATTTGATCACAACTGGAAAATAAGTCTTCCAGGGTCAGTCTTTGTCTTGGGAGGCCTTAAAAGTTTTAAAGATTTCACTTTGGTAATGTTGTGGCTATCATAAGAGAGGTGGTATGGACCTCTGCACAAGAACCAGAGAGAGACTTAGAAAATCGAAGTCTATCTAATCATTTATTCATTCATTCATTCATTCATATGTACACATACATGTAATAATTGAACAAATATTTATCGAATGTCCACAGGACCAAGAGGATTAGCAGACCCCTTTGCACACACATCCTTGCCCTCAGAGGACTTCCAGTGTAGTGACATTGAGTGATATGATCTCATCAACTTTTGCTAGCTATAAAACAGCAATCATAATTGCTAACAAGTAAGAAACATTTTTAAGTGAACACAATGTGTTTTTGCTTCCTGCAGCTTCTCTTTTTCTGAACACCCCAATCTCTCCTGGCCTCAGGTCCTGATATCTGTGAAGTGATATGGTCATTAAACAAAATCAGCCCAGCTGACAGCTTCGGTTTCAAAGACGGTGTTAATAAAAACGTTACCATATGACTGTTAAAACAAGAACCAGGGAAGCTAGCCCTGTAACATCCAGTTTTACTCAGACACATCACAGCTTGAAACGAATTGTTAAAAGTTAACAACGCTGAAAATTAGTCATGCTGTGCTCCCAATAGAATTCTTTAAAAATCTTGTTCTACGTGTCCTGGGTGGCAGCACCCACAAAGATAGTGTACACCTGTACGTCTTTAAAGGACATCATAATGCAATAGGCTGTATTGGTAAAACTAACCAATGGAAGTTGTAAAGAAGGCCTACAGGACATCAGACCCAGTCTTCTGAGGACCCAGTCTGTACAAAAATAGACACAGCTAGGGGTGAAGCTGACTTACAGTCCCCCCCATAGAAGTTTGGATAAACTGCCTACAGCCTGTGATTTGGGCACTGAGGGTCCTTACTGTTGAAAAAGGCCCGTTCCTTTCATAAACCACTTGAAATATGAGGGAGGGCACTCTTTAGAATTTCAACATGATATTTTGATACAAAGTAATAGTTCTTGTAAAAAATATAATAGACAAGTAAAGAAATTTTAAAAATGTTAAAATTTCCTGGCCTGCACATATATCCCTCACTCCAACTCACCGCAACTCACCTCAACTACTGTTAGCTGTGTGTGTTTGTCTAGAAGTTAATTTTTCTTATACAAGAAAAATATGATGAAATCTAAACTATCTAAAGGCATAAAATAAAAAGCAAACCTTCCACCTGCTTTGTAGTTTGGGCTCGTTTGCCAAAGTTAACTACTTTTAACCACTTCTCGCGCGTATTTTTCTGGTGGTTACCTCCGTGTATCTGGGTGTTTTGCTTCATCTGCTTCTCTTGACTAGTCAGCTTCCAGCTGTGTCAGGTGAGTGAGAGGAGGGAGCGCACCTGGATTACTTTCTCTTCTCTTCCTACCTCCTCCCAACCTCACGTTCATTTTCAGTTAATCGGTTAATTTGATCCATTAAAATAACATACTTAATCCTCTATTTTTGGATACACTAGGTTTAGACTGTGTGCCTTGACCTCATACCATGTGACTTGAGGAAATCAGAGTCCCTACCTTTTCGGTCACCTGTCTTCTTCTCTACCTATGATGTTCATGACTTTAATATTCTCTTCCTTAACTCTAATTAAGTCTGGACTTTTCTGTGAATTTATCTTAAAATTCAAAACCAATAACTGACACTTTATTGAATTTTTAAATGTCAGGTATCATACCTTATGATTTCCTTGTTCTCTTGAGTTCTTTTTGTACAGCAGCCTGATTGTTTTCTAATGAATGCACTATTGTCTCAAAACTCAAACCATTTCTGAAGCTTCTCTTATGTTCACTGAATAAGCTCTGAGGTGGCTCGTTCTCTGTTGCCATCTTTCCCCGTCGTTCTGGTGCCGCTGTTTGTGACTGAATGCCTGGTGCTCCTTCATTGTATCTGTCCACAAAATCTGTCCTCCTTCTTCCTGGTTCACAGCTAGACTTTACTTCCCAGAGGTGCTTGCAGTCAAGTGTTCTACCCAAGGTGATGAACCTCTCTCAGATGGGTCCGTGTGAGAGTATGAACACGACCCCTCCCTGATCCCTTGCCCTCTTTCGGCAGGCCGGAGTGACCCTGGACGCTGTGGGTTGGTGATGGCTGAGCTTCCTTGACTCCTGAGAAGAGCCATCCACTGACAGGATGGCTTGTAACAGTGAAATGGACTTTTTATGCTTCCTCAGCTACTGAGCAATTGCTAGGCATCTTGTCCCAGCCTCCCTCACACAGTCACCTAATAAAGAAGATTGGGAGGGTTGGACGTCTTCTGGATGCGGGTAGTCCTGCTTTCCCTCCAACCCTTCCCCCCGAAAGAAAGGTCTGGCTGTAAGAAATGTGTGTGCCTGCAGGCTCTCTTTAGGGTGGCTTGACAGGGAGCTGGCAAAACACCTCTTTTCATTTTGCCAAAATAAAGCTCTGGGGACCCACAGCCCACTCTCGGTTCCTGCGATGCCCCTGAGAGCAGCCATCTGAGATTATTCTGAGAATGAAGGTCCTCCCCATTTGTGGGGGGAGGGGAGGAAAGGTGCATGTGAGTGAATGTCCCAGAAACGATCCCTCGACAAACCACTTCCATTTCTGCCGTTTTTCACTCACTTCTGCTCTCTGCTGCCATCCCTGTTCTTGGAGCCTGCCATGCACACTGCTCCTTCGGGAACTTGCTGACTTGTCCGGCTCCAGGACACCCCTCAATACGGTTCCTTCTGCTTCCCGCTTCCGGAATTCCGTCACTCTCTCCGGTCTGCTGATGTTTCTTCTTCCCTCGTCCCCCGAGTTTCATTATTCTCCTGTGTCGTTGTTGCTGTGGTACCACGTGGTATTACAGAAAAAGGAGAGGGAACATTTATATTTATTCTGCCATCTTGCATATAGAAGCCAGAACTCATTTTCTGAAGTAGAGACATGATGGGGAGAAGGCATCTGGAGCTCACTCTTCCTACTGAGGTCTTGGAAATCCGTATTTAAGGAGCAAGTTGTCCTGTGATCCTGCCCTGCGCCCCCACCACCATTAGAAAGCAATAGCAACCAGTAACGCAATGCCCCATGCTTCACTGGCCTGCATGTACTAATACAATCATTTCAACATGAATATCCAAGTCCTCCAAGCTCTAATCCCTTGTTTGCACATGTGGGAACCCCAATTCCTTGGGGCTCACCTTCTTCCAAACACGTCTGCTAATTGACAAGAGGCATTTTGCATGTTTTCTGGAATCAGTAGAGTTGTTCTTGGCCAAGCCGGGGCTCTCCTACTGCTGGCGCTGACCAAACAGCGCGGCTGCCGCCTCCAGGCTGTTAGAGCTGGAATCCAGCCCCTCCTGGCGGGGCCACTCTGGTCCCAGTGCCAGTAGAGCTGGCATTCCACTCCCTCCTTAGAGGGGACACATGCCAATGCATGCTGGCCAGGGATGATCTTGTGAAGTCACGAGGTCCTTCTGTTTGTCTCCATTAGGAAGGCCCTCCCTCACTGCAAGGTTGCGTGAGCCGTAGGATTTTAAGAGCATCTCCAGGAACAGCTGTTGTTTCTAACCTGAGCTAACCACAGCACCCATACATTAGCGTGAGTTACCATCTTGGTGCCGATGCCCTTGAAGATTCACCGTTTGACTAATAACTTTCTTGCCCTTCACAGTGCTGACCCTGCTTGGCCCTGTCCTGTGAAGGGACACAGCAGGTACTCCTTGTCCAGCTAACCTCAGGTGGGAGGGGGCGGTCTCATGCGCAAGACTCGGGCTCAATGCGCTAAAGGGTTTAGTGAAGCATCTCCTTCAATTCACATGAACGACAGTTCATTAGGGCAGCACCACTCACAGGAATGCCAACCCAGCCAGTTCTTAGGATCTGCTGCTCGGTCCGGCTCATTCTGTGCCTCTCCCCTTTCTTTGGCACAGAAATTGGTTTCTGTCATCCCTCCCTCCCCCGAACCATCAGTGATGCTATGTGTAACTACTGACCATGAGCGGGATCCAAGTGTCCCCCACCCCCACAAGAGCTTCCTTAGTCCAGTCTAAATCAGTAAGTGGAAATAGATTCTGAGAGAAGACAGTGTCACGTTAGGCCACCTGCAGGAATCCGAGGCTTAGAAGAAGTTTCTCTTTTTCCAGACATCATTTATTCTTCCTCTTGCTGTCTAAGTACCACAACTGAGTGGCTTAAACAACAGAAATTTATTGTCTCAGTGTTCTGGAGGTTTGAGATCCAAGATCGAGGTGACTGCTGGGTTGGTTCCTTCTAAGGGCTGTGAGCAAGAATTTGTTTCACAACTCTCCACTAGTTTCTGGTGTTGACTGGTAATCTTTGTTGTTCCTGGGCTTGTAAAAGCATCGCTCTGACCTCTGCCTTCATCTTCCGTGTGTGTGTGCGTGCGTGCGTGTGTGTATGTGTGTGTCCCCAAATTTCTCCTTTTTATAAGGACGCTGTCTTATTGGAGTAGAGGTTCCCTCTACCTAACTTTGACCCCATCTTAGCTAATTACTTCTGCAAAGACCCAATTTCCAAATAAGGTCACACTAAAGTTCTGAGGGTTAGAATGTCAACTACAAATCAAGGGGTTGCAGTAGGGATTCTATTATGTTGAGCAAGTTATTTTAGCTCTCTCTGCCTTAATTTATAATATCTATGATTTACGGTTGTTGGGAGATAATAAGGCAAGTGAAGTGATTAGCATAGCAAGCATTCAGTAAATGTTAGCTCTCATCATGAATATGTTTTCTGTTTCATTTTCAATACTTCTTTGAAAGAGTGCCACTTGCTGCTGTTTTATTGCAGCAGTACATGGGGTCCACGTCTCTAGGAGACCATCCATAGCAATGGCCTAGAGCCTCAAATGGTTTCTCAGGAAATCACCACATTACAGTTAAATAAAAACACCCTAATATTTTGTTGTCTTATTATCCACATTTTAAAAAATGATATTTGTATTCTGCTTCCAATAGAGCTTGGAAGGGGTAGCTGTGTGAAAATAGTAAATGCAAAATCACTCAGTAGCCCTGGTCGGTGGGGCTCGGTTGGTTAGAGCATTGCCCCATAGACTAAAAGGTCGAGGGTTCGATTCCCAATCAGGTTCTGTCCCTCACTGGGGGTGCATACAAGAAGGCAATCAATTGATGTTTGTCTGTGTGTCTGTCTCTCTCTCTGTCTCTGTCTCTGTCTCTCTCTTTGTCACTCTCCTGGCCTCTCTTTCTAAAAGCAATGAAAAAATGCTCTTGGCTGGGCATTAAAAAATAAAATGAAATTAAAAAAAAAGAAAACCAGACCACTCAATATTCAGCTAAATCCCACACATGCAGCAAGTGAATAAGAGAGCTCCAAGTCCCTCTCATTCAGTCTTTTGAGTTTTTTGCAATTTCTGGATTGATGGGTTTGTCTGTTTTGCGGTGTTAGATCTCATTATACCTTTTTCTGCATCTGTCTCCTGGGCTAGCACACAGCAGTATGTAATCCAGGTCGGGGCTCTGAACCTGTGTGATTCTTCCCACTGCCTTAGTGGACAATAATTGTACAAATGCTGCCGGTCTGTCTGCGACAGCCTCACTTTTCATGATTTTTGTACCCACCTCTTTTCCAGAGGATAAGTATGTTTGGACATACATCCAGAATATCTAATGTTAGAAAGGCATTCCAGTGTTGGTTGTAAGCCTCATGTGAGATGCCTTCCTTGCTCACTGGGACAAAGGCAGTGTAAGAAGGCATGGCTATTTGACAAATGGGTTTCTGATCCCACAACACTCATCTGCAGGCTTTTAAAAACCAGGCTGACGCGGGGTTTGTTTGCCTGTGTGCATGTTTATCATTTCTGCCAGAGGAGCAAAGATGAGTCGGGCAGACGTTATTTCTTGTGTCTGGAAAGAAGTGAATGAACCCTTTTAGAATAACCTAATGTCAGCCTTTCTTGCTCTGGGTAATAGCTGCAAATGTGGTATACAGGGTAGCAGATCCTTTTTAAGAACAAGGAAATAAATTAAAATTTTAAATTAAGGTGATAATATGTTTAGGGGTCAATTCTCCTAACATGTGCAGGGGCTGTGTCAAATTCCCATTTTTCTACAGACAGAAAGATTAGGCGATTTCAAGAATAGTTAGTTTGTGCTCATGCCTTTTGGCAAAAATTAAATGTCATGTCTTCCTTTTTAATTTTATTTCTTCCTTTTTGTACCTCCCCCCTTTTAACAAGATATAATTAACATGTAACTGTTGTCTTTCTGAATAAATCACACATTACTTAAAACAAACATAAAAGAATAATAATTCAGAAGGAAATCAAATCCATGAGAACACAGAGGCCCCTGGGAATATATTTAATTACATACAGAATAGATGTAAGATAAAGGGAAACAAATCACAAGAAAAGATTTCACTTTCAACTTCTTTAAGGAGGTTGAATGGAAAGAGAATACAAATTGTAATAAAAAAAATTTAAGCCATATCACTGATTCAAAATTTTTGTAAATTATTGTTCTAATAATAATAATAAAGGTAGCAGGGGGTGGGGAGCCTTAAGGGAATTCAGCTCTCCTCCAAATATTTGCTTTTCTAAACTTACATACTCTCTGGTCATCATGGAAAATACAAAGAAGACACATCTAAATCCTACAGAAGTTACTGCATTGGGAAACTTTTACTGACACTTTAAATCTATTCTGAGAGGAGAGAAAGAAGAGCCTAGAGTCCTAGAGGCAGCTGAGTTATATAGCCTCAAAACATAATCAATGAATCGAATTAAGAGTCTATTTATAATATGTAATATGTAATTTGCAGTATGTAATAACAAATTTTTATCTTTCATATAAACTTACAGCTTTTCCTCTCCTTATTTGTGAAGGTTACCCTGGCTGGTTTGGCTCAGTGGATTGAGCATCGGCCTGCGAGCTAAGTGTCGCTGGTTCGATCTTCCAGTCAGGGTACATCAGAGAAGGAAAACTCTGACTCCAAAAAACCTCTGCTGCCTTGCGGCATACCTCTTCAGGAGAAAGGCTAAGGGAGTAAACCCCGACAGAAAATCCGGAGCCGGAGTCCCTAAGGCGGTTTGACGTTGTAGTCAACACCGGCAACTCCTGCGGCGCACCTGAAGCCAAGCTGTATTGACTGCGTCTTTCCCTTGGACCCTTCAGCTGCGAAGAGAGGGGGGGTCTGCTGCATGGGCAACAGCAGACCCTCCATATCACCCTGCCCAGGCTCTGTAGCTTCAGCGTCACTGGAGAGGACACTCCAGCGTCATCGCAAGATGTCGATTCAACACGGGAGGAGACAGATACCGTGTCACTCCCGAGTCGGACTGCACAGCCATTCTCGGCGGTGCAGATAGACTCTTAAGAAGCTACACCATTGTCTCTCGAGATGGACGGCTGCCGACGACGGATTTGTGAAGGTTAATATCAAATCAAATACCAGACATTACAGCAAATACTGAGTCCATGTATGTGATGACACAATGCATGTCTCCTAAATAACTAACGTGTGTGAATAACTATTTATTTCCACAACATGAAAAACTTCCCAGCTGGCATATTTAGGACATCGTGACGTCCACCAGCCATTGATGGATAACTCCAAACGCCAGGACTTCAGCCACACATCCTACTGTTTTGCCAGATGTTGACGGCATAGTCACTGTTGCCATTATAGATAATGACTTTTCCCCCATTTGAAGACTTTTATGTAAAAAACCCACAATATCCTCTGTAACCTTCAACCACTGTGCTTACTGAACTAAAGCCTTCTATTTTCTTCTGAATAGAAACGCCTCCTGCCCAGACCTTGTGTAGCTAGGGATTTGAGTGCAATAGACAATTTCAAAGACTCCTCTTTCCACTTAACAATTGGTGCATTAGGCTAAAATGTTCACACAAATGCAATGGCCACAGAAGGGGTTTGCAAGGTAGTGACAAGGCCCTTCTGTTACCTGGAGCTGGGAAATGATGAATGAGCATTAGCAGAATATTCTCCCGGCCCTAAGTTTTACCTTGATCTTCTCATAGAATGCAAATTGAAATTATACCCACATTTCTATGGTATTTATGGCCACAGTCATAATGTGAGGACCTCTTGAATACGAACAGTGTAAAAGGGGAAACATATTACCGCAAAGAGACTTGATTGTGCCGGAAATGTATAAACAGATGAAGAGAATGGACCGACATGTTCATAATAGGAACTGAAAGCTCCTCATTTTGTTCCGATTGTCTACCCTTCCTTTTTAAACAACCTTCTTTTTTTTTTTTTCCTTCTCCTAGCTATCAATACAAAGTTCTTTCTGGCAAAATGAAGTACATTCATGCTGCTTGAAAGAAGCTTTTAAAGTCGATCTGTGCCCACACAAAAGAAAAGCAGTGCTGGGTCGGGCCACTGAAGGAAGCAAACTCGGTCAACGTTCATTACTCAAGGCTCGACACGCTGGCCTCCGAATCATTTCGTAAAGCATCAGATAAACTCTCCTCGGGATAAACAACTGAAATAATTTTTCTTAGCTGGCAGCTCCCTTCTGTTCTCACACTCTTCCCTGCTCGTAAAAGCAGCCGGAGCACTGCTCTGTCGTCTGATAAATGGGCCCCTTTCAACGGGTGGCAGGCGTCAGGAAAAAGAGATAATCCTGGATAATGTGGACACAGTTTTTACTCCATGTCGCCCAATTAAACTGCAATTACCCGGAGTGCCACAGCAGGAAACCTGGGCAGAACGGCGGAGGACGAGGAGCAGAGGCGTCCTGGACTCCTTTATGCCACGCACATCAGCCAAGATGGGTCCTGTTCTGATAATGAAGCGCCGGCCTCAGCACTGGGTCCCGCAAGACCACGGCCGCCCCCCCACCCCCCAGCGGCAGCCTGGCTGCGCACCACTGGCTCCCACATATTTGGTGGGAAATAGCGGTTCAAGCCCCAGTCTCATTTGTTGTTGTTGTGTGATTACTGACACCCGAAGCCCAGGTCTGCGCAGCGACCACGCGTGTTTTCCCTGCATCACACACGGCCTCGCCGCTCCGCAGACACATCTAGGCGGGCATCGCCCGTCAGATGCAGACAAAACACTTTCTCCCCTGGAACAGCCTCAGCACCACGGCAAACAGCACCCCGAAACCAGTCCTCAGATACCAAGCGAGGGGTGGCAACTGCTATTTACAAACACGCTCAATAAATCGGGCAGCGCTATGTTCGTCTGAAGCCGGAATAGTTAGGAAACTGCTGGGAGGTCGGTCCCCCATTTAACTCTAATGATATTCAGCTGTGGAAGGAGCGACCACGGTGGGGTGCAGCACAGAGAAAGGGACCCGTCATCTTACGTGTATGAATTCTGTGGTGTGTCAGGGTTCTCTGGTAGTATAAGACATTGGACTTGTTAGTGGAGACAATGAGAGAAAATGCAAACCTTAAGGGTCAGGCTTAAATGTGAATAATTATGGCCATGTCTGTAAACACCATTGAGACCAGATTAGTAGTAGTAGAATGTACTGGGGGAAAAGAGAAGCGATACAATGGAATGAAAATGACCTTCGAATGAGGATAAATGATAATGGAAAAAATAAAGGAAAATAAATAAACAATTAAAAGAACGAAAAAGAAAATGATCTTTGAGTATGGCATGGTCGGAATATGGCAAGATAAAATAAGGCGGGTCCCAAACTCACAAACTCCAAACTAAAATGTTCGTCATCGATCGCATAAACCTGTGGATTTATTAATACCCTCCTAAAATAAACTGTACAACTTTACCAACGGGTCTATTTAGCAATGAATCAACGGCTTTAATCTCATAAAATGATTCTCTTGTGTACTGTTTGGCTCTCCACCTCTTCTTCCTTCCTCTTTTTGAAATAGATCCCATCTTCATCTTTCCCCGAATAGCCATCTGTGGCTCCTAAAGGTAGCAAATGTGATGGAAGAGCCACTCAAAGCTGGCTGTCACCAGAATGAGTGGCCTGAGTGTGGCTGTCCGTGGGCCCAGGGCTTGCACCCTCTGCCGGGTCCTAGCCCAACAGGGAGGAAAACACGGGGAGAGTCTGCCTGTCTCCGCTTTGTCCCGAGTGCTCTCTTGCCCAAGGCCATCAAATGGATGCGAAAGAGCACACCATTGTAATCACACGGGAAACTTGAAAGGGGCTGGGCAGAGGTGCTCAGATGAGTGTGAACATTTGGGTTGTTCTTCAAGAATCATAAATGCAACAATAATCTCGGCAATGATGCTCACACAAGACAAGTACTCGCCTTTCATCTAGGCTCAAAGCACTAGACAAACAGTGGTCGGGGCTGGGATCCCATCCTGTGTAGCTTTATGGGAGAATCCACACAATTACAATAACATAATGACACTCTGCTAATGATAATAATAATACCTTATGTTTACCTAATGCCTATCTCTGGGAAACCTAACACAGTTCAGAGATACCAATCTAACTAACCTCCAGGCCCCCGTCAGACAAGGGGGAGGCAGGTATTTGTAATACAAATGCTATTGAGGAAATGATGGGAATCCTAACATCTGCCACCTCCCTTCCTCCTAGGTATTTGTGAACATAAAGGAAAAAAGATAGCTCAGATTTTAATCTTCTAACTACATGGAAGAACAATGATAATAGTAGAATATAATAATACTGTGTAGATCACTTTTCATCTGATATTCTTGTCTTTCAAACGATGGGTTACCCTGGCTGGTTTAGCTCAGTGGATTGAGCGTCGGCCTGCGAGCTAAGTGTCGCTGGTTCGATCTTCCAGTCAGGGCACATCAGAGAAGGAAAACTCTGACTCCAAAAAACCTCCGCTGCCTTGCGGCATACCTCTTCAGGGGAAAGGCTAAGGGAGTAAACCCCGACAGAAAATCCGGAGCCGGAGTCCCTAAGGCGGTTTGACGTTGTAGTCAACACCGGCAACTCCTGCGGCGCACCTGAACCCAAGCTGTATCGACTCCGTCTTTCCCTTGGACCCTTCAGCTGCGAAGAGAGGGGGGTTCTGCTGCATGGGCAACAGCAGACCCTCCATATCACCCTGCCCAGGCTCTGTAGCTTCAGCTTCACTGGAGAGGACACTCCAGCGTCATCGCAAGATGTCGATTCAACACGGGAGGAGACAGATACCGTGTCACTCCCGAGTCGGACTGCACAGCCATTCTCGGCGGTGCAGATAGACTCTTAAGAAGCTACACCATCGTCTCTCGAGACGGACGGCTGCCGACGACGAAACGATGGGTTGAATTCATAACCTGGATTCTTTCATGGGAGATTTTTCACGCAGCTTCAACACAGGGAAGAAATGATGCTTCTGTTCCAGGGAAGCGAGCCATCCTCTCCTGCTGAAAAACCTTACGTAGTTTCTTCTGCCACTCCTCCTAGATTGTCGTTTTAACTTGCCTGGGGACATCCTTCTAAACATTTCAGAGTTATATTACATAAACCTGGATTCTTTGAAATAGATTTTTGGAAACACTGAATTCAGGATATTTAAAAAATACTACTAATAATGAAATGGTAGTTTTGGATCAACCTGGGAGGAACTCAGAATAAATAAAATTGCTAAGTGTATAGGAACCTTCTTAGGATAGCTTACTAAGTTTACGAACTTGGGCAAATCGCTGAAGCTCTCTGAGCCTCAATTTTCCCATCTGTGAGATGAGCGTTGTGCTTTTTAGGATTAGATAAGGACTAACTGAAGTGAGACCAGTAAAACCTTTATCACAGTGCTTAAACATTCAATAATTGTAAGCTATTACTCTCTCTCTCTCTTTTTTTTTTTTTTTTTTTGCTCCCCAAAATAGAACGTTAGTTTGACCTAATTTTAAAGGCCAGTCTGTACTTCTGAAATACATCCCTCCCCGCTTTCTCCTCCATTCCAGCTCACCACTAAGAAGCACCGTCTGGGACAGACAGGTGGCTTCATTCCCTGGGACTACAAACCATAGTTCTGCTTTATGCACAGAGAAGCAGCCTCTGTGGATCCTCTGGCCCCATTGCAAGGTCCGAGACAGCTCCTGCCTTGACCTCTGTCACCTGTACCCAGGTGCTGATGCTATTTAACCCTCTGCAACCACTAGGACTTTGGGGACACCCAGTCTCTGCACTGATCTTCCCTGATGTCTCCACTCTACCCACGTTCAGGCCAGGGTAGAAGTCAAAGGCAGGAGTTTCCAATTATCCATATTTCCTGTTTACGGGGCCCCCAAACTCACTCCCCTGTCCTGGATTGGCTGGCAGGACATGGGGGCATTTTAGGACAGACAAGGAGTGAGAGGCAATGGTGCCTTCAAAACCATTGTGTGGCCCTGGCCCTAGGAGGTAGGGGTTGGCCCAGCACTCGCCCTTCAAAACAAACACGCCTAGGGAAACACCAGCCTGAGGCATGGAGCACCACTGAGACTCAGAAAGAACGCAGATGATGCAGGAATCTGTCCTTTGACCCATATGACATTTTTTTTTTTTTTTGGTCAGGATGGGTCGTTCTGGGCAACTGTCCCAACTTTGTGCAACTTTTTAACAAAACCATGCCTACTGGAGGGTGGGAGGAGGTAGGAAGCTTGGTCTTGATCAGTTTTCAAAAAATGGGAGCTGATGGCACATGTCTCATGAGGGTGGGGGCAGGTCAGGGAGGAGGAAGCAGGCTGAGTGCCTGGAACACAGTCATGACCCCAGGCATCCTTGCTTTGCCACAGGCAGCTGCATGTTACTGAACTTCCCCAAACCTCAGTTTCCTTATCTGTAAAGGGGAGATCACAACCCTTTCTCAAAAGGTTGCTGTGAGAATTGAATGGATGATGTGTGGAAGGTGCACAACTGGTGTGTCCGAGTACCGAGCAATACAGACTGCGGCTGTGATTTGTGGGCTCTATCTCTGTTATCAAAAGGAGCGACAACCGGAAGGGTGGCTAATGATGGACGGGTCACACAATCTATGGTAAAGCCACTCATCATAACTGGGTATGTGCAGTCATAATATGGGACAAAGAACATTTCTATGCACCTCTGTAGAGTGGTCTTCAGGATATATTGTTTAAGAGTTGGGGAGGCAAGGTAAAGAGATATATTAACCGTACGCTATTTGTCAAAGTAGTGGGGGCTTGTGTTTTGGGTGTACATTTATACAGTCTTTAAATCAATAGAAAGACAAAACAAAAAATGGACAGAGTTGGGGAATCAGAAGAATCAGGAGAATAAAACGCTGCGTCCAGACTTTGGGTTCTTCCTAATGGATTCTTCCATTGTTCCCCTCCAACTTGTTGCTGTTGTGATCACAGCTTCATCGTCTTCTCAGAAGGAACACTGCTTTATGACTTTCATGATTTTAATGCTTTGCAGGTAGGGAGGGACACCTGAAGTTTTCTGCTGCTGACTGTCACCTCAAGAGGGAATGGTAGTTATTAGTGGTCATCAGTTCCTAGGTGTCCCTGTTTGAGTGTAGTTGGTGGAGACCATCTTTCTCTCAGACTTTGGATCAATTAAGTCTATCTGGCTCCTAGTCTATTCTTCTCTACATTCTTGGACACATGCGAAATATTTCCCTTAGCCTTCAGGATCAGAGGTCGGCAATTATGGGCCAAGCTAAGAATGGTTTCTACATTTTTAAATGGTTTTAAAAAAAAACAAAAGAAGAATAACATTTTGAGACACATAAAAATGATGTTAACTTTTAAACTACTTGATCTATGAATAAAGTTTTATCGGAACACAACTATGTTCGTATGTGTCCATATTACCTGTGGCAGCTTTCATATGACAACAACTTGAGCAGATGCTTATCACCTGCCAAGCCTAAAATATTTATTATCTGGTCTCATACAGAAAACATTTGCCCACCCCTCGTGTAAAGCATGGGAGAAGGTTGGGATAAGTCTGTTTTTTTCTGGAGACATCTCTCAGCCCTACTTTGCATATCAAACACCTGTAAAGGTGCCCTGTATAGATAGGCTTTGAGCATGCATTATGTTTTCCTGGCTTATTCTGTCTTGCCTTCATGGATGAAGAAAACCCAGGTTCCTCGTCAGAGCCTACAGAACAATGAACAAATGTGGCTTTGATTTTAAACATCATCTTAAACCTGAGGCCCTACAAATACATTTCTAAGCAATTATTGAGAGTCGTGGACAATCATCACTTGTAGTTAACTACACCTGTCTGTTTTTATAGGAACATTTGCCCCTCTTGACTCAGGGGCAGAATAATCATCACCAGCTTTTAACACATTGCTCTGACCTAACACTAGAATGGTTGGTAGATTGTTGGGTGGAAGGGATTTCCATTTCATTTCCTGCTCATAAAGCCCTGCCCACACTGGGCTACTGTAGACCAGAGATTCTCAGATTTATCATTGGGAGGGAATGAAAACCAATGCAAATTTTATTTTGATGTCTTAGAAATGTACTCTGATGGCAAAATCAAAAGAGGAGATCCCTATGAACAATTTTACCAATGGAGGATATCTTCAAAATAAAAATATGACTCATTTATTCAAGTTTTATGTCATTGTTTTGAAATTTGGTCCTGCCTTTCTATATGTACTATATGTATGTCAGGATAAACAATGAACTGGTGAGGGAAAGTTTCTCTTTATATAAGAATTTTAGAGCCCTGGCTGCTGTGGCTCAGTGGATTGAGTGTCGGCTTGCGAGCCAAGTGTTGCTGGTTTGATTCCCAGTCAGGGCACATGACTAGGTTGCGTGTCAGGTCCCCAGTTGGGGGCACGAGTGAGAAGCAACCACACAGTGATGTTTTCTCCCTCTCCTTCTCCTTTCCCCTCTCTCTAAAAAAATTTAAAAAATAAACAAAAAAATAAATAATTTAAAAAAGAATTTCAACTAACACGTGAAAACCAGGTGATAGAATACAATATTAAAGTTTTCTACATCCCCTTATGAATTAATGAGTCTAGGAAATAGTCATCAATGATTGACAGTATGACAAAAAGACCTCTAGTAAAATTGTTCAAGAAAAAGAGAAGCTACAAATTAAACATGTTAGGACTGAAAGGGGACATATGTACCCACCAAAGAAAAGATTTTTAAAAAATAAGAGAAAACTAAGAACATTTTTTTGAATATATTTGAAAACTTTAATGTACTAGTATGTGTCTTTGAAAAATGGAACTTAGAAAAGCTGGCGCAAGCAGAGTAAACAGTGCAAATTGTCCTGTAATTATTAAGAATTATTAATTTAATTTTTTTCACACAGAAAACACCAAGTACAGATAATTTTTTGAGGTCAGTTTCACCAGATGTTCAAATAACAGGTCATTTCAATTTTGTAATAATTCTTCCGGGGAAAGGGAAAGAGGAACTATTGCCCAACTTATCTGGCTGGGCTAGTAGACTTTTAATAAGAAACTAGATAAGATAAGATTGACACAGATGCAAAAATCTTACACAATGCAAACACATCATGAGCATACTGAGTTTACCCCAAAAATATATTATTGATTTAACATAGACATTTTATTAGTGAAATGATTCCCATAATACTTTAAAAAATAGTCAATGCCTGTTCATGCTTAAAGGAGAAATATACCCCAGTAAAATATGAATATGAGAAAACATCAAATAGAGAGAGAAGGAACACATTTTTAAGGTAATATCTTATTGCCATTAACAGGAATGAAATTTGTGATAAGAAAGTTCTTATGAAATACAAGTAAATGTTATGCAGTGCTAATATTTAAAATGCTGCCCTGGCTGGTGTGGCTCAGTTGATTGGGCCTCGCCCAGCAAATTGAAAGGTTGCCGGTTTGATTCCCAGTCAGGGCACATGCCTGATCCACATGGATGTTTCTTTCCCTTCTTTTTTTCCCTCCCTTCCCCTCTCTCTAAAAACAAATCAATAAAATCTTTTAAAAAATTTAAAACACTGATTAATTCCTCTATTGTCTATATGTATCATAAAAGAAAGTTTGTGTAAAGGAGGAGAACCAGTACATATGTGATTCTCAACCCCTGGTGGCAAAAATTCAAAATAAAGCAGGCTACACCATTTCATTATGTAGGTGTGTTTAGCCCATGACCTTCGGACAAATCTCTCCCGACTTTGCTGAAGTTGGACACAGTTTTCATCCTTTTCAACTTTTTCCCAGTAGGACCAAGGGTCAATTTTAATTTTCATACTGTGGCTAGTGCTTCCGAAGACAGAGTCTCAAGAGGTTTGCAATGGTAAGGAGTGCTTATGGGCACTTCTCTCCCACCTCCTCAGGGAGCCCCCTGGGCTCTGGGCATAGGAACCCCTAGCCGGGAAGGCAGAGGGGTTCTCCAGACGGCTCCGTGCAGGAGACTGGCTCCCAGGAGGGTCTAAGGAGGTATTTTCCACAATAGCCAATGTGTCCTGGGAACAGTGACACTTCCAGCTGACATGATTTGAGTACAGCTGCGTGAAGTTTAAATTTTGGAGTGTTTATGTTTCCTCACAAAGATCTGTTTGAGCACAGAATCCCCATTCTATCACCACAGATAAAAGCAAAGATAACTGAGGACATTGCTGAATATGTCTGTGCCTTCGCTAAAAAAACTTAGGTACTCGAGAGCCCCTCTGTGGCAGTCAATTTTCTTTTGTTCCTTAAAGGAATGTAAAAGGGGGGCTGCTTTAGCGTTCTTCTGAAATTTTTACATAGAGAAATTAGTGTCCCTTGTCTTTCGGATGGTTGGTTTGGTCTTTCAGTTCTAGTGGGGACCTGTGGGGTGAGGAATTGGAGCAACTAGAGTAAAATCGGGTTTTGAGAACTGGTGCATATTAATTATCCACGAGCTCCTATCCTCTCTACCTCCTCACATCCACATTCAGTCACTTGGAATGGTCAAAGGAAATTCACGATTAATTTCAGTTACTTCTTCTATTTACTTATTAAACTTCCACTGTATGTTAGCAGTGCCCACAGTGCTGGGCAATAATACAATACAATAATTAATACATAGCAGCCCTCAAAGAACTGATGACCTAGTAAAGGAAAATGACAAGTAAACAGGAAATGATGATACAATGGAATAAGTTCAGGTGTGTGTTCGTGTGTGTGCGTGTGTGTTAAGCACAATATATATTCTTTACATTTCTCCTGAAACTCATAAAGAAGTTTTGAATAATGGAAAGACAGAAAGAATCTTTGTAGAGAAAGATTCATTACTCTGGATATAACCATCCTCCTGTAGCTTGTCTATAAATATCACAAGCCCACTTAAAATAGCAGCAGAATTTTTTAAAAGAAATTTTTAAAGGAAAAGTAGGGAGGAGGCACCAGCCCTACCAGAAAATAAAATATATTATCAAGCTACTATAATTAGCATAAATATACAAATCAATGGATCGGAATAAAGCCCAGAAGTACTTAAAAACATGTGGAAAATTAGTATATGCTAAGGTGGCATTCCCAACCAGTGGGGGGACAAGATGATCGATTTTATATCATTCACAGATTTAGCAGATATCTGTTCAATCATAGTACATAGCTCATGTCATGACTTACACTATCTGAGGCTTCATTCAAATGACTTTACTAAACTGGTTGCTACTTTTGAATTAACACGCTTTTGTGCATTATTACCATTTGGATGAAAAAAAGGTCCCAAGCTGGCAAATATTTTAGTTTACATCATATTGAGTTAGTCCTCCTCTACAGATTGAATTTTCCAAATTAAAAGAGATTCTTGGATTTCTTCTTAATTGGTTTGTAGTTTATAAGTGATTATAAACGTCCCTAGTGTGAAAGGGTGGTTTTCAGTTCATTTTTCATATATAATACATGAAATAGAAAGCTAAATTTCAGTCTTTCCAATGTGAAACGTTTCCTCCACCCAAGTATATACATACTCAGTTCCAAAATGGGCCAGAAACTGTGACAATGCTGGCAATACAGCAATGCAAGTGCTCAGGGGCCCCTCCTCTAACAGGGTTTGAGAGGATTGACTCTAACTTTGAAAGAAGTTCTACTGCTGGTAAAATGCCACCAGACAGCATTGTATGCTACAAAGAAATGACTCCTGAAAGGAAGAGTCAACCCATGCGGCAAACTTCATTGTCTTATTTTAAGAAACTGGTACAGCTACCTCCACTGTCAGTGACCACCCTGCTCAGTCAGCAGCCACGAGACCCTCCACTGGCAAAAACATTATGACTTGCTGAAGGCTCTGATGAGCATGCTTTAGCAATAAAGTATTTTAAATTAAGGTGCGTGCACTGTTTTTTAGACATAAGGTTCTTGTGCACTTAATAGACTACAGTATAGTATAAACATAACTTTTTGTATGTATTAGGAAATCAAAACATTGGTGTGACTTGCTTTATTGCGATACTCACTTTATTGCGGTGGTCTGAAACCAAACCTGCAATATCTCCAAGATACGCCTGTAATTAGGTCAAGTAAACCTCAAATGATCTTTGTACATTCAAGAATATTCATTGCTAAATGGGGACCTTGTCCTGATGGAGGATGCAGTGGTAAATTTATATACACAGTTAGTCTTTAACTTTCTTGACTCACAGATTTTCAAATCTTTGTACCAGAGGCAAAATGATATTGGGAGCGAGGGGTGGGTTGAGGGATACATGTTTCTAAATCATAATGAACCCCCATGGATGCCAAGCTTAGTGGGTAAAGATGGAATGTTCTAGAAAAACAAGTGGCCAGTCTCCCCATCTTTCCCACTTCCACTTCCTTCCTGCCTCTAAACAAGCACATGTCTCACTCTATTTGCAGGATCTTCCCCTCTCACTGCTATGGTGAATAATACGACAGGAATAATATGACAAGAATAGCAAATGTGGTGAAGGTCTTAGAGTCTTTGGCTCCTGATTAAAATCATAGATGCTGAGAAGCCAAACTGAGAAAGATCAAAGCTAAAGGGTCACTGACACAAAGAAGATAAAATTAAAATGTATTAATTAAGGAAATAAGTAAATGCAATGTTTGTGCAGAAATAGATATTCTGTGCATGTGCGTGTGTGTGTGCGCGCGCATGCGTATGTATAATCCTGGACTTTTCCCTCTCTTTCTCCATGGGGTTATTGTACAATTTTACAATAACGACACTAGAAGAAGCCATAGAGGTCATTTAGTGCAAACCCACTCTTTGCCAAGGAAAGACTGAACGCCAGACAGATGGAGACTTGTCTGTCCTTTGACTTCTTTTTCTTTGCTTTTCAATCTTTTCTCATCAGCAAGACAT
Organism: Furipterus horrens; assembly: GCF_987537825.1. Taxonomy (NCBI): domain Eukaryota; kingdom Metazoa; phylum Chordata; class Mammalia; order Chiroptera; family Furipteridae; genus Furipterus; species Furipterus horrens. The sequence continues at coordinate 7,454,638 of NW_028327182.1, forward strand.
CCGCCAAATGATCAGACGTGATTGTGTGGGCTGGGGTCATTCTTCTTCTTATTCTTACACTCCCGTTAATGCCTTGCCTTCCTATCTAATCTTCAATACTATTAAACCATTTCTTTCATGATTAGCCTCTGCCTGATTCGTCTTCTACTGATAAACTGAGTCCCTGGCAGGCATTTTGCTGGAAGTTAGCCTTGTTATATGACTAGCTTATAGAAGTCTGTGACTTCCTATCTTATCCTATCTCCTGGATCGAAGGTTTTTGTTGATTTAACTTTCTTATCATGTCAAGTGTTAATCTTCTTTTGGTGACAGAGCAATTGCCAACCTAAAGTACTTTAGAAAAATGAATACACTGACCTGTCATTTCAAAGTCTACACATAAGCAAAGTCCCAACTTGTCCTATAGGCACAATGTGAAGGCAGTGCATAGAGTCTCCAGAGTCACAGAAATTGTGCAATCCTCAGAAAGAATACTCTGAAAAAAAAAAAAAAATACAGTGAAACAATCTAAACTTGGTATAAAAAAATAATGATAACTAATATTTATCCAGTGCTTACAATGAGTTTATCGCTATTATTGCCACTATTTTATATCTGGGAAAATGTGGGCACAGAGCAGGTAAGCTATTTGCCCAAAACCCAAAGACAAGCTCTGGTCGTGTCAGGTTTTAGAGAGCTGACTGTAGCCTCCTAACCCCTCTGCCGAGCCACATGTGACAGGGGGCTAACATGAATCAACATCCACTCACATTTTATATTTGGAAAAAGCATCTTTGGAGCCATGGCCTATGGACCAATGGAGATGCCCTAGTTTCAGGCTCCAATAAGCATATATAAGATGTTTCAAGGCACCTGAAGTGGCTCCATACTTCTCCGTCCTGAGAAGACCCAAAGGAAAGTGTCCTGGTCCTGAAGAGCCTACTGCTGGCCCCATGATCCAGCCCCGTTGTCAGGAATGACAGCTCTTGAACTGCCTTCCCAACTTTAGATGTACTTTACAGTACCTTGGCTAAGTCTTAAGAGTGCAGCGCAGAGCTTTAGATCTAACTTGGGTGGGACACAGACTTCTGGATCAGCCCTTGCCTCTCGGTGGCTCTGTTGAAGGCTCGAGTCTCATTTTGCACGGCTCACAACTGAAACCGGACCACTTGTCCGCAGCAGCTCAGGTTACACACACGGCGTGTAAAAATGTCAAGCATGAAAGGCGGCTGCAGAACCAACCTCACTGTCTCCACTGCAGATCAGACCTGTAAGGCATCCGGACACACACACTACCCGAACCAGGGCTGCCTTTGGCCGGTTAGCCTGCCGCATTGGTGTGTTCACCCATGAAAGCCAGGGAGAAGCTTTTGTCTGCTCCTATGCTTTTGAATACCACCTCTTTGGAAATGATTTTCAACCCACGTCTTCAGCAAATGCCTCTGTTACCAGTACCTGATTCATATTTCCAACTTGGACTAAAGCAAGACACATTTCCTTTCCTATCTTAATTTAAGGGCACCGCTATCCACCAAGTTATAGAGGCCAGAGGTCTACAAATTAATCAAGGCCCTTTGCACGTCATGCCAAATCCAACCCATAGGTAAATCCTGTCATTCTACTGAAATAGCCCTTGAATCCGTCTGCTTTTCCTGTTCAATACTCTTAGACCCATGTAAGCACTCAAAATCTCTACACTGACAGTCCAATACCTCCTATTTAGTGTCTACTTCTATACCTTCTGCTTCCAATTAATTTTCTTTACCTACCCCGGCCATTTTTCTCAATCACAGGGGGAACTGTGTCTTTCCTCTATTTAATTACCTTGTGTGCCTTCCTCTGAACATAATTTAAAAAATTTGATATGGCATATAACTTCTGTCACCATCGAGTTTTGACCTGTATTTTGGTTCATCTCCCACCATCACCCTGTATTACTTCTTCACATCCTCTTCCAGAGAATAGTAATTCTTTCTATCATTAGGTTCTCATTTCATCATTAACTCATAGCATTTATCCCATTGTAGTATATTGCTGTGTGTGTGTCTCTCTCCCATTTCTAAAGCATATAGATTTCACGAAAGAAGGTCTTTTCAACACCACATCCTGAATGCCAATTATGGGACCTGGAATTTAGAAAGTACTCAACTTTTATTTGCTGAATAAATGAACAAAGGCAGCAATGCCTAATTTTGTATTGGCCATCAGGAATTGTTTATGTATATATACTAATCGCATATTAATTAATCAGTAATTGAATATTTAGTAGGCAATAGCAGGTCAGAAAGTCATTTCTACAGATGAACTAAGAAATGTGATACACGCACACACACACACACCCCCTCCCCTCACAATGAAATATTATTCAGCCATAAAAAAGGATATCCTGGTATGTGTGACCTCGCAGATGGGCCTGGAGGGCATCCTGCTAAGTGAAATAAGCGAGGCAGAGAAAGACAAATACTGTATAGTAGGTATCATGTATATGTGGAAGAACCACAAAAAGAAATGAATTGCAGAGAAGAGAGAGCTGAGCGGTGGTTGCCAGGGTCAGGAGGGGGCAGTGAGGAGATGTAGGTCAAAGTGTACAAAGTTTCAGTTATAAGAAAAATAAATTCTGAGAATCTAATGTGTAGGATGGCAGCTGTCATTAATAATTTGGTCTCGTATACTTGAAAGTCGCTGAAAGTAGATGTTAAACTTCTTAATGCACACACACACACACACACACACACACACGAGTTAACCATGTGAGGTGTTGGATGCATTATCTTGACCTTGGTAATCATTCCACAATGCGTAAGTATATCAAATCATCACTTTTTTTAACTTTAGGTATCTACAGTTATATTTGTGAATTGCTCCTCAATAACATTGAGAGTAAATGAATAAATAGATAAATGTAAAACCAATCATGGACTTTGAAGTTTGATACCTGGTTGAAAATCTGAGCATTGAGATGTATTGGCAAGTCAGGCAAGCAGTCCCGTGTATTTTGCACCTGTAAAGTGTGGGCAATAATATGCCTCATGGGTGGGGTGAGGAGGCAAGATGCATGTGTGAAGCGATTTACCTCAGTGACCAGCACAAGTTTGCTTTTTAGCAGATGATAGCTGGGCAGAATGAATCCTGTGGACTAACTTGAATAATTTATAGCCTTCCAGTTCTTTCTAATCCTGCTGTTGTGATTTAACTGAATTAAGCACTCTCTAGCCAGCCTCTTAATAAGGAGAGAGGCTCATTTATTAACTAAATGGACAACAAAGTAGCAAAGATTAAAATGGCTGCAATTAATTAGACTCCTATTTTTCCACACCTGGCCCCAGGATAAAAAACTGCCAGGGATCCAGGCATTCCCACTGGCATGGAAATATGATGGCCCTGCTCTTTGGAGGTCGTGGCGTGTAGCTCCCCATATTTTCTGTGTAAGGATTATAGATATAATGATTAAGGTCTTGAGTTCTAGAGCTGGACTGAGTTCAAATCCCAGCTTGCCAGTTGCAAGCTGCGTACCGTGGGGAAGGTTCTTAAATGCTCGGCCTCAATTTCGTCATCTCTAAAATGGGCTAAAAGAAGTACCTACTTCGTGAGGTTGCTGTGAATTTGTGAAGTCTAACAAGTAACATATCAGGTTATTATCTAGTATATAATAAGTGCTCAAAATGATTCAAGTGACTACATTACTTATCATCACATCGGGACAGTCTTGAGAGTGAAAAGGTGTGCTATGAATTTCAGTGCAATAGGCTGAAACTGAGATTGTCCGGGTCGGATCCAAATGCATGATTGCCCTAGCTATGGCGGTGTTGATAATGATGTTGATGACAATGATGTCATCCAGTGCAAGCTAGAGAAACTTCCCCATTAGTCTTAGCGTATCCAACTGATACCCCAGCTCCAGTCTGAGGTCAGGATTCAGACACAATCTTCCTTGTTCCCAGTATTTTCCACTATGAATCATCAACCATTAGCTGCTACATCCAGCCAGAGGGAAATGCAATACATGCTTTTATCCTCCTGAGGCCTAAGGAGAAATGATAAGGTTTAAATATTACTGTATTGCATCAATTACTTCATTTCGTTTGGAGAGTCCAGTTTAATAAATCACAATTGTGGCTGAGACTTGCTGATCAGTATAAATTTATTCTTTAGCTCACAACGCATATTTATTACTTAAATTTCTAAAGCTTAATATAGCCTTGGTTTCTTTTTTTTTTTTTGTTTTCTCTGTCTCTCTCTCTTTTTTTAACCATGGCAGGAAACCAAATATAGAGGGAAATTCCCAAGCACAGGTTGAAACCTGCTTTACCAATTTTATCCAAGTTACAAATTCAGATAATCACATCAAGAAAATAAGCAGCTATTTGTCTTATTATTAGTTAGTGAGCATTTACTGTATGCTCAGTATCATGCTAGGAAATATTCAAGATGTGGTCCGCAGGGAGTTTTCAATCTGATTCAAAACACAGAAGGAACATTTGTGAAATAATGATGATATAAAACTATGCATAACAGAGATAGATCTGCCATATCAGTAAGTTCAGAAAGAGAAGAAAATCAGCCCAGGCTAAAGGTCTCAGGAGAAGCCTGGTGAAGGTCGTATGTTTTCAGCTGGGCCTTAAGGGTGGCTGGAATCTGGATAGCTGGGCAGAGGTGAAAGGTCTTTTTCTTTCCCTACCAGCTGGGGAGGTGATTACAAGGTCAGGCAAAGCAGAGAGTTAAGGCTGAGCAGGTCCTTGATGTTATGGAAGGAAATACACCTAATTTTTACAGACAGGGACACTCAGGGAACTATGGGGTCAGGTGACAAGGGAAGACCCGGATGATTCTAAGCACTCAGTCTAGGTTTATGCGATACCTGGCAGATCTGCCATTCCAATTGTACAGGATTGTGCAGATTTAAAATAGGCAACAACAGCCCTGGCTGGCATGGCTCAGTAGATCGAGCACTAGCCTGCAAATCAAAAGGCCGCCTGTTCGATTCCCAGTCAGGGCACATGCCTGTGTTGCGGACCAGGTCTCCAGTTGGGGGCGTGTGAGAGGCAACCAATCAATGTGTCTCTCCCACATTGATGTCTCTCTCCCTCTCTTTCTTCCTCCCTTCCTCTCCCTCCAAAAATAAATAAAAACTTTTTAAAAAAATAGGCAACAACAGGAGATCATTATCATTGTTCCTTTGTTAACCCTTTTCTCTGTTCAGAAAGGGAACATATAAAAATTCTCACTTAGGGAGAAATGCCTCTTGAAACAAAGTGTAAACTCTAATCTGCAACATGACATCCTAGCAGAAGTCAAATGAGATGATTCATTCTGAAATGTGACTGATTGCAGGCTTAATGTCTTTAAAACATAACAATATTGCAAATACATTGGCTTCCCAATGACGGGGAGAAGTTATCCTGGGAGAACAGGTTTCAAATCTGGCCAATAAATCCGTTTCTGCAAATCTCCCTGCTTCCTGGCAGACATTCACAGAAATTTACCGGTGTCATCTTGATTCAACCACATAGTGTTGCTTCATTAAAAGTGCTGCCTTCAATAGATCAATAGACTTGCTTTTAGGAGCTGCTAGAATGGCACCTGTACTTTTTTTATTCGGAGTGGTAAAGGGTAGTCAGGAGGGATGCCACACGAGCTCAATGAAGTCTGAGTTGAAATGGACAGGATATGACATGTCGTTTTGTGTCGGGGTGCACGTAACACAAGTCAGAGCTCTTTGAAACAGAAAGGAAAACCTGAGCCAAGTCAAACTAATGGCCTGGCTCTTGTTTCTGAAGTGGGTGGGGGTTGACATGAAACCTCTGCCAGCTTCGGCTGCTCAGGGTGCACCCGGGTGTTGGGCCTTCTTGAACTGCCGCCAGTGAGCTTGGCCAAGGCCAGCCAAGGGGTAAGAGAAGGCAGCCCAAAAGGAGGGGTAAGATAGCTTCTGCTTGCTTTTCCACTCTCTGAAAACCTCTGCCAGGGGCTTTCTTCCTTTTTTATATACACCCTGTTCTATCTTCCTCCTATTAGACTTTCTGTCCTTCCCTTTGCTGGGGAGACAAACCCTCGTGAAAAGATGATCCAAACTATGTCGAAACACGAGCGTAAACTGAAAAACTACGCAGAAATTTCGAGATCCACAAGTCCTCTGCGGACCATGTAGACCTCTAGGTAAGATCCCCTCTAAAAACCATGCTCTGGTGCCATCGAACGAGGAAAAACGACAGGCCTTTAAAGTCACTCCAGATACAGCAAATCTGAAAGGTGTTTTGTTCATGCTCCACAGCCTAAACAGAGCCGTGAAGGCAGCAAGCCAGGGGTTGCTTCACCCGAATTCTATCCTGAGGAAGCGCTGCGTATTTGGGACATTTCTCTGCCGGGTCTTGGTGCGGTGGCCGTAGGTTGATACCAGGGCCTGCCTGCTGTTGCCCTGCCCCCAACAGCCACGGTTTGCTGTAAAGAAAAGAAAAAGTCTGTGTTTCTAGATAAGATTCTATTTACTCCCTGAAAGCAGCTTTTCGAGAGGAAATTTTAGATTAAAAAAAAAAAAGAAAAAACAACTTTCCATTTTAATGGAATCTTTTCTGGCTGAATCCCTTAAACCCAAAGTGAAATCCAGCTCCCCAATGCTAACATCGGGAGTTGGTCTGGCTTCTCAGTAGATAAAAGCCAACGTTCTCGTCTTCCTATCAATGTACAATACATAACAAAACTCTGATTAGCAGGAAAAATGGGCTGTCAGGGGTACAACCATGTGCGATTGAATCACCTCATAAAAGGAGCTGGCCCTTGCGCCTCACCGTGGTCATCGCATAAATGAGCTGCGCTCCTGAAAACCTGCCTTGTGCACGGGGCCCACCACGTGCCTGAGGGCAGAAGGATGTCCCATCCACTGGCTCCCCCCGCCCATGTATTATCCCCGTTCGTCACAGGCCCCCATCTATTTCCAGATGAAAATAGCTAAGAGGCACCAGTTGCTGAGCGCTTTCTGTAAGCTGACTGTGATGCGTGCTCTCAATTTGCCACCTCCAGTTAAGACGCCCCCCTCCCCCATTCTGCCCGTCGTACAGGTGAGAAAACTGAGGCTTCGGGAGGTTAAGTAACACCCTCAGGCTCCCCCAGCCGTAAGTGGGGGTGTACGGCTCCCCCATGCTTTTGCAGCGGCTCTCACAGAGGGCTGGCCAGGTGCTGAGCACACCGTCCTCTCTTCTAGCCACCTGAGGACCCCAGACAGGGGTGGGGAGTGCTTGTGGACCTCGTGCCCATTTCTGACCCCATTTGGTAGAAGATAAAAATAGAACTCCCCAGAGCGGTGATGTTTCTGATGCTCTGTGGACGGTTTTAATTTGCTAATTCTGCTCTTTACGGGGAATACCTTTCGAGGCATAGTAAATGAATGGTCTTTCCAGTCATTACACAATTTTTAAACTGAGAACATATAATCAATCTCAAGGCTTTTTTTTTTTTCCTGAATGAAGTGTATGTAAGGTGATCCAAAAAAAAAAAAAAAAAAACAAACAACAACAAAAAAAAACAAAAAACCATGGAATAAGTTCCTCTAACAGAAACAAAAAATAGAGGTTAACATATCAGGAAAGTGGATTTCAACGAAATTCATTCTTGTTCTATAGGAGTCCCCAGACCCAATTATTTTCTTTTATTTCTTTTTAAACACGGGGAGCCTCTCCCTTTCACAGAGCACCCACTCTGATGGTCTCGGTCACTTTCTTTGTCAATAACTATTAGGTCCACAGGGGGGGAAAAAAGAGTTTAAAAGTGAATAATAAAACCTCATGCGTCTGTAATAAGTTTCATCTCCCATAGGGCTTACACGGCATCTCTCATGTCTGATCACTTCAGAACATTTTACCGAAGTGCGGGTGCACTGCTAACTTATCTTGATGTCAAAGAGAAACGAAACACGGGGCAGATGAACTTCTAAACAAAGCAGGGAATTGTGTAAAGGTCCATTGCTGTCAGTGTGTGCGTGCGTGTGTGCGTGTGTGTGTGTGTGTGTGTGTGTGAATGTATTTACAGGGAGCTGAGAGGGAATGGTTTTAATGAGAAATTACTGTTTGTTGTTTTAAATAGATCATCTCATAAAGAAAATTAATCAAGCCTGAGTAAATACTCATGAAGGATATAATTTTAAAAACCACATCTGTAAAACCACGATTTAAACCCAACACTTGGGAAATGGGCCCCATGTGCTAGTATCTTGCCTGGCCCATGTTCTCTCACGCTGATGCCTGACCATACCCCTCAATCTACTGTTTCGGTGATGGGTAGAGTTGTCTTCAAAATTGTCTGGCAAGGTAAAGAAGGATTTTTCAAGTTGTTATTCATTAAAGGAAACTCCCATTGAGTGTTTATTTTTTTTCTACTGAAATGCAATTGCCATTGTTGAAATGAATATAAATAATTTTTGCTCATGTTATTCTTCATTTATTAAATTAAGGTCATTTAATATTAACTAGCTTCATTGCTACCACTCTTAGCATATATAAAAGTGTTAATAAGAATTAGCTCTAGATTGTCCTCTCTGCCTAATAGGCCTTTCTACCAGAATAAAAAATACCCATTTTTTGTTCAATGGGTGTGAAGTCTGAGTTAGACAAGATGAATACATTCCAGAGATCTGTTGTGCAAAGTGGTGCCCACAGTTACCGACACAGATTGTGTGCTTACATATTTGTTAAGAGAGCAGATCTCATGTTCAGAGTTCATACCACAAACAGCAAAAAGGGGAACACGAAGGACTTTTGGAGGTGATGGGTGGTATCACAAGTGCATGCCCAGACTCATCAAATTGTGTACATTAAACATGCATAGTTTTTTTGTTTATCAATTATATTTCAAGAGAGCTGTTAAAAACATCACTTTGAATTTCCAACAGACTTAATGAGGACAGTGGCCATCAGTTAAATGAATATTGCAGAAGAAATAGAAATGTAGCCCTGGCTGGTGTGGCTCAGTGGATTGAGTGCTGGTCTTCGAATCCTAAGGTCGCCGGTTTGATTCCCAGTCAGGGCACATGCCTGGGTTGTGGGCCAGGTCCCCAGTTGTGGACATGTGAGAGGCAACTGATCAACTAATGTTTCTCTCCCTCTCTCCCTTCCCTTCTCTCTAAACATAAGTAAATAACATATTTTTAAAAATTAAAAAGAAATAGAAATGTACATAAAAGCATATTTCTTTAATTGCACAAACAAGAATGAGAATGCATGTCACACACACACACGCACGCGCGCACGCACACACCATTTACACTTGACACTTGCCCTCAGGCTGTATTCCCTGCCAGTGAGTGAAGGAAAAGCTCAAGGACTCTGTCAAAGATGTGCCCATTTTATGTTTTTATACCTTTGAAGACCCCAAGTTTTCTGTGCTCTGATCTCTCCAGTCACCAGCAAGCTAACCTTTTTACAAAACCATGATGCTTCCTAAAGTCTTGGCATGTAGCAGCTTTTCTGGTGCCAAAGTGCCCCTTCGGAGCCGGGTGCTGTCCTTCTTCGGTGTGCCCGACGGGAGAAAAGCTGAATGCACTGGGCTGCGTGTTGGTGTCAGGGTGCACCCCCAGCACCCATAGGCAGTCTCTGTATTCTTGGTCCTAGACAATTTCATTTCAGTGGCCGGTTGTGCCCTCTCTGTTTCCAAGAAGAAAAGGGAAGAAATGGCTGATACAAAAGAGAGTGGAAGTAGCCTTACTGAACACATAAACTGGCAAGTGTATCTAATAATTGCCTGGGTTCAGCATTTTTCTGCAATAAATGAGTAAACTTTAAATGTGTCTCTGAGATGCACTATCGCAGGCATTGCCATGGGCGAGTTTTATCCAATGATGAAACAGCAAGGCCTAGCGAGATAAAGATGATAGAAGGGGTGCTATCAGGTGGCAGCTGGGTAATTACAACTCTCTATTTGGGCTCTGCAGCGATGCTGCATGTGATAAGTGGAGAATAATGAAGAAAAAGGAGTAGTGATAATGCCGGAGCTAAATGGTAGAAAATAGCCTATCATAGCCCACAGCCTTCGGAGCGCCTATGGGGACTTTGGGCTATCTTCTTCAGTTTTCATCCGCAGGAAAAAAAAAAGTGCTCCCTCTCTTTCTTCTTCCTTCGCTAAATTTATGTCTGGTGGGACAAAAGGGAAAACTGAAAAGAAATCAAGGCTATGTGAAGAGAATATGACCTTTGCAAATAACTCTGAAGGTCACCGTGTAATTATTCTAAAATAAAAGTATCCTGTAATCTCGCGCCCGTACTCACAAAAGATGCAAGAGCAATTTTAAAACGGGATTTGGCACAATTTTGTGGGGGATCGTGGCTTGCGAAAGGTCAAGTAAAGTATTTCTAATTATAGCCTGTCAAGGAGGGCCTCCGAACACTCAAGCTGTGGGTTTACTGTTAGGGAGAGAAACTTTGCTTACAGCGGGAGACAGGCCGAAGACAATCCATTATTTGTGAGGGGAAAAAAAAAAAACTGCTTCTGGCTGATATTTTAGGCCCAGGGTTTTAAAGCAAAACAACCTGGGTAAAATGTTGAGGTGTTTTAACCCTGTTCCTTTTGTCATCTAAAGCAGGTTAAGTCTGAACTTGCACACGAGCCTGGATTTAGATGAATTTGGTTGGTTCGTTTTTGTTTTGCTTGGAACCATTCTGACTAAATCTCACACTGATAATGAATGAAATCAAAGGGGAAAAGTGTGTGTATGTGTGTGTGTGTGTGTGTGCATGTACATGTGAGCAAGTGCGTGTGCATGCACATATGATGGCGAAGACCTTTTTGAAGGTTTTGTTTTGGCAAAACACACAGAATGTGAAATTTACCATTCTTACGTGTAGCGTTCACTGGTGTAAGTACATTCAGATTGTTGTGCAATATCCAGAACTCTTTTCATCTTGCAATATTGAAACTATGCTCATTAAACAACATCTGCTTCTGCCCTTCTCTTACCCCTGATCACCACCATTCTACTTTCCATTTTTATAAATTTGACTATTCTAGGAACCTCGTATGTGTACTCTTGTACAGTATTTGCACTTTTGTGACTGGCTCATTTTACTTAGTATGATGTCCTCAGGTTTCAGCCCTGTTGTGGCATAGGTCAGAATTTCCTTCCTTTTTAAGGCTGAAAATAATCCAGTATATATATATATATATATATTATATATATATATATATATATACACACACACACACACACACACACATATATAGTATTTTGTTTATCTGGTCATCCATCAATGAACACCTGAGTTACTTCCACCTTTGGGCTATTGTGAATAATGCTGCTATAAACTTGAGGTTACAAATACCTCTCTGAGCTATTTTCTCTTTCAAAACTCAGATTTCTCTTCCTTAGCCATATTCTGAATATTCTCATGAGGAAGTAGAAGTTCGCACATGTCACAATCATTCCCCAAGTCCTCGTTGGCATTTTCCCATGTTGATTCTTTAAATACATTTTAGACAGGAACAAGTCTCCCCTCAAATCTACACTCTTCCCTTGAGATATTCGTATGCAATGCTATTTGATTTCAGGGGAAAGTACAGACTTCAGAGCACAAATAATTAAGTTATGCTGCTTTTATGAAGTTCTTATTGTTTTCTAATCAAAGTAAAGCTAAAACTACATTTGACTAAAGAAAAAGTTGTTCAGCCTTCTTCAGTTTTAAAATTTAATCAGTTAATAGCATGTGCTCCTTGTGAGAAATATAGCTGATGATGATAATAATCACAGCTAACATTAACAGTTTTAAGCACTTTATATACATTTAACTCATTCCATTCTCACAACAATCTTATGAGGTAATTACTATTTTTATGTCAATTTCCAAATGAGAAAACCACTGTACAAGAAGTTAAATGACTTTCCCAAGCCATTTGGCTCAGAAGTGGTGGAGTCAAGGATTTGAACTCAGGTCGTAGGTGCTATTAACTTCTATGAAACCTTGTATTTTGAAAAGACTGTAAGTTTATGAAATATTAGATGTGGAATAACATTATGAAGGTCACTTTGTATCTAAGACAGCTTCCCTTGTTCTGAATCACACAGTTAGTGGATGATAAAGCTAAAATTTGCAACTTGTGTTCCCCACTGTCGCTCTTTCACGGCCTGCCATGGCATTACCACATACGACAAGTATCTAGATTACAGAAAACCGCCACCCGTCATGGGGTTTTAAACACTTCCTGCACATGAATTTCTATATTGACCTAGAAAAACAATTTGGATATTAATTTTTTTCTTTTCTGTCTTTAAATCAAGGCTGTTGGCATATCTATTAGTTGTCAAGGTAAATATTAGAGATAATAAAGCAATACCTACTCAATGTTAAAAATCTTTTCAGTGAATAAAAAGTTAAATGATCTTTTATTGCTTGATAGAATTGCCTAGAATGGTCTTCCCTCCTATCTTACACCATCTTCACTGAGGTGGGTGGAGGAAGAAAAGCAAGAATTACATTATAACCTCAATGTTTCAAAATCAGATTCATTGTCTTTCCTAAAGAAAAAAAAACAAAACACTGTGCCTCCTCATGTATTCTCCATATCAATGAGTAGCCCCACCATCCACAGGGGCATGCAAGCCAAAAATCTGGCAGTCATCATAAAGAATCCCCTTCTCATGCCTTCCTTTTCCAATGAATCACCAAACTATTGATTTTACTCCCTCCAAGGTTGTGTGTGTGTGTGTGTATAAATCTTTCTCCATTCCCACCTTCTTTAAGCAGTCCTTTACAGTTGAAATGCTCTTTCTCAAATGGTGTTGTTCTCAAAATCTCCACTTAAAATAATTTAGTGATTTCTATTCCCTTTAAAATAAAATCCAAACTCCTTGGCATGGCATACAAATATCTTCCAGCCCATATCGTTTGGACAGTCTCATTTACTACCATTTCCCTTAAATCTCATTGTTCTCCAGACACACCAAATTTCTTAAACTACTAACATAAAACATAAGAGTTCCCACCCTTCTTTCTCTAGCTAGCTCTTATGCATCTTTCATTCCTCGGCCCACCTCCTCTGGAAACCTCTTTCTCTTCTTTTTGCCTCTCACCACTTCCTTGCTCCGGGCACCCCTGCTCCACAGTCCAGGCATTTCTCCTCTGAGTTCTGCTACTGTGCTCTGTGTATTTCCACCACAGTACTTGCCACGAAGTGTTTCCATTGTGAACCTATTTGTCTTCTCCCCAACCAGGCTGGGAATTACTGAGGGAAAAACTCTATGTGCATAAACTATTTTTTATTCTGTAGACTGGCTGATAAGTAATCTACAGATACAGACACAGAAAAAATAATGTCCATTAAAAATTTCTCATTGAATTTAACATATAAATTTAGAGAACTGAGGATCAAAACCTATAAATGGCCAGTAGATATTTGCCAAATTATTCTCCTTAAAAGATGATTGATTTCCATTGAATGAAAATGTTCTGTCTCAGCATAGGAATAAGAAAGGCATAAATAAAGAAAATGTTCCACTTTTTTGAGAGTTATCTTGTTCACAAAAGCTGATACAATTTACCCTCCAACTCTGCTGGAGCTGTTTTCACTAAGCTCCAATAATTCAATTGGCTTAAATCTTTAACACTTTAAATAAAGCTACAGATCAACTGGCTGATAAAGGAGCTAAGAATCCTATTCTTAAGAAACTTCAAGATTATCCACACAACTATTACTCCTGAAAGGTTCCAATAAAACTAAAATCATAACCAGCAATCATAATAATAACAATAATCGTGGTTAATAATCATAATACTCTGTACTTAATGCCTTTCATCCATGGATCTGAAAGCTCTTTTTACAATCATTATGACCAACATTCTTGTGAGCTGAATATTCACTGTGTCCAGAAAATCGACTGAACAGCTGGTTGGTGACAATAACCTGTACAGGTCTCAGATGCAGTGGCACTAAGGCATAAGAGACAAGCTCTAGCTTTCCCACCAAATTCTAACTGTAAACGCTGTTTTCCATTACATTCAATGGCCAGAGACTTCCAGGGTGTTATACATTGACAGAGACAATGGCTGGCAGTTCTATTGAATTCAGGAATTGTGTTAGAAGTGATTGCTTGAAGAAATTCTGATTATGAGTTAGTTTCCCATAAAAACAGTTCTGCCAAGGAAATGAAATTTCGTTCTTATCGGCCCAAATTCAACCTGTAGATACCATCAACTTTCCATACCCCTAAAATTTGGTCCTGAAAAACTAGTTTCGGTGTTAGGTATTTTTGCACTTGGAATGAACAGACACACTTCTATTTGCAGAATGGTGTCTTGGAAATCTTGAATGGGAGAGTTTCCTGTAGTTCATCAGTGGTTTAGCAGAACGCATGGATTAGGACCTGTCAGGGAAAAAGGAGGAAGGTTCCTGGGTGATCAGTTTTTTTAGGATGCTGCTCCAAAATTTAAAACACAAAACAAAACCCAAAAACAAAAGTGAAAATCAACCAAAAATGGGAAAGAAAGGGAGACTATTAGTGTAATGCAAAACAAAAGTGTTTGTTCATTGAACCAACCAAGTTTTTTTGAGCATCTACCAAAAGCAAGGCATTTAAGAAGTTCCATATGCATGTATGTGTGCATAGAAGATTATAAAAATAATCCCATTTCCTTTTATTTATTCATTTAATTTTTATTTGTTGATTTGACAGAGAGAGAGAGAGGAGGTAAGGAAGGAGGGAGAAAGAGACAGAGACTTGTTCTTCCACTTATTTATGCATTCATTGCTTGCTTCCTGTAAGTGCCCTGATGGGGTGTGATACCACAACCTTAATGTATTGGGATGACGCTCTTAACCAACTGAGCTATCCAGCCAGGGATAATCCCATTGCCTTTTACTAAATGCTTTGGTCGTGTCCCATTCTCACTATTTTGGGACAGCAGTGTTTTGTCCAGATCAGAAGTTTTGGTACAAAACATCAATGCATTAATCTGTTTCTTTAAGCATGTGCTTTTACTCTTTATGTCAATTTCTTCAAATGCAGGACATCAAGGGGGTATGACGCATACTTTGGACCTGCATGGATGACAGTGAATGGAATAGTATCAAGTTAATCGATAGAATTCATTTGATGTATGTGTTTAGGCTTTCATGAAATCTCATCTTTAATCCTTCATTCTGCCTAGAATGAAGAGCACATTCACCCATTCGCGTCGGCCTGTCTCCAATCCCAATTCCTGCGCATCCTATAGCAACTTTATCATTCTTTGCTTCTTCATGTACCTGGAAAAGGTATTTTAGTGTATGCATATATTTTATACATCCTGTTGCTTGGCATTTTCATGGAATAGAAGAGGCTTGTGGAGATTGGAGTCTTACCTAAGGTTGTAGGCTAATTGATGAGGACTGAGACTAAAAATCAGAACTTCAGGTCACCATCCTCTGCTGAATGAGAATCATGGCTGACCACTCAGCCATCAGTCTGGAGATTAGACCCTTTTTAGCCAAACTTTGACAACCAGCCTCTCCAAAGTCTGGTTGAACCAATAAATAAAAAGCAATACGAGCAGAGAGCAGCCAAAAGCCCCCATAGCCAATCTATGTGACTTTGATAAATTATATTTGCCTTCAGTTACCTCTATACTTGTCCCAGGGGTAAAAAGTCCATTTTACCGTCAGTTTCCAGACTTGTTAGCCAGGGAACTAGTCTTAGTAAACACAAGGGTGGGCAAAAGTAGGTTTACGGTTTTGAGCATGAAAAACAGTTTATTCTTGTATTTTTAATGATTAATTATTGTATTATTTTTGTACAAACAACTGTACCTACTCTTGCCTACCCCTGTATTTAATATTGTTCTTGAGTATTTTGTTTTCAGCTCATTCTCCTCCTTTTATTGAATAAGTTGTTTAAAACACTAGTAATTTTCACTTCCCTAGGTACCAAATCTATGTTCCTACTCTCTCTTTAATTCTATGACATACAGATTTTTGTTATTTGTTCCTTTTTCTTTTCCACTTGTATCAAAATCTCTTGACAAGCATTGTAGCCACGTAGCTAAAGAATATACCTGTGCAGTGAATTTTTTTTTACAAAGTTTCAATTTTCCATTAATGTACCTATCCGGGCAGTTCAGTTCAGAACATCTTCTCATTCAATTGTGATTTTGTGAGATTACTAGTCCACACACACATTTATGGAGGAAGGTTTGCGCATTGGTTTCCAAGGGCTGCCGTAAGCAACTGCCACACACTGGATGATTTAAAACAACAGGAAGGCTGGAAGTCTGAAACCAAGCTGTCAGCAGGGACCCGCTTCCTCTGAAGGCTCTAGGGAAGAATCTCCCCTTGCCCCTCCCTCACTTCTGGTGGTTGCCAGCAGTCCTTGGTGTTGCTTGGCTTGTAGCGCCATCACTCAAGTCTCTGCCTCTGTCTTCCCACTGTGTGTCTATATCTGGGTCTCCTCTCCTTTCTCTTATCAAGAAACCAGTCATTGGGTTTAAGGCCCAACCTAATGCCCTCATCTTACCCAATTACAATCGCAAAGACCCTACTTCCAAATAAGGTCACATTCTGAGGTTCTGGATAGACATGAATTTGGGGGTGGTAACCTATTCAACCCAGTACAGTTTGCTTCTTCCATTCCTTTTTACAGTTTTTCTGAGGTCTTTCAGATGCACGGGGTCCAACCTGGCCATTCAAAGCTTCCTGGGAAAGGGACCAGTCACCTCAGGAGGTGAAGCAACACACAGTGTTGTGAGTTCACCCAACCAGGACTGGGTCCTACTCCACCTGTTTCTGGCTTTGGGACTTGGCACAACTACATAGCTTCCTTGGGCTTCACATGCCTCATATTCAAATTGTAGTAACATCTCTATCATAACGGCCACAATGAGGAGAAGATGAGATTGTAGGACCAAATATCTTATATTTAGTGTATGTTGATTCTCAGTATTTTTAGCCTACATTCTTCCAAGAATTGGTGAGCAGGTAATGTACTGGAGGAAGCAGGGACAAGACCCTTCTGAGATACCCCACTCTCCCAGGAAGTAAGGCGTGGGCTGGAAAAGAGAAGACTTCACATAGCATGCCTGGGAAATGTGACTGATGTTTGTCATTTTTTTTTAAAGGTAGCTAGAAAAAACAAACTGAACTCCTGGTGGATGATTATTATATTGCTACATTGTGTTTATACCTGACATATGGTGCCTCACATCTGAGAACCTCAAAGCTGTAAAGTAGCGTTAACTCATTATTCCCTGTGGAGTGGATGGCAAGTAGTCATCAAGGCTACTTTATAGGGGAGGGATGCAGGCATGGTGAGATTAAGGGACTAATTTAAGGTCAGCGCCCAGCCGATGGCTGCAGGGCCCAACAACAGCCATTGCAGGATGGCGGACAAGGGCTTGAGCTTGAGCGTAGTCATTTAACAGTTACCTTTATTTGTCCCCATCCCATGGATTTGGTGGTATAGGCCACATACTTCCTCTTAGAAGAGAAAATACAAATAAAGAGACTACAATGAACGGAATGTGGTATGCCCACATGGTAGTATATTATTCAACCATTAAAAACTTGAAGCACTGATGCATGCTACAACATGGATGAACTTTGAAAATGTGATGTTACGTGAAAGAAACCGAACACCAAAGGACACATATTATTTAATTTAATTTATATGAAATGTCCAGAATAAGTAAGACCACAGAAGCAGAAGGCAGATTTGTGGTCATCAGGGGCTAGAGGTGGTGGGGGAAAGAGAAGTAATTGATTTAATGGATTTGGGGTTTCCTTTTGAGGGGGTTGAAAATATTCTGGAACTAGATAGAGCTGACAGTTGCACAACATTGTGAATAAATGCTACTGAATTATACAATTTAAAATAGTTCATTTAATGTGAATTTCACCTGATAAAAAGTGAATGCTAGCCACACCACCTAGGTTCCCAGGATGACTTATGAAAAGCAGATTACCTACATTTGCAAAGGCCACCCCTTCCACTTGGCTAACAGCAACTGTGTGATCCTGGACTAATTCCTGAGTCTGTTTTCTCGATGGCATCTTACATCAAATAAATGATTTTCAAACTGCTGCTTTTTAAAGTTGCTTAACACCTTTAAACAAAAACTATGTAGAACATTAATATATAAAAGAGACAAAATTCCACTTCATATTCTCATCCCTGACAGTCCCCAGGGTACCTACCCTCTGAACTATGGTGCTCTTGGACAAAGTTGAAAATCTCCAGAATGGATCACTTCTAAACTCATGATCCCATGGCCTAAAGGAAATACCTTCCCTCTCTGTTTAAAAGCAAGATAGCAAAATGAGGTACAAATATCAGTATCGCATAAACTATTGCTGACAAAGATGTGGGCTCATAAAGATTTAAATAGGAAGAGTATAACACTGAGCATCACAGGTGCCCCAAGAGGTGGGCTGACCTGGGACTCACAGCAGCCTTGGGTGTGTTGGGGACTTGGAGGAGGCCCCGTTGCTCCCACCTCATTCATTATTTAGGACAGCCCAACAGGACTTGACCCAGGGGGGCCAAGAACTTAGTGAAATTAGGAAAAGTTGCCCAGATGTTTTGAATGTTGACTTAATAAAGAACAAAGGGAAAGTCTCTGCTGCTTGCTTGGGGTTCAATATTTCTCTGGGTCACCCATAGGGAGAGCTGAGGACTTTTTGTGCCAGCTGTTGATTAAGGAGATGGTAACTGGGCATGGGGGAAAAGCTGTGTGAGACTGCAGGTCAGAGGACAAAACAATGGGTCTGATCACAATAATTTCCCCAATTTCTTCCCATGTGTGACATGCATAAGAGTTCATATTAGACGACTTGTCCTGCACAAAGACATCAAAATATCTGTATTCAGAGCCCACAGATGGACTTTCAGATCCCGCTAGATTATATAAAAACTCATAGACCCGACCAGAATTTTACTGGCCCATCCACTTACCAACATTCCTGCCTGATTTTACCTGGCACCCCCTGCCTGACAAAAGACTTAAGATCTGCCAGAAGACCGAAAGAAAATAGAGGACAGGGAGGAGCTGAAAGTTAGAATTCAGTGGAGCCAGGTTATCACTTAACAGTCAATAAACAAGCAATGGATGGAGGGATGAAGATGACTTTTACATGTTGTTAGACGAGGACCTTGTGCTGACTCTCACGGGATCCCAGTTTGAAAATCAACACTGGGATGAAGGAATATCAAGTACATTTTCTAGGTGCTGGTCTGCATAGCCTTGGATGAAATTATCAAAAGGAAACTCTTCCAAGGAAGTTAGCAATGAGAAAGCCCATATTCGTATTGTGCTGAAGCACACAGAAGTCAGTTATGGGTAAACCGAAGTGTTCTAGGCCAGTGGTTCTCAAAGTGTAGTGCCAGGATGGGCATCCCCTGGGAACTTCTCAGAAATACATATTTTTACCCGCACCGCAGATCTGCTGAATCAGAATCTCTGGGCGCAGGCCCAGCATTATGTGTTTTATCAAGCCCTCCGGTGACCCACAAGGAACCCCTTTGAGAGTTTTTTCTTCCAATGAATTCCCTCGTTTTTGATGAGGATGCCAAGGCCCACACCAGGTAAGTGGTGTCACATGCACACCCCACTGAATGTGTGAGCTGGAAAAAAAGATAAAAATTTGGAAGGATTACCAAAAAAAAAAATAAATAAAAAGGAAGTATTACAAATTATTTTTTTTTCTCCACTCCAGCACGAAATGGCCTACAAATTATATTTTTAAAGAGAAGCTATATATCCCCCCCCCCCCAAAGATTAGGAGAGAATGGATGGCTCCAGTTTAAAACCTGAGTTCTGATTCATCAAACGTTAGCAAGCATGAGTCTGAGGACAATCCCATCGGAACGCCCACGCTCGCTGGTGTGTCCTCAGCACCTGTGACAGGGCTGACAAATAATAGTCACTCAATAAATATTAGTTATGATATGAATCAGTTCACACAAAGACCGTTGGCAAGCACTTCATCCATTTCCTTGTATGATTTACTGGGCCTCTGTCCAACTTGCAGAAACTTGCCCAAGGTGTAGTGATCCAAAAACACCATAGTCTCCGGCAGAAAATTTTTTTTAAGTGATTTTAGAGAAACATCAATGTGGGAGAGAAACATTGATTGGTTGCCTCCCAGATGCACCTCACCTAGGGACCAGACCCAAAACCCAGACATGTTCCCCTGACCAGGAATCGAACTGGCGACCTTTCGCTTCTCAGGATGATGCTACACCGGTCAGGACATAGAAAATAATTTTGACAAGCAGCTCCGTTTCTCCCCAGCTCCACCCAAATACTTCCAAAAGTAGACCACAAGGTGAAATGCATTGTGAAAACTGAAAAGCTGAGGGAACTCTCTGGAATGCTACCTCTGTAAAGTTCTCCCCTTTTATCCAGTCAAATTTCATACCATCTGGGCAACTTTTACCAGTCTTAAACAGCTAAAATTTTGTTTGTTTCCCAGAAAACAAATAGAGAATGCAGACTTAGCATCACAAAAAGTTTTCTTTAAAAAAAAAAGGGGCGGGTGATTGAAGCTAAGGTGAAAGATCTCAGGGCCAGAGGATTTAAGAAACAAAACAAATTTTCCCCCCAAAGTGCAAAATATAAAAATACCGAAGTAGAAAGAATAACCTCAAAACAAGTGTAAGTAATATATCTAGTCCATCTATTTTCTCCACAGCAAATACTTGACTTCTTCACTTGAAATATTTAATTCATAATTATTCTTTATGTTTTCTCTGAATTATTTGTCCTACACTAAGAATGTTCTTTTAAGTAGTTTTCATGTTTTAATTTTTTCCTAAAACTATTTGTCCTAAAAAAATGTAACGTCTATATTGAGAGACATTTGAGGCGTGTTTTATTGGCCAATAATACTTCCATCTGCTGAGTCAAGCCCTTGGCATTACCATCTACTCAAGGCTTATATTACTATTAAAAGTCTTTATTGAAGAGTAACAGCAACCAAATTACATAACACAAAATCTTACAACTATACCTAATAAAAATACTATACAATTAAGCCATTTACTTAAGAACCACATATACTTCACGATTAAATAAGTTATATCAAACTTTTTACATGGGACATCTCATTTACTGACAAATTCTAGACCACAAATACTTTAGGAGACCAAGAAAAAAATTTTTTTGTCTGTTTTTCATACTATATCTTGTACCTCAATGAACAAAATAAGCTATTTGGGGACAGGGTCACGGCAGAACAACTTAAAATAAAAGGTATATAAATGACTTCCAGACCCTGATCCAGAAACTGCCACTGTAATTATTACACCCAGAAGAACAGAGTTTGTCTAGGAAACCAGCTAAACTGAAAGGTAAATTTTCTCAGGGATCCATTTCTTCCTACCAAGGAATCAAATCCTTGTTGAAAGCATGAATTCATCCAGCCTTAAGGAGACAATGATTCCTCTAATATGCAAGCTGGTCACTTTTTTGGGGGGGGCGGGGGGAGGAATGATCAGCTGTCATCAGCCTGCAGCGAATTCTCCAGCCCGGTGGCAGAGTTTCAAGTGGCCCCAGTCTCATTGTCCCTGGCATTTAGGGACCTCAAGCTGCCGTTATTAGCAAAACTCTATAATGAAACAACCTTTCTCTGCATCTTCATAGTAAAATACAAAAGTCAGACAAAGGCGCCACTACAGTGGTAGATACATAAGAAGAAAATGGTCTTAATGAGAGAACACCCAAGTTCATGAGTGGCAGCTCTAAAACTAATCCGATCACTGGCCTTATAACATTTTAACTGCTGTCCTAATTCCCACCTTCATGAAATGGGGTAATAAGCACACCTGTAATCAACTCAATTATTCTCTGACCTGCATATTTAATAGCACTTTTCTGAGCCTTGAGTACACTCTCGCAGCCATCTTTGAATGCTCTGATTTTGGAAGAAGCATGAAATCCTCCATGTTATTTTTTTTAAATGTAACTATAATACTATCATATTGGAGGTGCAAATGTACTAATATTAGCTAGATATGGGGGAAAAAGTCTTTTTATCTCACTATAGCTGATGTGCTCTTCATTGTTTCAATATAATTAAACTCAGTCTGACCTTACAAACCTAAGCATATGCTTATAAAGTAATTCAGTCTCTTTTGGGTAAATTACAATTTTTAAGATTTCCTGTCCCTCCAAGATGGCAGCTTGGGGTCTGTCCAGAAAGTATCCATCCACGTGTTATGAAAATAAGAGACATTTATTGAAGAAGATTCAAGATACAAGAAACATTGTACACAGGACAATGATACCTCAGGCGCCTTGGGACCTCACACAGTTCTCCCAATTGCCATTAGCTGCCCAATCATATTTTCCTGAATCTCATCAATGGTCTGAAATCTCTTCCCTTTCAAAGGTCTTTTTAGTTTGGGGAAAAGCCAGAAGTCACAGGGCACCGAATCTGAGCTGTAGGGGGAATAGGTCACCTGGGTGATTTGATGTTTTACCAAAAATATCTACATGAGACGTGATGTATGAGCAGGCATGTTGTGATGAAGTTGCCAATCACCAATTGCCCATAGCTGCAGCCTTCTGAATCATCCAAACAGTTTCTGTGAAAGACTGTTCAAACTTAATGCAAAATTTGATGCAGATTCATTGCTCTACTTGCTCAGTCATTTTGAATGCAACAGCCACACAGTACACATGCTCACTCAACTGCATGTACCGCCCCCACTGACTAGTACAGTGAAGTCGTCATTGTTCACACATGTGCATTCCAGTCCACTCACCTTGGCTGCCAGATTACACTGATGGCGCAAAAACCATTCTCGTTATATTAATAATGACTGGACTTTTTCCCAACAGACCTCGTATATCAAGGAGACAGGGAAAGGCAGCGGCTTGGCTCTTATGGCTCAGATGGAGTCCATGTTTGCTGCTGGCTTTGGGGGCTCAGGTGGCTCAGCCTGGGCTTGGCACTCCTTCCTAGTGAGGAGCCCTCCTCAGACCTCCATGTACTGTGGCTGTGACCCCCACTGCTCTCTGTTGTAGGCAGGTCTGGGAGACCACAAGATCAAGGGCCTATTAACTCAGTGCAGTAACCGTATTTCCACAGAGCTCTGGAGAACTCAGGTCCTCCTCTGCCACCCTGGGGAGGTGGGGTTGAAACCCCTTCTTGCCTGTACTTTCTCCACGTAGCCAGTGTCCCCTGGCTCATGTCCTTCTGCTTCCTTTTCCCCAGCTTTGGGGTTGTAATTGTGAAACCTGACTTACCAGGAATAGACGACACCTGGGATGAATATTTTCAAAATATCCCTGTGGCAATAAGAATTTTTCATACTGAAAATCCTAAATGTCTCTAAGGGTACTTTCCATTCCTACTGCTTCCAAACTTACATCCTTGCCCACTGATTATCAGCATTAATGAGGAGCCTTGTAAAAATACAGATTCTGAGCTTACCCTTTCTAAATGCAGAGAAAAACACAAGCTCAAAACAAGAAAAAGCAAGATGTGGAGTAGGGACTGTACTGTTCTGCCTTGGGCTAAGAAAGGAGCTCATGCTCCTATTTGCTTGCATTTGCCCAAAGACCGGAAAGAAACACAAAAATAACTTGAAGTAGCCTTTCAATGTTCGTGAGGGCGTGAAGGAGAAAGGGGGCAGTAGATCCTCTCAGTGCTTTTGAGTTTAATGTTTTACCTTTGAAAAGAAATAAAATGGTTTTTGTTTTGTTCTGTTTTTTTTTTTTTTTAAGTCATTCTGATGAGGAGCCGCATTCGGGAGGCCCTGAGCAAGGGTGTCTGAGAGACCGTTCTGAACTTAAATCTGGTCACATCACCCCGTGACAACCCTTCAATGATGTCCAGTTTCTCTGGGATAAAAATCTAACCTAGGTAGCGTGAACCATGAGGCCATTTTGATCTGAACGCTGAGCTTCCCCACCTGTGCCCACTCCTACCCCACATTCCAGCCACCCCTCCAGTTCTTTGCACCCCGCCTTCCTCCCCCTCCCTACAACTTTATACTATTGTCCCTGCAAGATGCAGTCTGGTGTCACCCTTCTGCCGCCTGCCCTCCCGAGAAGTTACCAGAAGGAACAGGCTCGTCCTCCTGTGTCCTACTCCACAACTTCTCTATGGTCTCCCCTCTCCTCTCCAGGAGAGGGGCGATGGAAATAGTGATGTGGTGTTTCTCTTTTTAAGAAGCGAATAAACAATTTTCAGTGCTAATGAAAAGATTAACAAAATATACATAGACAAAAACTCATTGGAGCGCTTAAATCTGTGATTTTTAAAGGGTACTTCGGTGGGTGCGTGTGTTTCAGTGAGCAAACATAGCAAAATTATGGGCAGGATAATGGGCTCTAAGTGTTGGAGGGACTGCTAAGTCTGTTAATAGGTAGATAAGGATCGTTTGTAATTGGCATGTTCTTTGTATGCCAACAATGCCACTAACTGGTTTCTCAGGCCCTAGACAATGTTAGGCCTCGCTCTTAAGTAAAGAAAGTATTTCCCTTGTTTACACAATGAATTTGCTTAAGGAGCTCTGTTTTCATGCGTAAAACAATAGTGGTATTGCTTCTCTTCACACCCAAATTATCACAAATTAGAAATGAATGGAATGAGCTCATACAGTGTTGACAAACATGATATGAATTCGTTTCGTGATAGAATGTTACCTTGTGATCTGCAGGATAAGAAAATAGTCTGTCATTTTCTATATTTAAAAAATTGGTAACATTTTGTCACTTCATCTTTTTCTCTCTTGCCTGTCAAACAAAGTCTAATGATTAGGGAATAGTGGCTCTTCATAGAATTTTCATTTTGTGTTTTCAAAAAGAAATTTATAATCATGAAAACATGCATGTGTCATCTAACTTTTACATAAGATCTTCATTAAGTTAACTACTCAGGTAGCTTTTGAAACAGACTTATCTAGCAAATACCCTGCTTCCTGAAGAAGAAATTAACAGTGACTGTACCTTTGAGCCAGGAGAGTGGTAAGTCTGATGGTAGATCAGAAAACAAACAACTAAGTCTGGAACAAGATAAATTAATGGTGCTTTAATTCTTCAAAGAGCATATATTATTTCAGTTCAGCAATCCCCTGTAAGAATTGTGCCCACTTTCTGAAGTTCAACCCAGTCTGCCATTCCCAAATACTGGGTCATCAATACAGAGCCACAAAAGAATTTAAGAAAAAAAAGTACCAAAAATTGATTTCGCTTCCTGCTATGTATTAAATATGGTTCTAATGAGTGCACTAATTTATTTTGCAAGCTACGAACCCTTTGAAATTGGAATCCAGAAAATTATATGGAGGAGACACTTCTTCCTTTCCTAATTAAGTGGGGAGCATTGTCTTCACTATCCATCTGGTTTCTCAGAAACTGAAGCTGGCTTTCCATGTAAATATAATTTCATTTATGGGGGTAAGTTCTCCCACACCACAGGCCTCAGCTCCTTTAGATGTAAGTGGCCTGGCCCATGGAGACCTGTCTTCCCAACTGACAGGCGAAACCCACCTTTCCAAATGGCTTAATATTTAACTATTAACTATTAAGACCAACAACTGCCTAAAATAAAAGTCCTTGGCATAATAACCATTCGCACAAAACTAATTCCCGCAAATAGGCATGTCCTAATGGACCAATAAAACTTGCCTTGTCGTGCCTGAATGCAGCATTACGGCCATTTAGGGTTGGCTATAATTGGTAATCACGGCTCGGTGAAAGTGGGAGGTGGCGAGGCTTTTATATAATCATACATTATACTGGGCTTCCACAGGGCCTTTCATCTGAAGATCTCAAAGCCCTTGACAAGCACTAATTAATACTCACGACACCCGAGTAAGAGAGGTAAGTATTATTATCCCCATTTTACAGATGAAGAAACGGTGAGGTTAAGTTGGGTAACCTGGTGAGTCAGGGGCAGAGCGGAGAGTTCCTACGTCTTTGTCCTGTGCTCGCACAAGCCCTCCAAGGAGCTGCCACTGGGGAGATAAAAGGAAAGGCACCTCATTTTCGGCTACCCCAAGGTAAAAGTACCCATTATAAATGGGAACCCAATTAAGTCCTCTGATTTTAACAACAGAAATCCCATCTCGTGATCGTCAAACTTTATTTTAAAATACCAAACACGATTACAAGTTGTTTCATAGACTCTGAGGTATAAAATAAAAAATTATTTTATCATAAGAGAAGCAATTGTAGAAATGTATATTGAGTAATTTGACAAAGTAGCTGAAAAGTTTTATTTATTTATTTATTTGGATGGTGGCGCAGATTCTTAATGACAGTTCTCAACTTCCTGAGGGCAGAAGTTCATCTTTTTAGATCTTGCATCCCCCGTGGAGAATACTATTTGGCACATTGCTCAAACAATGTTAGCTAAACCAGCCAAACCTACCAAGTGCCAAGGTGCCGGCGGAGCCTGTGAAGGCGAATAGGATGAAGTCTCACGCTCAGGAGCACTAGGTGTTTCATGAGAAACGCGGGACACGAGGAAGTGATTTAAAAAATGAGAACGGAGTAGAAGGGATGGGCCAAGGGGCCGGTGTGAAAGCACTCAAGCTCTGGTTCAAACTGGAATGTTAAGGTTTTGGTGAATTCCCAGATAACAAGACTGTCGCTTCCAGTTGCTGCCGTAACCATCACCAATTATTATGCAGCTTTCTTCAGTTAAAGTCAGCTGCCTTCCACACAGCCTACTGTTTTTGTTTGTTTTGTTTTTTTAAACTCATTATTTAGGTGCTGCCAGAGTTGTTGGTCCAAGAAAAGAGTTGGGAATAGCTTTGAGATGAGTAAGGAGCCAGCCATACGGGCCTTTTTTGCTGCTGTTGTTTCTTCAAAGTCTCTCTGCCTCAGGGCCTTTGCAGATGATATTCAGTTTATTAGAATACCCTTCCCACCTCCCATCCCCACCTTCTTCACCAGTTAACTCCAACTTATCACACACAAACTTCATTTTCTGACTCTTTAGATGAGCTCTGGGGTTACATCTTCTGAAAATTCTTTGGACTTTTCCTTTGTAAGGACTATCACATCTTGTAATTAAGTATTTGGTTTCTTAAAAATGAATTCTTTTTAATTAATGTAAATTCCCATTTCCTTCTCTTTTCTACCCACTCTGGCTCTTAATTTTCAAAAGATTTCACATCTGCCTTGACAACTAGAATACCCTAGCACATAGGAAGTTCGCTATAAACGTGAGTTGAATTAAAAAACCAACACATGTTGCTAATTTCTGAGAAACAGTAAACTAGTAACATTTGGGGAGAGTTCTGGCTAATCTGAGTGACTGCCTCTTCTTTGCTAATGATGATGTTAGCCTGGCGTGTTTCATCCCACTTTTGATATAAAAATTCCAACCATGAAATAGTCCCTACTTCCTGATAGCATCCGTGAACTCTCCCTAAGATCACCTAATACACATAAATTCTGTAAGAGCGTTCTAACATCCTGTTCCTGAGACAGAAGGGTCCCCCACGGTATAAAACATCCCTCATTGCAGTGAGCCAATCAGCCCAATGTTGCCCATGAACCAACTTTCCTGGAGGTCTTTGACGAGAAGGCATAGAACCTGCAACACAAAATGGGGCAGAAAATTGACAAATGGCAGTTCAAATATCTCTCCCTGACTAGAGAATGATTTAGGAACCATGAATATTGAGCTCCAGGTAGTTAATTTCATTCTCAAGAGATTATTGAAATGCTGTATTAATATAGATAGCCTTAAATGATCAGGTCAATGGGCATCTCATTACACTGGATTTCGAATAGCAAACAATTAGGAATTACTATTTTCATAGCATAGTTTCTGACTGAGTGCCTTCCCACTTACTCATAAATGAAAAATCAGTATCTGTTCTTTGGAACTGTGAGCGGAGCTCAGTGTGAAGGAGTCAGCTGAAATAGGGAAGAAGTGCCAGGGCGAAGCTGCAAAGCACAGAGATCACGGGCGGATGGTTAAAAACGGATTCAAGGTCTTACGAGGAAGCCCCTCTTCGTGCTTCTCTCAAATGCTTCATGCAGACGCCGCCTCAAAGGGGAACTGCATTCATTCTACGCTTTCTCCACTCGGTTCTTTCCTCATCTACTCAGTTTCCTCAAAACCAAAACCATTTGGGCATTAAAATGTTGTTTCCTTAATTGCTAACTCCAGTTCACTCCTTCCTGACGATTCTAGTTTCAACTCCACCTGTCCATCTTCCTCCGCAACTCACAGCAAATTCATTCCAAACATTCCCAAAGCCAAGGGTATTTTTTGAAGGTTGTTCACAGGGAGCTGGAGCAACGTGTCTTGGTCTTTATGATGCTAATACCCTTGGGGGAAACGTGGTTTCGTGATTCCATCACCTTCTGGATGTGGGTACACTTAGCCCTCCACAGTGGCTGTGGATACTGGTGCCCTGGTTACCCTCCAGGTCGGCAGTACATCATGAATCCCCCCTCCCTCCTACCTGGAAGTATCCATCCATCTCTTCAGAATAGTGCTCTTGGTCAAAACTGCTGTCATGCCTGAAGTGTCTGCCTGTCGTTTTGATGCCATTAAGGAATCTGTATTTCCTTATGGACGCCCAAAGAACCTTTGCCAGACTGTTCCGGAAACATCCTTCCCATGTGTCTTCCCCTCTTGTCTCCGGTTCTGGTCGAGCGTCTCAATTCTGTCACCCATGGGTTTAAGTCCTCGGGCCACCCTCACTAACTCCTTTCTTTGTTTGTTTGCATATTGCATCCCAAGCTCTGCTTGCTTAAAACCAAACCCGTCACCTGCCCTTTCCCACCTCCAAACCCATTCCTCACACCTGGCCTCCTTAAATGGGGGTCTTCTTGTTGATTTCCTTCCCCTTTCTCTCACCCCAGCACTAAAGCAATTTTCAAACCCCCTCTAGTTT
This sequence comes from Furipterus horrens, assembly GCF_987537825.1. Lineage (NCBI taxonomy): Eukaryota > Metazoa > Chordata > Mammalia > Chiroptera > Furipteridae > Furipterus > Furipterus horrens. Next base: position 7,483,427 of record NW_028327182.1, read on the forward strand.
TCTTTCCCAGTCTCTCGTATTTCCCTCCCCTCCTTTCTATTCCCTTGGACCACTCCCAACATTCACGTTTTCATGTTTATTATGTTTATGTTCATGTTCATGTTCACAGAGGTGCTCACATGAATTGACTGCAACGGCCTCTTCTCTCTGCTTGTCTTTCTTCCCTCCATTCTGTCTGCTAGATAATCACCAAATTACTCTCCACCAAATCTTATTTCGGTTACATCATGCCCCCGTTTAAAAAAATTTTTATTGAAGAGTCACCTACCAATCTAGTTCAGACTCTGGTTTGGAGTTTTGGGGGGGCTATGAGCTGTGTCTTGACAGGAGGAAGCCACCCTGCCCACACACACACACCTAGCCCCCAGGGAGGAAAGGAAAAGACAGTCTTTGGAGCAAGAACCAGGATTCAAAGGCAAATTTTCTGACTTCAATCTTCTCTGCCCAACCACAAGGCTAAGGTACTTCCTTGCTAAACTTCTTAAATTTGTGTTCATTTCATCTGTAAAATTGGACACCCCTCTCCCACCATGCGAGAAGGGCTGTATAATGAATGTGCTTATGAAGGGCCCCTGTTCAACAAGGACCATTTCTCTGGTCTTTCCTCTTCTTCCCCCATTTTACTGACAATGTGAAACCTGGCAAGACAAGTACAGATATGAAGCGACAAAGAGTGAACCATCCCAGCGCCAGTCGGGCTGGCAGTCAGCAGCAGTGACAGTCATGGGTGCTGATGAAGTTCAGGAATTGTTAGATGAGTATGCCCTCTGAGCTCACGTCCTCTGAACGCACCTTTCTAGTAGCTGCCATGACAACACCGCTATTGTGGCTGAGGAGCACCTTCACCTAGCAGAGGGAATGTCTGTCCCACCCATGTCCCGTATGTAGTGACTGAAAGAAGGGAGGAGGTTACAGTCTTTCAGTTAACTTAGGAGTGGCTTTTTAAAATCATTAGAACCAATTAGAAAGAATGGGCTTTTCTGTTAACGTGTTTAAAGAACAAATATAAACGTCATGATTATGAAGAGTTTTAAAAGATGTGGCAAAGCACTCGTAAAATTACCTTGTTAAGTGCAAAATCAAATGGTATCACAATGTGATAGTTGTATGTGCACAGGTATTTAGGGAGCGCTGAATGGAAAAGGTTGAAAGTAAACATACCAGAATGTTCACAGTGATTGTCCCTAGAGGGAGAATTATGAAGAATTGTTTTTACATCTCTGTCCTTTTGTTTACTTTTGAATGTTCTATAATGAGTAGGTATTGCTCTTAGAATTATAAGAAGTAATATTTTTCTTTGGATATGTACATACCTTATTTTTTAAGTTTGCAGATATCTCTGTAGGGTAATAATACAGAAATGGGATTTCAAGGTCAAAGGGTAAATGATACATTTGTCCTTTATTGCAAGATTTTTAAAAATTGAGGTGTAATTAATATATAACAGTATATGAGTTTCAGGTGTACAACATAATGATTCAATATTTGTATACATTGAGAAATGGTCGCAATTAGTCTAGTTAATATCTTTCACCCTGTAACTGATACTTGAGAGGCAGGTACTAATGTAAGGGAAAGTGGTTTATTTTCAGGTGCCAATAACCTGAAAGATGGGGGACTCTTGTCTCAAAGCCCATCCCTGGGAAGATGGGGGACTCCTGTCACAAGACCCAGCTCCCCCTCTCAGTGGAGGCAGAGGTTTTTATAAGGAGGGAGAGGGGAGCAGAACAAAGAGATCAAGGAAGAGGGTTGCAAGGTTCTCCTTGCGCAGGTGAGCTCAGTCCATTCCGATAAGCAAGTGACGATCCAGTGCGCGTCATGCTGGTTCAGTCATCCCGCTTCATGTCATCCTGGACCCACGGCTGAAGGTCAGCAAACCTCCTGGGGCTGGGATGCCTGAAGAGTCCATCTCTTTTGAAGTTAGTTCCTAAAAATCTTATACAAAAGTGCTGTTTATCTACAAGCTACATAGTAGTCAGAGTCAGAATTTATAGACAAAATGTCCAAAAAATGGTGAGGTGGGTTACAATTCCACAGTTACAATTTTCTACTGTTACAATCATACATAATTACAAAAAAACGTTTTTCTTGTGATGAAAACTTTCAAGATTTACTTTTAGGAACTTTGAAGTATGTAATACAGTGGTATTAAAAACAATCACCTGTTGTACATTACATCCTGGTGACTTCTTTATTTTATAACCAGAAGTCTGTACCTTTTTGACTCCCTTTACCCATTCCTCCCGCCCACCAGCCTCCGGCAACCACCAGTATTTTCTCTGAATCTATCAGATTTGTTTGTTTGTTTTACATTACACAAATAAGTGAGATCATATGGTGTTAGTCTTTCTCTGTCTGACTTGTATTTGTTATTTTGATAGATTGTCACATTGCCCCTAATAATAGGTGTACTATTTCGAACTCCCACCAATAATGTTTCTGAGATCCTATTTCTCCCCTTGCCAACACGTGTTATTGTCCAACTTTGTATTTACTCTAATCTAATAAATTAATAATGATATTTAGGCATAGCTTTAATATTTTCTTGTTATGGGGTGGATGATATTTCCTCGTGTATTTAAACAAACCATTTGTATTTCTTCATCTGTTTGGGTTCTTTGCTCATTTATCTAATGAACCGCTGATCCTTTCCTTCTCTTTTCTTTGAAGTGCGGAGCTTAGCCTTTATCTCATTAATTGCAAATTATATTTTTGTATGGAACATTACATGCAAACACACCTAGCAGTAAGTTTGGGGAGTTTCTTTTAAGTGGAGTTTAAAGCACCCGTATTCTGTAAGAATGAGCACTATATAAATGCTAGGAAGAATGAAAGAGAAAATGTAGTGTTCTGAATTGGCTCATAAATCTAGTAGGCTTCTTGTTTTCCATACACACAAAAGTTATATTTAGGACTTGCAACAAAAATGCAAAAGCAAAACCTTATCTTTTTCCCTAATTTTATAGCTGTGTTAATCATTATAATGCTTCACGTTATGATATATCTAATAAGAAGAGACCTTTGCTAGTTATCTGTTACTGTGTAACAGGCTATTCCAAACCTTAGTGGCTTAAATCAACAAGTATTTTATTTATGACATCTCACGATTCTGTGGCTGCCTGGGCCCAGTTAGGCAATTCTTGCGCTCACATGGTTCAGCTGGGGCTGTAGTCATACTGAAGACGGCGCCTTGCATGGCTGGTAGTGTGTGCTAGCTGTTGTCTGCCTGCCCAGATAAGGGTCACTGGGAGTGTCTAAGTTCCCTTGCACTGGCCTCTATGAGGCTACCGACCGCTCAGACCACAGTGGCTGGGAACATTCCAGCAGGCAAACCCCAAAGTGCAAACAGCTTACTGCGCGCTTCCATTTGCACTAGGCCTGGTAATGTCCCATTGGCCAAAGCGAGTCATGAGACCAAGCTGAGCCTCAATGTGGGAAGGGTCTACAAGGCAAGAATTACTAAAGGGATGTTTAAGAGGAGCCGCCATTGTAACAGTTCACCACGGAGCCATTAGCCAGGTTTGCAAATATCCTGAGATGCCAGAGTGCGACCAGAGCAGATGAGACCCTTGCCATCACTGACAACACCGTCATGGCAAAGAACTAGAATAGAAAGTTGCAGGATTTGAAAAACAAGCATTCGCCGGGTACAAAGGATCTCAGGGACGACCTACATGAAACGACAGCAGAGGACTAGCTTGGATGCTAATAATAGGACCCTCACTCCCAGAGCACCATGTGGCCCCTCCCGTATCACCTCGGAATACATCGAGCTGCAAGTAGCATAGAAGACAGCTTTGGGGACTTTAAAAACAGGCATATATTTTCTCACATTATAGGAAATCCCGAAATATATGGTGACTCTAATGGGTTCCGCAGTTCAAGAACATGGCTGTGGGCTTTGACCTTTCTTACAGGGTCAGAGGTTGCCACTCCCACTCCGGGCCTCTCATCTGAGATCAAAGCAGGAAGAAGGAGGAAGGGAGGAGCCAGCATCAGCTCATATGGAAGCAAAAGCTTCTCTACAAAGTTCTAGCTGGCTTCCTCTTTTTTAAAAAAATTATTTTATTTACTTATTTTTAGAGAGAAGGAAAGAGAGGGAAAGGAATATCAATGTGTGGTTGTGTCTCACTCTCCCCCAATTGGGGACCTGGCCCACAACCCAGGCATGTGCTCTGACTGGGAATTGAACCAGTGACCCTTTGGTTTGCAGGCCAGCACTCAATCCACTGAGCTGTACCAGCCAGGCAGAGTTCCAGAGCTGGCTTCCTCTTACGTCTCATCGGTCAGAATTGGTTACCCCAGCTGCAAAGGAAGCAGAGAATTTTGTTAACAAGTTAGGTGAGTTATATCGGTTAATAGCAGTGTCTTTCATAACCCTGAAGTTTAGAAATGACACCAGAGAAAGGGGGAAGCCGGAAGGCCGTCTACAATCATGGTAGAATGGGGCCTTGAAATCTCGATTGAGTAATTCTGAAGAAAGGCCAAGTTCCATGCCGCTACTATGATGAGATAATGCCCTGAAAGGGTTAGTCCCTGGCACAGAGCAAGTGCTAGTAAATATTAGCTGTTGTGGTAGAGATGATGTAATAATGGTAAAGATATTAATTATTATTACAATTGGCATGAGATAAATTAAGGTTTACCCATTCATCCAACAAAAACTTACTGAGCATTTTCTTTATACGAGAATCTTTACAATTCAAATCCCGGGAAGTAAAGAGTTTAATGGGTGATTCATATAACCGGGGGAAAAAGCAAGCATTTATTTTGGATACAACATTAAGAGAAAAGAATAAGTACTTTGGGGAGACATTGCCATTCATTTTCTTCAAGAATAAACCTATGAGTATGGGAAGCATTGTGACTTCAATAAAAAGGTATTTTTTACATCAATAATTTCAGTAAAGATAACAGTAAACTTTTCATTGAAGCAAGGAAATAGATTACAAAATAGAATTGAGGCAAGCAGGACTATTCCTGTTAAAAACTTGTCAGTTGTGTGTTGTCTTGTGGTTTTGTTTGATTTGGTTTGATTTTTAGAGTCAGCAAAAGATTAAAGTTGATACAGAAAACCACACATAAAAATTCCTTTGCGAGAACGCCTTTGCTGTGGGGTTGTGCCTGCTCTTTGTAATAAAAAGAGACGCAGGTTTACTGCTAAAGCCCAAGCAGGTTTCGGGGCCAACTCTAAAGGCCCAGAATGAAAATGTTGACGAAAAAACCAAGACAGGTAACGTAAGCCCAAATAAGTGCATGGAAGTTCCACAGGATGTAAGAGAAAGAACCCGGAGAAAAGAACGGGGGTGGAGTGGTAGGGAATGTTCGTAATAAAGGTTTCATGAAGGGACATGAGTCCGAGGGTTTGGAAACTAGTCAAATAAACAGCAAATTGAAGGTATGCACATGTTACTGAGAACAAGATTTAAAAAATGCTTCCTTAGAAGAGAGAGCTTTATTTTAAGTCTCCCGAAAGAGAAAAGGAAGGAAGGAAAAGGAAGAGAAGCAAAAGAGAAGGGAGCAGAAAGGAAGGGAGGAAGCCACCAATAAAGGGAATAATCAAAGAACATGAGAAACAAGTCTAATACACTAAAATCGGAGCGTCAGAAGAAGGAAGACTTTAAGAAATAGCACACGGCTAGGCAAGGAGAAGAGATACAATACCTAAGTAATTTTAAGAAGAAAATTTGAGAGTTCTTTGAAATCACCAAATATGGTAAAAAGAATAATTTAAAGGCGTAATTCATCTTAATGTTAATAATACGTGACACTTAGTTCTAAAAGCTGGAGATAAGTCTGCACTACCCAGAAGAGAAACAATGTAAACTTAAGTACAGGAAATGAAGGTAATTGGGTTGTTAAATGCAGTTGTTCAAAAACATAGGGTAGGCAAAGAAATACAAGATCATTAAATAGAAGTGGAAAAGAGAAAAGAATGAGATTTCACGGCTCTTAATTAAGCACTTAGGATAACTCAGGTCTGTGCTAGGACTTACAGGTATCTTGGAAAATGATGATAACCTAAAAGTAACCTTTGCAGCATCAAATACTTCGACTCAATCTGAAAGAGAATGTTATTAAGGGATGTCTAATTTTAGGTAGTATATAACATATATTACCACTTATAATAGAATTATATACAAGAATAGAATATGTATATTAATAGCCTGGAACATTACAGAAAAGTCGGCCAGCAGAATCAGAATGGGCAAAGAGGTGTTCTGGCCATTTCTACCCAGCCTAACCCTTCTTCAGGGACCAAATCTGGAGTATTTTAAACTTGAAATGACAGAAACAACCAAAGGATTGATCGACAGCAAATAACTCAAACTACAATGTATGTAATGAGGACAAAGGATGCTTTATTACATATAAACTATTTTTATATCTATATGTATACCTATTTACAAATATATATATATATAGTAGGATCTACCAGTTAGAGAGTGGATTTTGATGCTGACCTTTAGTTTCTCTTCACTAAAAGGCTTCTGGGGAGAATTACAAGGCCTGACTAGGACTCTGCTCCTCCACAGAACATTCTGGATTTGCCTTCTCTCCGTCTCTGTCAGTCCTCTGCCACCTGTCCCACTGTTCGTGTTTCCTGACATCTGATCCGGAATCACTGCGTCTATGTCCTCACCATGACTTTCTACATTTGAACGAGAGTGTTACGCAAATCAATGACATTTTTGTACCATACTGATTGTCAGCATTTGATCACAAATATGTATGTCTTCCTAAAGAACTACAGCAGTCCCTCTCTGTATCACGGTTCTCTTATTGCAGCCTCACTGTATCACGGGATTTTAAAAAATATTATATTTAATTATTTATCGTGGATTTTTTTCTCTATCGTGGGATTTTGCGGGACTGTATACGTATGTTGTTAAAGTTATGTAGGTTTAAGAGTAGAATATGTTTAAGAACAGCCCTGGCTGGTTTGGCTCAGTGGATTGAGCGTCGGCCTGCGAGCTAAGTGTCGCTGGTTCGATCTTCCAGTCAGGGCACATCAGAGAAGGAAAACTCTGACTCCAAAAAACCTCCGCTGCCTTGTGGCATACCTCTTCAGGGGAAAGGCTAAGGGAGTAAACCCCGACAGGAAATCCGGAGCCGGAGTCCCTAAGGCGGTTTGACGTTGTAGTCAACACCGGCAACTCCTGCGGCGCACCTGAAGCCAAGCTGTATTGACTCCGTCTTTCCCTTGGACCCTTCAGCTGCGAAGAGAGGGGGGGTCTGCTGCATGGGCAACAGCAGACCCTCCATATCACCCTGCCCAGGCTCTGTAGCTTCAGCTTCACTGGAGAGGACACTCCAGCGTCATCGCAAGATGTCGATTCAACACGGGAGGAGACAGATACCGTGTCACTCCCGAGTCGGACTGCACAGCCATTCTCGGCGGTGCAGATAGACTCTTAAGAAGCTACACCATCGTCTCTCGAGACGGACGGCTGCCGACGATGTTTAAGAACATAAGTAGTGTTTATAAAAGTGTGGGAAAGGTTAATAAGGGAGTCGGAAAGGTTAATAACGGACTGGGAACAGTTTATAAGTGTGTGGGGAGGATTTATAAAGCCTTAAAATATATATAAATTCTAAAATGTAAAGTTTCTACTTTGCGGATTTTCACCTATCGCAGGGAGGGGGGGTGTCTAGAACGTAATACCCGTGATAAGTGAGGGAATACTGTAGTGCAATGAAATTATAATGGATATGATCATTAGGAAAAATAATTTAAAACATAATGTGTCATTATAAAAAATTTTAGGTGTCACACACACACAAAAAAAGCAATAAATTTACCTGGGTGTTTTGGATGCAAATAAATACCAAGGCAACTATAGTTCATGCTTCACTACAGAATAAGGGATAGTAAAAAGGTCACCAAACTGTGACAGTTATTGAACCTTGTCAAAAAACCATATCTATTTTTTCCTCTTATGATTTTTATTTCTTCTGCATGTTAGTAGCAAAGTGTGGGGGGAATAGTAAATTACTCTAAGGAAATGAGAATTATATGACAATTTTGTCACTCCAATGCTTATTAAAAGCTTTTAACCTGCTTACTATTCCATCTGTGGAAACTGCAAGTTAAATATTTCTGTTGACTATGAGTGAAGTTTAAAATTCAAAGCCAGTAGCTTAGAAAGATGACTCTAGCGCACACAAATATGATGTTTTAGAATATTAATAAAATTAATTGTATATTAAAATAAAATTTAGATTGAAAAATGAACAAATGAAACAGATCACTTATAATATTTGGCAATCAGTTCTATTCAATTCCAGCTCATTTCAGAATGTATGTATGTATACATGTGTATATTTTTTCCCTGCAGCAGGAACAACACATTTATAAAATGCCCTGGAATAGATGTATTTTTACGGTGTCTGAAAGTTTAAGCATGAAGCCAATTCTAGAGGTATTTGCAAAGCATGTGTGTGGGGGAGAAACCTTAAACTGCTGCTTCATACTCTGGAACTCGGTTTCATGGGTTGTTATACTTGGTGATTTATGTGGTCTGGTGTCACGTGGTTCCAGACCTGGTTCCCTCTGCTTGTGTAATTGATCAGTGGGCTGAAATCTGCCAGTCCTCTAGTCAGTTTGGTAAGCATGGGCTTGCCTATCACCCTTCATTGTACTTCTTCGAAGAACAGTTGCCGCTTTATCTGGTAACAGCTTTCTTTACCAGGGCTACTGATGTGAAATAATCTTTCACCAATGAGGCCACTATTTCCTTAGCACAAGAAGAGACATTTATCTCGCCACTAATGGATAATTAATTTTAAAAATGTATATTATGACACGATTAGAAAAAAATAGAAAAAGGCAAGCTGGACAATGGGGCTAAATGTCCCTTCTTCAAATTGTCTCCTATTTAGTTCCTCCAATGTCATCCCAAACACAGATAACTTTTCTTTCATGAATTGTTCTCCTGAATGATTTATATGTGTCATGTTATCTGAGGCTCTCTCCGGGTCCCCTGGTGGATTTAGCCAGCCATCAGCTGCATAATTGTTAATTTTAACACTATAAAAGGTTCTGATGCAGAAGAGATAAGGTGTTGGTGGAAGAATTAATTGAAATGTATCTCTCAATCACACCAGGTTCCTACTAGGCTTCACACACACGCACACACACAAAAATTATACTTTAGAGTTAAGGTTAAAATAAATTGACATCCTTGCCACTCATGAAGCTTTGGGTCTAGTGGTGAATGGAAACGTTAATTGTTTCTAACACCCATGAAGGTCTGTCACCCTGAGAACAATTCTGGTGACTGTCCAGGTCATGGTCCAATGCACGTTTTCATAGGTAGAGGAGCTCCTGCAAAGGCAGACCAGAGATAGGGTGGGAGGGAGATTATGGGAAAGGAAGTGAGGGGAAGAGGAGAAAGGAGGAAGCCTGAGCAGAAATGAAATAATATGGGTGCTTTATTACTTAATCCGTAACCCTCCTTTTATACCTCTCAACGCTAATTATATTTTTTCCAGGCTTTCTATGCAGGCCCGGAAAGCAATATAAGCTAATATGGGCAACATGTCAGCCCCTACATTTCCTTTTGAAGAATGTATGTGCACATGGGTATGGTCTAAAAGGGCCTTGGGGACACTTATATTTAGATAGTTGAGGTCATAGAAAGCAAAAGCCTGTTAAGTGTATGTTTTTGGTCATTTCCAGTTCCCAGTCTACAAATCTGAATGTTTCTGGGCCCCTCTGTCTGTCAATCAGGCAAGGAACTTGTGAGTATTTATGATGGGCGAGGCACAGGAAATGGCTTGGTCCATGGAATTCATAGGTGAGAGTAAAAAAAAATATTTCAAAAGAAGCTCATGCTATTAATTCATTCACTCACTGGTCATTTCATTCAACAAACGTTTCTTTAGCACCTAGTAAGTGCCTGGCACTGCAGGGCAAAATGGGTCCTTCTACTGAAGGAGTTCACATAGTAACGAGGCAGAGGGGCAAGTAAGGAAAGAATCCCAAGGGAGTGGAAGCCCAGGGAGGGACACAAGACACATTTCAAACTCACGTGTCTCATTGTTGCACGTGAAAATGCCACTGGATTTGGGCCAACTTCCAGGTATATTTTTCTACATATGCAAACCTTCACCAGTGCCCATTTCTGCCCAGCTTGCAGTTCTAAATTGGCATAACCGTCTTGGCAGACTGTAGCGAGACCCTCAACACTGTAAGGGAAGGCTTCCAAAGCCCCTTACCTTTGTCGGGATCCAACCAGTCCATCTAGTCCATTTTTATTAAACGTGAAAGCTGGAAACTGCGAGGTGGTGAAGGGTATTATCACTTGAATGACAGTTTATCACTTCATAAAACACTAAACATGTCACTTTCATATTGCATATTGAGTCTTCAGTAGACAAAAGGGCATGCCTGTCTCTCTCTCTTTTGGCCACACAGCAGATTCAAGGATTATGAGCCTATAATTTCAGGACACAAAGGCTCAGCTTCTAAAAGCCAAAAGAAATGCCAACGGATCTGTGAACATGCTTATATATTATGTATTGTATGAAGACATAAAACTATCATCCGAGTCTTTCTCTAGTAAAGCTCAAAGACGGCCTGTCGGGGTCAGGAACGGGGAAAGTTTACTCTTTACTATTGGTACAATTTTCTGCTTACGGCACTCGGTGCCTTTAATTGTCTTTTCTTTTTAAAGCTCAATGTAGGCAGGTAGATCTATAGACAGAACTATAATGCAACAATAGAGAATCAATGATTTTCTAAGCCAGAGATATTGGGTATTTAATTTTGCTTTTTAATCCATGCAATGATGAGCTCTTATGAATACAAGAGAGACGGAGTTATGTCCTAATCAGTTTAAAAGACAGTATGGAGAAAATGCATAATAGACCAACCAGATGTATAAATACAATGATACAAAGGAACCTAATCTACTGCAGAGCTTTAATTTAATCCTTCTACAACACAGGGGATTGAAAACTGGCTTATGAACAGCTCAAGAATGCAGAAACTGCCTTGACTAAGTTACAAATCTTTAATCCTAACTTATAGTTTATACAAATTATTGTTTAATTTTTACATAAAGAAATCATACATTATACCTAAAGAAGAGATCATTTATAAATAATAACCGAAATATTTAAAAATAGTCCCGAGGCCAAATTCTTAATGTCAGCAAGGGTGAAAATGCTTTGCACATGCATTAGGATCTGCGTGCATATGTGTATTTGTCTCACAAAGGGTAAAGACGAATGAAAATAATGTGAAGTAATAAAAAGTCACCTATTAATATTTTGTTTTCTTATTTAATGTGAATAACAATAATAAAAGATAGCCAAGGTTATGTTCATAAAACAGTATCTACAAAACAAAATAACCTTGTAACCAATGGAAATACTATTTGACTTCCTTCTTTTCAAGAATAATGAAAAGCTGAGATAGTGAACACAATGGGACTTTAAAATAGGGGCATAAAATAAAGAGAAGTCTGTTATGATTTTAGCAGAAATTATCATTTAATCAAACCCACTGTCTGCAATTTATAAACTTTTATTAGCAAGGCTTTGAGTTACTCTTCCTGAGATTCCGCTCCACACTGACATGAGTTGACTTTTCTTGCGTTTCTTGTCTCTACTGGTTTTCTCATTATTTAGCCGTGGTCTCTATTGACTGTCCTCTTCTTCTTGACCTTTCTTATTCTCTTTCTTGCTTTAACCCTCTTCCCACCCCAACACTGAAGTTGGAAAAAGCATCGTTTCATTAGCTTGCAACTGCCTTTTGTCCAAACATACCAGAAACAGAGGGAGAGTGGAGAAAGAGGAGAGCTTAGAGAGATGTGCTTCTGAATTGGGGCTCCTTGCTTTCCTGTCATCCCTTTCTTGGCTTCTGTAAAAAAGGAAGTTTGAATATGTTTTACACGAGGACTCCCGGCAACCTGTGTGTTGTGTATACATTATAGTGACTTCATCAGCAATGGTGTACCTAATGAAAGCCAACTGTGGAAAGTCAAATAGCCCAGCTGTTATGTTGGTTTCATTACATTGCTGGATAATGTTACTGCCTACAATAGAAGGAAAACTGCTCAAGAGGAATAAGACGTAACCACCAACTGTATCAGAAATAGATTCTGGCTATAAAAGCGGGGTGGACGTATAGAGAGCCAATTGGAATAAAATGGTGCTGTGTTTCTGATGGTGGTGAAGGAGGAGATGGATAAGGATTTTGGTCTCTGCGGATCATGGTTATGTTCTTTGTTCTGTGTTCAGTACACATGCGACTCCTGACAGTTTTTTCATTTCTGCCCATCAAATGTGAATATACCGTCAGTTTAGCAGGAGTTCCGATGGGTGTCTTTATACGTGTGTGTGTTTCACAGACCATCTGCTTTGCGTTCTTATTTGCTCATAATATGCTTCTGAGCAATCTAAAGAGACAATTCAATGTCATCAAATGAAGAAAATACAAAATAGTGACAACTGATACACCAAAATGATTTGATGAAATATGAATCAAGGAAGAATAACATGATTAAACTATAAAATTTATGGGTTTTATTTGAACTCACAAAGAAATTGAAAAAGAGAGGGAGTTATAAACTCAAGATGTGGCAGTTCACCCAAGTCACTTTACCAAAACTTGTTTGTAGAATGTCTCTGTTATTGGGTCTCAAAAATAATACAGCAATGCTAAGTGAAAATGAATTGAAGTGCCTTTATGATGGCAAAATGCCTAATATTTGGGATGGGAGTAATTGTATCAGCCACTGAGAGATGTAAAATTTTAAGTGGGGAAAGAACTGTTATTTCAGAGAGTTGCTTCTCATCCCCAGTCCTACGTCCTTTCCAAGCAAACTATCCAAGAAAGAAACAGCATGCAAACACACCAATAAACTACATGGAAAAAAAGAGGGAGGGAAACTACTTAGATGAAAATACTCTAAAGAGCTCTGACCTGCATGACTCATTTGGGCATCATCTTGCAAAGCAAAAGGTTGCTGGTTCGATCCCCAGTCAGGGAACATGCCTGGGTTGTGGTCCCCAGTCCGGGTGCAGGCCAGAGACAACAGATCGATGTTTCCCTCTCACATCGATGTTCCTCTCCCTCCCTTTCTCTCTCCTTCCCCTCTCTCTAAAAAATAAATAAGTAAATATTTTTTAAAAACACACTAAAGAGGTGGTAATGATATGTAACATGCAGGCCTTGTTGTGATTCTGATTTGAGAAAATCAACAATTTAAATGTTTTTTTGAATGAAACATGGATATAGACTGAATGTTAGATGATGCTGAATAATTATTATTTATTTTGTCGAGTGTGAGAAGATATTGTGGTTGTGCCAAGAAAACATTATCTGTATCTTTTGGAGGTACATCCTGAAATATTACTAGTGAAATTACACAACCTCTTGGACTTGCTTTAAAATACTATAGAAAAAAAGATGTAGAATAAATAGATTACAGAGATGGCAGAATGCTGATAATGATTGAAGCTGGGTGATGAGCTCATCATACAATTTTCTCTGCTTTTGTTTATGTTTAAAAGTTTTCATAATACAAAAGTAAGAACTAAACAACACCTAAAACATCTGACCATCTTCCAGGTCAGTAGTAGAATCCGTGGTGCTGGCCGGAAAGATGAGGTGGGTGATTGTTTTCAGGTCAGGGGACAGAGGCCAGAGGGCCAAGCGGCTGCCATTTCTCAAGCAAGCTCTCAGCCTCTTCCCAAACTGGCAGCACCATGGGACACGTTTCTAGCATTGCTCCAGCTGCAGGACCATGCTGTTTAGCTTCCTAACAACCAAAGCTTTCCCCAGACAGCTTGGTAGTGGATAAAACAATTTGATGAGCAAGGAGAACACACGCTACCGGTGAGGTTAAAAGGTGACACCTTCACTGTGAGGGTTCACACCTGCAGCTCTGTCACACCCACTCACATTACAGAGTTCACCTTCCCTGAGACGCCCATGCACCGAGGAAGGGAAATTTCCCAAGTGACTGACTCATCTCCTGACAACTTGTTTGCCTGTCTGGCCGTACCCTGGGCAGCAGTTCTGTCAAAGGAGTCAGGAAAGAATAAAGGCTCTGTAGCTAATCGTCGAGGCTTTGGAGTATGCATGAATTTAGAGCTAGGCTATATGGGTTTCTCCTCCCATGTTTTAGAATTTTGACCTCAACTCTCAAGGTTGGGTCTCCTTATTATAAAATGGAGAAAAAAGTTTCAAAAGTATATACTTCCTAGAGTAGGAGTTATGAGTGAGTCTTATGTGATCTCATTCACTTACAGCTTTTAGCACAGATTTCAACACACAGCCCTCAATAATATGTAGTAATAATAATAAGATACATTCTCTAAAATAGAATTAATTATAACATTCATTTGGTCATTAACAAGCAAAATTATTCTCTTCTTGAAAAAAATAATACTCCATTTCTGAGTTAAAATAATAGCCCTGGTACCAGGGAAAATGCTGAGCTTTGACCATGAGAAAAATTCTTTAGAGTCACAAAAATCTGCAGATAGCCATTGCTAGAAGTCTGATAGTGGCACTGTCATCAGAAGTTATTTGGGGGAAGTCAATGTTAGAAAATCTATCTGAGTATCTTTTTAAATTCTTCTGTCTCCTCACTTTTATATGTCTTTGATGCAATAAAAGAAAGCCCCTTTATACAAAAACCAAGCAGTTTTTGTTTTCATAAACCACGAGTGTCAAAGATGAACGTTATTGTATGCGTTTATCTCATCCTGGGAGCTAATAATAAAGTTCTTGTAGATCTGAGGGAAAAAAAGAAAAAGAAAGGCCTTTGTGTGCATAACGTTAGTTGAATCTGTAATGAATTTCTCTTGCAGATCAGTATATGGTAGAGTATTAAACCGGGTGACTTAAACAACACACATTTGTTTCTCACAGTTCTGGAGGCTGGAAAATCCAGGATCAAAGTGTCTGGTGAGAGCTCTTTTCCCGGCTTGTAGACGGCTGCCTTCTTGCTGTATTCTTACATCACAGAGAGAGTCAGCTCTTCTGTCTTCTTATAAAGACACTGATCCCAACATGGAGGCTCTACCCTCACGACCTCATCTAAACCTAATTACCTACCTAAGTCCCTGTCTCCAAAGACCATCACGTTGAAGAGGAAGGCTTCAACACATGAATTTGGGGAGGACCCACACACTCAGTCCATAACAGGCAACCATTATTATTGCTGTTGTAAATGTTGCTGAGAACCAGAAGCTGGAGAAGAACTAAAAGCAAAACAATGGAATGCCTTTTAGTATTTGCCTAGGAGTAAATTCTGGAGCTGAGCTGAACCTATTGGTGAGGGGTTAAATGGCCTAAACACTCAGTAAAGGGAATAGAAGGACAGAAAAAAAATAGGCATGTATGGCAATTAGAACCAGTGAATTTTTGAGTAGAGAGACATCTGGGCTTTTTGTCCAAACTTTTAGGTATTTAACATTCTAAGAAGCATGAGTAAATATTAACCATCTAGAAGATACAAGAAAGATAATAAGTTCAGATATCACAATTATCATAACAAAACTCATTACATATGGCGACAGAATTGTTTTCATTATAACTTTCAGAGACACCAACAGCTTTCAAGCCATTCATACCAATAGCCAGATGTGCCATCACATTCTGCAATGAAACACAAAACTAAGCTCTTTCTGTGAAGGAAAGAGTATAAACATTCTCTGCATCAGATACCCGTTCCTGCACCAAATCACCACGCAAATACTGTTGTGCACCCTTTCCTGCCATGTGACACAATGCTTTCCTATGAACCACATGAGTGTAACAGATTGCACTTAAAAAAAATGCTTCCCAATGGCCACTCTTCCAACCACCTATGGTCTATGCCTAGAGTACTTCTCCTTTTCTAGTTTTCTGTAGGTTGTATTACATGAACAATTTTAGATGGCATCATGATCTAGTACATTAGGACAAACCTGAAATTTTATTATTTCTCTCTGACCTAACTCAGCCCTTTTATCTGAGCAGAGCGGGACTAACCAGAGAGCACCTTTCCCTGTTTCTGGCTGAGCCTTGAACTATTTGCCAGACCAATTCCATACTCTACCCTATCTACTCTCAAAGCTACGTTCTAAACTCAGAACTCATTTTCTCTTTTGTGGCTTCCCCTCATGGGGTCAGGTCCTGCTGCTTTTCTATATCTGACCCTGGCACCCTCTTAGTCTCTCACCCATATTGCTACCGAGATCTAATCAAGATCACTGGGGAGAAGTAGGAGGGACCATAGGAGGAGGTTGCTGAGGCAATGGAAAGCAGCCTAGGACGGGATTGGCTGAGAAGCTGAAACCTCCAGGGCCAATGGAAATAAAAAGAGGGCGGGCCCTTTGGCTCCTGAGCTTTTATGGCTGCTGGGATGCTATCTCTCTGGCTGTGGTTCTGCCTTGGGCTCTCTCTCTTCTTCCTCGAGGATGCCTGGATGATGGTGCTGCAGCTGCCTCCATTTCCCAACGGTCAGTATTTTGGATGGGTGGAGGAACTCTGGGCACAGCCTAGGATCGGGCTGGCCTGGCAGAGGGGGGCAGGTTTATTCTTTGGTTGCTCTAGAGGGAACAGGCTCTGAGGCAGAAGCCTGCCATTCTTCCGGAATTGGGTAGCTTTTGTGTATTAAGTTGTTAAGTTTGTAAACTAACCCTACAGAAACTAACATGGGAAAAGATAGGAGAGCCTAGGTGTTAAGAGTTTAGTCTTAATTGATGGGCTTAAGTGATTAAAGCTGTGCCCTGATAGACTTGAGTGACTACTTTTGAATCAAGACTCCTTTCCTTTATCACCAAACCTTTGCCTCTGGAATTTTGCCTGGCAGAGGGTGGCAGCAGGCAGCAGGACCCCAATTGCTGTCCAGTAACAATATTGTCCTTGGGTCCCTTTGGGGTCTGTGCCCCAGGATACTCTATTTCAGTGCATTTCAGTCCCTCATTCCACTCTATTACTTACTGAATGTATGATGAATTCCACTTGCTGATCAGTCTTTGGTGACTATTAGTACCAATATTGTTATAAATATGCCTCCTACCAAGTTTTAAAGAGTCTGTCAAAAGCTACAGCACACTTCCAAGATTACTATTCATAGCTTAGTTAAACGTGATCAGATGCTACTGATTCTGCATTTATAGATCATTACACACTGCTTAAAACTTATCTGTGCAACAACTTTTTTCAAAAAGTGAATTAAATGTAATGGGTGTTTGTGCGTGTTCCAGCCCAGGGCCCGAGGCTCAGGCGTGGCCACATGGTAAATGGTCAGTGTCTTCGTTTCCTATTTCCATGTAAGAAGTTGCCACCAGCTTACACAAACAACACAAAGTTATTACCTTACCATTCTGGAGGGGAGAAGTCTGAAGTGAGTCTTCTGGGCGCCAGTCAAGGGGTCAGCAGAGCTGCGCTCTTTCTGGAGGCCCTGGGGAAATGTCTGCTCCCTTGTCTTTCCTTGCTTCTCAGGGTCACCTGCATTCCTTGCCTCTTGTCCCTGTATCACGCCAACTTCTGCTGCTGTGGCCATATCTTCTCGGACTCAGACCCTCCTGCTTCCTTCTTAGAAGGATAACATGGGACCCACCCAGATCATGAAGGATAACCTCTTCATCTCAAAATCCTTCACTTAATCACAGCGGCACAGCCCCTTTTGCCATGTAAGGAGCATAACCACAGGCCCAGACGTCAGACTTTTGACGTTGTTGGGGGCCATTATTCAGCTTCCACGGTCAGTGTTAGGACCGCTGTCGCCATTGGCTACTCTGCTGTATTACGGAGGTAGCCTCTTTTGTTCTTCTTCTTTTTCTTTTCTGTATTAGATGGATAGGATGTCCTCAAGAAATGAACTAGTCTTTTGGTTGTTAATGATTCAGGCTCTGGTTCTGATGAACACAGGATTTAAGAGATCCTGGCAAGCTGGTAGCAGAAAGCTATGGCCGCGGTTTAGGGAGGAGAGCGGGCTGCAGGAAAAAGACAGACCTATGAGTCTTAGAGTAGCAAAGCCACCAGGAACGCAGTCCCCTAGGAAGTCTGTGATTTACCTAATGCATCTCTGCTCCGAACCACCCTGCTATGTTCTACCTGATGCTGAAAGTAGGATTCTGCAAATTTCATTTCCCAGACTCTTTTGTTGTCTGGTATCTTTGCTTTGTTCTGTCAATAGGAGGCCTAGTGGCAGATTGAAAGATCAAGGAAGGAAAGAAACCCCTCCTCCTTTTTGGTATTGTCAGCATGACCCCGGCGACTGCAGCTGGCTTCAGCTCCCATTTCTTTATACGCAACCAGCCTCGTCCTTCCAGACACATGGGCGGCATGAGTGCCAACTCTGCCGGATTTCTCCTGGGCTTCTAGATTCTGGCCAGTCCCATTTTCCTTTTATTTTTCCTGCTGTAGGAGAGGCAGTGGCTTGCTACAGTAGTATTTCTGGTCGCTCAAAGATCCTCCTTCGCTCTTTCAGCCTCTCAGTACCTGTGTAATAAATTCCATAGCAATAGTCACTTCCGTTTGAAAAACCTAGCGTAGTTTGTTTTCCTGGTGGGACCTGTCTTCACTCACATTGCTGGCTCCCAAGATAGGTCCCAGCTTCCTCAGATGCCCAAGCCCCAGTCAGAGTGTGGAAACCTCAGCGGGACCCTGAACCCAAAAGGTCCAATGGCACCATGCAGACCTGGGAATGTAATGAGATGCCCACAAAGCTCAGGTTAAATGTCTTGCCACCCTTGCAGTTTTCCAGGCCTGAAACAAATTTACGCATAGAAAACAGAGAGCAGCGGTTCTTCTTACACACCCGAGAATGCAAATTGAGATAAAAACCAACCATATTATTACTAAAAACCATCTCTGTCAACAAACACACTTTCTTGCTTCTGGGTTCTCCAGATAATCACAAATATGCCAAGTTCCCCATATTTGTTATTCATTTCTGAAAGAATAGGAATTTAGGGCTTTCATTTCAAGAACTAATCTTCCTCCTGGCTGGTATTTTTAAAATTCTTATTTTCCCTTGTTCTCAATTTAGAAATCATGTAAATATGTTTTGTCCAGCTAAGTTTTAAACATCTTTATAAGTTATAGTGAATCATTTTAGACATAGAATAAAGTTCTTAATTTATTAGCTATTTAATTAGCTTTCATGTCCAATCTATTAGTGAATATTATCCACTTAATTTTCTGTGTATCTTTCAATCCCTCCACTTCATTCCATCCTCACACACACCCCAATGCAAACCATCCAGATAGTTCATAGACCTCCAGTTTCTCTTCTGCCACACAGAGTCTTTTTTAAAAACAAATCTGATTTAGCTTAGACAGGTGCTCCTGTCCATGGGTCAGTGGTGTACCGGTCTCTTTAAGTGACTGACCCAAGGCTTTCTGTGATCTCCCTTACTCTGTCTCCAACCTCATTTCTATTTATTGTCTACCTTGAATTCCGGTCATACTGGACTTTTATGAGTTTCTCCAACTCCTTGGACTATCTCTTGTCCGGCTTTTAACATGTTTCTTTACTATTTCAACATCATCCCTTTTCAGTTAGCACATACTCATCTTACAAGTTTCAGCACGAAAACCTTTTTTTTAATAGTTTATTTTTCTTGTTGTGTTTTTTCCATTACCACTTCTCCCCCTTTTACCCTCTTCCACTTTATCCCAATAGGATTGCTTAGAAGATCCTGACTTATATCTCTTTCACGAAAGCCATTACTCTTTCTGTTTAAATGTCTGCTACTCTCATGAAGGCAGGGATGATGTCTACCATGTTCACTGTTCCTACCACAATGCTTCACTCTTGGTAGATAATAATATTTACTGCATTAACGAAGAAGTGATTACTCCAACTATTCCATTTATAATCATGAAATTTTAGAGCAGGAAAAACATCTCTAGAGATGACCAAATCCAATCTTTTTATCTTATCAATAAAGAAGTTCAATAGTTTGTTTAAGAAAAGTCATATATGAGTGGTTCCTCACAGTTATAAAGTGTTTTAAGCACAGCAAGTAAGTAAATAAGTGAAGAAATATGGTAGAGGTATATTTTTAAAATATTATCCTTGGAGATTTCATATAATTCCATGGACATTGATAAATTATACCAGCTCTAAGAAAATAATTACATCAATGAATAATTTGGGTTCTTATAGCTTTTATAAATTATATGTCAGCTTTTCAAAGGCAAATATTCCTTCTTAAGCTAATTCTCAATACATGTAATCATAATATTTTTAATATTTAAGCAGAATTTCTTGTCTCATGTAATAAAGTTTCTATTTCCTTTCTGCATTCTGTCATGCCATAGTAATAGTTCTCCCTTTTTACTTTTTTATTTAATAATATTTCCTTCCCCATTTATAAGAAATATCTGAATAATTCACCTAATAGTGGTGACAGATTTATACATATGCACCATTCTCTCTTAGCTCCATCCTACCTGGCAATTAATTTAATATAAGGAATTAAAATGTTAGACTAGCAAATATTCTCAGTTCAAAAGTAGTTGAGGAGGAATAGAGATACAAAAAAACATGAAACATATAGAAAATAAAAAGTAAATTGGCAGACAAATCCAAGTATATCAATAATAACATTACATCTTTACAATTTACATTCATTAAATTATCCAATTCAAAGGCAAAGATTGTCAGACTGGATCAAGAAAAAGAAAAAAAAAAGACAAGATCCAAATATATGCTGTGGATAGGAGATACATTTCAGATCCAAAGATTCAAACTGATAGAAAGTTAAAGGATTCAAAGAAACATTATGAAAACAGTGACCTTAAGAAAGCTGGAGTGGTTATATCAATATTAGACAAATAGAACTCAATGAAAAAAGTTAATACAATTAAATGTGGACATTGTATAATGATAAAAGTTTTAATCAATCAAGAATATATATAAAACAAAGCCCAAAATACATTAAGCTAAAACTGACAGAATTGAAAGAAGTGATAGATATTAAAACAAAAATATTTGGAGAGCTTAATACCCTACTTTTGCTAATGGATAAAACTAAAATATCAGTGAAGAAATAGAAAAGATGAACAATGCTGTACTATCTAGATAAAACAGACATCTATAGAACATTCCACTCATTAACAGCACAATACATATTATCTTCAAATGCACATGAAATATTCTCCAGGATACCATATATAGATCAAGAAACATTTCACAATAGATTTAAAAGAATTGAAATTATACAAAGTATGTTCTCAGGCCAAAATGAAGTAAAATTAGAAATCACTAATGGAAGGAAAATTGGGAATTCATAAATATGTGGAAATCAAACAACATATTCCTAAATAAGAACACACAGAGGAAATTAGAACATACTTTATAATGCACAAAAATGTAAGTACACTGTAAAAAAACATGGCTTACAGTTAAAACAGTGCTTAGAAGGAAATTTATAGCTGTGAAAGCCTATATTAAGAATGAAAGAAAATCTCAAATCAATAACCTAACTTTCCACCTTCACATATTGGGGGAAGGGAGGGAAGAGCAATCTAATTTTAAAGCAATAAGAAGAAAGAAATTAATAAACATTATAATAAATAAGAGTGAAATAGAGACTAGAAAACAATAGATAACATCCACAAAATCAAAAGTTGTTTCTTTAAAAAGATTAATAAAATTGTCAAGCCTTTATCTAAACTGATAAAAAAAACTAAAATTACTAAAATCAAGAATAAAAGAGGAATATTATTTCCAACTTAACATTATAATGGATTATAAAAGTTAAAAGAATTATAAAGGAATACTATGAATAATTGTATGATAATAATTTAGATGAAATAGAAAAATTGAGAAAGACAAAAATTCTTAGAAAGGCAAAAACTAATCTAGGAAGAAACAGAAAATCTGAATATACTTCTAAAAATTAAAAAGTGAATTAATAATTTTAAAACTTTTCACAAAGGAAAGCCCATGCCCAGATGTCTTCACTATTGACATCCACCAAACACTTAAAGAATTAACATCAATTCTTCACAAATACTTTCAAAAAACTGAAGAAAACACTCCTCAACTCCTTCTATGAGGCCAATATTACCCTGATACCAAAACCAGACAAAAACATCACAAGAAAACTATAGATCTATATCTCTGATGAATATAACTATAAAAATCATCAACAAATACTATAAAACTGAATCCAGCAACATATATAAAGGATTATATATTATGACCAATTTTGATTTATCCCAGGAAATTAAGTTTGATTCCACAATCAATGAAATATACTATTTGGACAGAATAAAGGACAAAAACAACGTGACTATCTTAATCAATGCAGAAAAAGCATTTGACAAAATCCAACACACCTTCATGATTAAAAATGAAAACTCAATAAACTAGAACTCAACTTGATAAAAAGCCCAGAGCCAACATTATATTATACTTAATGATGAAAGACTGAAAACAAACCACATCTGTTCGATAAGGTGCTGGAGGTGCTAGCCAGGGCAGTTAGTCATTTGAAAAAAAAAAAGGACATTCAAGTTAGAAAGTAAGAACTAAAACTTCCTCTATTTGAAGATGACATGACTTGGTATATAGATAATCCCAAGGAATGCAATAAAAACTATTAGAACTAAAAAATAAATTTGGCAAGATTATAGTACTTAAGATCAATTCACAAAAAATCAATGATATTTCTATATACTAGCATCATAGATCTAAAAATAAATTAAATGAACAATTCAATTTATAATATAAAAAAGAATATCGTCGGCAGCCGTCCGTCTCGAGAGACGATGGTGTAGCTTCTTAAGAGTCTATCTGCACCGCCGAGAATGGCTGTGCAGTCCGACTCGGGAGTGACATGGTATCTGTCTCCTCCCGTGTTGAATCGACATCTTGCGATGACGCTGAAGCTACAGAGCCTGGGCAGGGTAATATGGAGGGTCTGCTGTTGCTCATGCAGCAGACCCCCCCTCTCTTCGCAGCTGAAGGGTCCAAGGGAAAGACGGAGTCAATACAGCTTGGCTTCAGGTGCGCCGCAGGAGTTGCTGGTGTTGACTACAATGTCAAACCGCCTTAGGGACTCCGGCTCCGGATTTTCTGTCGGGGTTTACTCCCTTAGCCTTTCCCCTGAAGAGGTATGCCGCAAGGCAGCGGAGGTTTTTTGGAGTCAGAGTTTTCCTTCTCTGAAAAAAAAAAAAAAAAAAAAAAAAAAGAATATAGTACTTAGAAATACAATTAACAAAAGATGTTAAACTTGTGCACTAAAAACTAGAAAACACTAAAGATATGAAAGGAGATCTAAATAAAAGACATCCTTATTCATGTTTCCAAAAATTTAATGTTGGTGAAATGGCACTCCTCAAATTGATCTACAAATTCAGCATAGTACATATCAAAATTCCATCTGATTTTTTTGGAAATATTGACAAATTGATCCTAAAATTAATATTTAAATACTAGGGGCCCTAAAGAACCAAAGCAATCTTGAAAAAAAAAGAAAACAAGTTTGGAGAACATCCACTTCTCTATTTAAAGAACTCTTACAACTCAGTAATAAAAAGACAACACAGTTAAAAGTGAATAAGGAACCTAAATAGAGATTTCTCCAAAGAAGATATACAATTGATCAAAAAGCACCTAAGAAAAAGCTCAACATTATTAGCTATTATGTAAATGCAAATCAAAACTACAATGAGGTGCCATTTTATACCAACTACAATGGCTATAATAAAAAAGACAGTTAATAACAAGTGTTGACAAGGATGTGGAAAAAATGAAATACGTGTACATTGCTAATGGGAATTTACAATGAGATAGTTACTTTAGAAAATAGCTAAAGAGTTAACGAAGACAATTATTATTGTCATTCTACAGATTAGGAATTCATCTAAAGGTTAAAATAGAGTTACTGCGTGACCTACAATTCTACTCAGGCATATAAACAAGAAAAATTAGAAGATACAAGGAAAATTGATCTCCACACAAAACTTCCACATAAATATTCATAGCAAAATTATCATATTAACCAAATTATATTTATTTCTTCAATAGAAACAACTTAAATGTCCATTACCTGATTAACGGGCAAATAAAATGTGATATATTCATGCAGTGGAATATTATTCAACAATAAAACTGATTAAACCATTGATACATACTACGACATGGATGATCCTTGAAAACATTGTGCTGAGTGAAAGTCTTTCACAAAGACCACATATTATGTGATTACTTTTCGTGAAATGTCCAAAATAAACAAATCTACAGAGACAGAAAATAGGTTAATGGTTGCCTAGGGTGGAGGAGGGGCAGCTAGGGAATAAGGGGGAGTGACTGCTAATGAATGTAAGGTTTCTTTTTGTAGTGATAAAAATGGTCTAAAATTGATCGTTGTCATGGTTGCATAACTTTGTGAAGACACCAAACACACCAACCTGTATTCCTTAAGTGGGTGAATTGTATGGTAGGCAGCTTATATCTTAATAAAGAAGTTATAAAAATAAGAAACCTCTTCATATAACATGGCAGTTCACTTTTATAGATGACTGAGTTCTGGAACAAGTGAAAGAGAAGGTATTGAGAATCAGAGTGATTGTGGTAGAGACAAAGCAAACAAGCTTTATAATGTATCTTCAAGCTGAAAAACAAAAACAAAAACTGAGAGGGTAAAAGAGCATTCACAGTTCTAGCCAATTCATCCTCATGAAGTTTCTCCCAACTGGTCCTAATATCCAGCCACCTTCCCCCACGGCCCCTGGTCAACTAGAGATACCTCTGGCTCTACTCTTGGTTTGGCCAGTTAAGAGGTATTTTATATAAAAGAAAAAAATCACTTTACCATTTATTTGCATTGCCTCATTTCATTCTAATCTTCACAGCAACTTTACGAGTTAGCTAGGACAAGCATTATTACTTTCATTTACAGAGGAGAAGACTGAGTCTCCAAAAGTTAAGCTGGCGACTTTCAGAAGGCGATATGGAACTCAAACACAGAACATTTGATTCCCAACTTAGTGTTCCTGACATTGTGCTGCTCCTTCCTGCCTTTTTAGTGCATACTGATTATCCTCTAAGATAGTGTTCTATTCAGACTGTTCATAATTTAAAACTCACTCATTGCAATATGTATTTTAATTGATGGCCTCTGCTGATGTCAGAAACCACAAAACCACTGATTCATCAGATTGAGTAGGAGTCCAGTCAGCAATGGAATTTATTAATCCATCTCTGCAGACATTACTAATACTTTCCTTAAGGAACATATCCCTGAGAAGAGAAAAAAGCAAAATGCTCATAGTTAAAACAAAGAGGGTGGCATCCCACCAAATAAATGTCACTGAAGTGTATTGTTAGATGTTAGATTTTTGGTAAAGCTTTTGTTTTCTCTAGCAATGTCTTCTGCTTCTACTCTCTTTTTTTTTTAACAGTATCATCATTAGGTGTGTAATTGGTTCTCATTATATAACATATTATTTTCTTAGTCCAATGAAGTGAATTTGTTCACATATATTTCAGAGTAATAAAATAAAAAATTAAGAGTTTAAAAAGAAAAAGAAATGTAATCCTGAATGTAACCTCTAAAACTAGCACTGTGGTTAGTGACTCTGGAATCTTCCTGACCCTAAACAAATATTACCAACAAATAAAAAATATTTGAAGTCAGTATATTTGTCTTTTTAAGTAAAACATTTTAATACTCTAGATTTGAACTATAATTGTATAGGTGACAGTGACATATACGGTCATAGAAAGTTTGTCTCTGTCCTTTGTGGAAAGCAAAGGATTTATGTCTGACTGGCTACTTCCAGAAAATCTAGAAGCAAATACGATTTTATCGAGGCAGTGATTGAGAAAAAGCTGTTTTGTTGTTGTTTGTTTGTTTGTTTTGGTCAGGTTAAAAGTTAAGGTCCATTACTGGGAACCAGAAGAGATTATAACAGAGTGGTCCCAGCTCTGACATGGACTCCTTTGTCTCCCTACCCCCAAACTGTCTATAAAGTAATTTCATAAGGGGAAGAGGCTATCAGCCGCAGAATTTCTTCAGCTATTGAGCCGTTCCCCTTTTGCCAAGAGAAAGTCTGCCCTGCAGCCTGCACAACCTGTGTGTTTTCCTCTTTTACTTTAAATCTGGCTTCTCCAGGTTGAAGGGAACTAAGAAACTTCAACAGAATCAACTTTTAAAGTGCCAGATTGATTTGCTTAATTAATTATTATAACTCTGAACTTTGATGTCCAGGTGAAGGCTGTTCCAGTTATCTATTGCTCTAGAACAAGCTGTCTCAAAACTTAGTGAATTAACACAAGCATTTTATTATATCTCACAGTTTTGTAGGTCAGGTGTTTGGGCTGGGCTCAGCTGGGTGATTCTTCTGTCCCACATGGCATGACAAGGGTCAGAACATGGTATTCTGCTGGTGGATGTGTTGCTCTAAAGGGTCAAAGACAGCATTACTCTTGTGTCTGGCACCTTGGTGGGGGGGGCGGGGTTTGAATCTACTGGTACTGTTTATCAAAGCACACCTATAACAGGTAGCCTCAGAGTAGTTGAAATGTTCACATGACAGCTCAGGGCGCCAGAGAACAAAAGACCCAAGTGGAAGCTGCAAGCCTTCTTCCAACCTAGACTCAGAAGTCCCAGAATGACACTTTGGCTGTGTCCTATTGCTTAAACAAATCACTAAGACAAGCCCAGATTCACAGGGTGAGTTATTAGACTTTACCTCTCAGTGAAAGAGTAACAAAGAATTTCATCTCAATCTTTATAATCTACCATAAAGTCCATAGCCATGAACACAGGTTATGGAAATAGCTAATTAAATTAAAGATTCACACAGTCCTCAGTGTGCCATCCCAACTCCATGCAGACTTAGTCACATTAATCCTTAAAAGTCGTACAATGTGAAAACTTAGTTTCTTCGCCCACCCCCACAAACAAGTTTTGACTTTCTGTTCATCGCCCTAAGCATTGTAGACTCAGCCTAGTATTGTCCTGCCTCAAAGACTCCAAGATATACCTCCTCAGTCCCAGCTCAGAATTCCAGACCTCTGCTTGTCAAAGAAAAAAGATTTACCAAAAATACCAGCTCTACACTTTATGCCACTATTTTATACTTACAGATGAAACCAGCGTGCTCTAAAGATAATGGAGGACATTACCCCAGAATGAAAATGTTTATTTCTGGGGTGAGGTGGAGCAAAGTTGTCAGTGCATTATTTTTATTGGCTTTTTTTTTTTTGATAAAAATAATACAAAATAAATTTTTTATGTAAAATATCAAATACTATGGAGGTATGTATAGAGGAACATCATCAACAATGCTTCAAGAAACTGAGCCACGAGGCCAGGGCTAGTCAGGGAACTTTTAAAAACAAAGGTGAAACCACTTCTAGTTAAAATGTAAAAAGATGCTGTTACAAACGTGTCCTCAACAGCGATTTAAGAGTAAGGATTTAAACAATAACCATATTATCAGGGGCAGGAGGGAGCAGACTACACTTGAAATAGCCTGATGCTAGAAAGTAAGAATGTAGGAGTTTTACTAAGGGGATCAGAAACATTATTTAAGGTATCTCATTTCCCACACCACTCTAGATATCATCAAGATTAATTAAAAGTAGTTTATTAATCCTGTATCTGAATCACACAGTGAAATCCTCAACCTCCCCTTGGCTACACACACTCAGATCTGGAGCATGTGGCTGATTCATTCATTTGACAATTTATTGAATGTCTATTTGATGCCAGTAGCCTGGCTTGGTGCTCAGATAAAAGGTCAATACGATATGGCCTCTGCCTGTAGGATGTTTAATGAATTAAGTGAAGAAACAGTCAGTTGATAGTTGTGACCAAGAGGTGCTGGCGCTCAAATAATAGTTGGTCCAGGGCATGGAGAAGCATACAGCAAGGAGTGGTCAACTTAGCCTTTTGGAGGTCTATTTATAAAAGAAGCAACTCCAGATGATTATTAAGGAATTGATTAGATAATATTCTCTTGTCAGGTTGTTGCCAAGCTCTTCAGTCACTCCCGCGGGCCCTCATTGTAAAGGCAGAATTTTATGAAAAAGCAAGCCCTGTGCCACACTGAACGCCCCCCTTTGCCTCAAGAAAACAAATAAAGACACATTTTTACCAAACAGGGGGCTTTGTCTGGCAGTAAGAGATGTGTTTGCTAGTGGACAATGTACATGCATTAATGTCAAATACTGTTTTTAAAGTGCACTGAAAAGCAGCACTATCGTCGTGCTCATGACGTTGAGTCTGGCCACTCCTGACGGCCGCTGGAATGTGAAACTGGAGGCTGATAATGAACAAAAGGACATGTCAAATAGGAAGTTAGTGTATAGAAACACTTCAGTGCACAAACAAAGCATTAAAATACAATGCAGCTCTCCAAATACCAGGGAGGTGAGAGTCCACTGAGGTCATGACTCAGCTTCTCAGGCAGCTGGAGCGATCAGGGGCTGATTGCTATCAGATCGACCACCTCTCTTTAATGCTTCTGCCATGTGCCATCTTAGGACATTCAAGTTACAGAAATTAGAAGGAATCATGGCGTGTGCTTGCTGGTAGGTTATTTGACCTTGCCTTAGAGAAAGGGAGCGTTATGCTGCTGGGCACAACAAACGCACTCATTTAGGCACGGACTGTGTGGAGGGATCGGGGGCTTGGCTTGTCCTCAACACATCAAGCACCGAGCCTGGACCAAGCAGCCACCCTGTTCACAGGTGGTATGAGAAACTAGTTGGAAATTGGCCCTATTACCTAGCCTCTGATGGTGCAGACAACAGAGGAAATAGTTCCTAATGCAGGATGCAGATAGCAGTGGCATAAAAACAGGTCAGGGCAAATGGTCTAACATGACAACTAGGCAAATGGTGAGCAACTATATTTGGCAAAACCCTCTGCGAGGCGGATAAAGGAATGAAGGAGTTTGTCCCAATGGAGTTTTTCCTCCAGGGTGCGCAGTTCGTGGACCCAACCAGGCGGGACTCTTGTTCTAGAGATAAAAGACTGGATGGCTTGGCTGGTCAACTAACTGTCTAATTTGAGAAAAGCATAACCAAGCAGAATTACAGGAAAATGTGTAGGAGTGTGTCATTGAGTGGCCCTAGGACCAGGGCTGAACTAGATCATGAAAAGCCCTGGGCTCTGCAGAGAGTACCATGACCCACCCCCTGACTATGCCACACATCGGTAGGGAAAAAGACAAGAATGCCCACTGTTACAATTTCTGTTCAACAATGAACTGAAGAGTCTAGACAGTCCAGTAAGGCAAGAAAAAGAAATATAACAATTAGAAAAGAAGACAACTCTCAATATTCACAGATGATACAATTTTGTATGTAGAAAATTTAAAAAATAAACTACAAATAAATTAAATTAAATTAAAACTGGTTTTATAAGGTTGCCACCTACCAAGTCAATATAGAAAAATCAATTGTATTTTTATATACCAGCAACAAGCAGAAAATATATCATTTAAAAGATATTATCTTTAAAGAAGATATCTTAAAAATATGCTATTTACTATAGTATCAAAAATAGTTCTCAAAACCAAAAAATAATAGGTGAATATGAATTCTACCAGAAAACTATAAAATATTACTCAGAGAAACTAAAGAACAACAAAATTAATAGAATTGGAAGTGTTGAAATTGTAAAAATGTCAATCCTCCCAAAATCAATCTAGAGATTCATAGCAGTATTATTTTAAATGATTTTTTAAATATTTGGCTTTTAGTAAATCTTAAAAGTTCTCATCACAAGAAAAAATTTTGTAACTATATATGGTGACAGATATTAACTAGATTTACTGTGATCATTTCATAATGTATAGAAATATCATAATATGTTGTACACCTGAATCTAACATAATGTCACATGTCAATCATATGTCAATTAAAATTAAAAATTAAAAAAATTAAAATATTTGAGTTTCTAAACAATATTTGGAACCTGAAATTTTGTTCCAAAATTTATATGGAAATGCAAAGGCCAAGAGTAGCCAAGATAATTTTGAATAAAATTATGAGAGGAGTTGCTCTGTTTGAATTAGGATCGTGCAACATTAGTGCAAAAATTGAAAAATATGAAGCAAAACAGCTCAGAAACCAACTCCATCATATAGCAAAGGTAGCAATAATGAGCAGTATAAAAAGGCAGACTTTTCAATTAAAGGTTCTAGAAAATTGAGCGCCCATATGAAAAGTAATCAAATCTCCTACTGTCCACAGAAATCAGTTTCAGGTGGATTCCGGAAATGGAGAAATAGCTTCTATAAGACCACCCCTCCCATGGATGATAATTATAAACTCGGGACAGCACATTAAAAATCCACTCCCTGAATGCCAGGAGAAAAGTCAAAAGCAAACAGAAAACACAAGAGGACACACTTGGAAAAAGGGTGCAACACTGAATGAGTTTCCCATTTTTAATTTTTCCTGCAAAATCTCTTGCAGTGAATGGGAGAAAGAACGCCTAGAGCAGCCAGTGCCCACGGGTAAGAACCGGAAACAGGAGAATATAAGCAAAGACACAGTGCAATATGGATGCCATTGACTATGTAATAGCAGCTAAGATGGATAAACTCAGTAACGTGCAGTACTATTGAGTCCAAACACCATAATTAAATGTAATATTTCTTCAGTACAGATTTTATACCAAATTAAAATGTAAGTTAAGTTAAAAACAAATTAAAGTGAAAACATAGTTTTAGAGAATACATATAGATCAACAGAGCTATATGTCTATATAAAAACAATCAAGGAAATGGAAATGATTACGTTGGGTTAGAGGAGGCAACTATGTAGTTAACGGGATATCATTTGGTTTGACACGGGCTTACTGGCAGATTTTGCGGGGTAGATTCACAGGTACATGTAACACCATTAAATAAATAAATAAAGCCATTGATGGAGCACTTCTCAGAGGGCATCATGAATTAGGAACTGTTATTAAATCAACGGTGTGCACTTGGAGTTTGCAAAAGAAAGGGGTGAAGGAGGGAAGTGGAGAGGGAAGGAGAGAGGGTGGGCTGGACAATTAGGGCTGGGGGGACATGAAGACTGAGATTAGATATCGTTGTTATGAGATTTCCTCTTAGAACAGCTTTTGGCTATCTGAGAAAGGGGAGGAACTGGGATCGTTAAGGGTTGTCGTTGTTCAGTGTTTGCGGCGGGAAGCCCACAGCATGAGGAATGGTGGATTGCAGCTGAGGCCGAGTCTGTGGTGACAACCCCTGACTGGTGACTGGCGTACTGTTGGTGTGGGTTTGGCACGCACTATGGGAGAGACTGCCATCGGGCACTCCCTCAGAGAGGGAGTGGGGCACCGAGGGAGTCACAGAAAGCTTGAGGAGGTTAGGTAGGATTGAGAGTCTGAGCCTTCCACAAGGACTCAGAGGGGACACTGAGAAGAGCATCCAGTCAGTTCAAATCCCACTCCTTCCACTTTGGGTTGTGTGACTTTGGCCAAGTAATCAATTCATCTGCTCCAAGGCTCATTTTCCCAATTGCAAAGTGAGGTAGCTCTTCCCTCACAGAGTTTTCTTAAGAATTAAATAAGAATGTATATAAAAGGTAGGCTATCTTAGGAACTCAAATGTTAACTCTAAAATAATCAACCTGCTCAGCAAATGAACTCAAAAGCAGACCCGTCCTTAGTTAGGAAGCTAAATCTGAAGGCGAGAACCACCCAGGGCAAGACATTCCAGAAGCTGGACGCAGGGACAGCCAGACAGAGGGCCTTTGAAAAGCTGAAGCAGGTTTGTTTACCACCCTGCTGGAATACTTAAGTGGGAACCCCTCTTTCACATTTGCTCTTTCTCAACATCAACCAGAGCATGTGCAGTGATGAAATTTACAAGTAACCCCCCACACACCCCGCCCTGCACCAGAACCCAGTCTCATTTGAAAACTATGGGTTGGAGGATTTTTCATGACAGGCCACATGATGTGATGACTGTTCAATCCTCTTCACTCATTTCTGTGTTTGCTCATGGCTAGCTTCCTTCTACTTAAAAAAGGCAGGAGAAAGATTTACTTCATCCCAGGAGAAGTAAATCTCTCCATCGCTTTTACAGGGTTCTTGGGATTTGAAATCAGGACTTTGTGAAGTTGTCTGTCTTGGATTATTTGTATTGTCTTTTATCCTTCAGGGGTCTTTGTGTGGGGGGGAGTGAGGAGCGAGAGGTGGCTGTTCTTTGTTTTGTTTTTCTTGCTTGGTCACCGAGGTAAAGCTCGTCTTCACCACGTTAGCCTGTGTGGGCACTACAAAAAAGGGACGTGCGAAGTTGTCTCCATAATTGGTCTGCACACTCTCAGTTCGCAAGCATGGCTGGAGCAGTGAGAACAAAGGGCCAGAAATCTCAGAAAGATGGACATTTAGCTGTTCACTCCCGCCATGACTGTCCGATTCACGTCCTCTCCTCTCTCCGCCTTTATGTGGACCATGGTTTGGGATTTTTCCCTTTTGGGGGTGCTGATGGGAGTGGGGCTGATGAGAGTAGAACCAGGGAGCTAGAGGAGTAGGACTAAAAACTGTGACAACAGCCTACGGTTGGCTTTTGTCACAGTTTACTCATGTCCTTCTTAACAGCACAAACAGGCTGTATTACCTTTCCATGCAGGTATGAATGTTTATGAATTCTTTCATTGCCTTCGCTTCAGACCCCAAAGTTCTCCAACTAGAGCTGCCTGCTCTCAGTGTCCCAGGTGCGAAGACTTGGCCTCTGCACTTGGAGGGCATCGCCTTTACTGCCCCGTCATTTCCCTGTGGTTTAACCATGTCCATGGTTCCAGAAAAAAAGATGATGGTAAGCCCTCTGGGTGAGAATGCAGTGATTTCATCCACTCTGATCCCTTGCCTTCCTTTGGGACCCAAATATTCGCCCCTCCTTTATAAAAGAGAAAGAAAAAGAAAGCTGGTGAGTCTGGTGTTCCCAATGTATTTTTTTAATCCCCAACCACCTCATTGCTGCCTCCTAGTGAAAGTTTTAGAATTGGGAAAAACACCATTCACTGGGTCAGATTTAAGGGGGAAAAGAAGAAACTGAATTCACACAGACTCACAAACTTTTCCTGAGAGTGTCTGTCTGTCAGTTTCTAATTAGATGTGTTTGTGAGCGTAGGTGTATTACTGTGGCCACGAGGACAATCCAGAGTCCACACAGACTCTACTGACCAAGGTGCACTCACTCTGTGGTTGCTCGCAATCAAGAGCTGACAATAAAAAGCCCAACAAACTTAGAATTCTCTTTCAATGTATTCTTCCCTTACTCTTCACTCACGCAGACTATTATCTTTCCTATACCTTGGTATTTTTCACCGTTAGGTCAAAAAATGCACAAGAACAAAAATGCAATATTCTACCCAAACATAACATTTGTGGAAATATATTTTGGTACCTAAGAAAGAGAAGGCATAAGAAGCTACTTTGTGGAAAGCTCGAGCAGACGCACGCAAGAGGTGTGAGGCTGGTTAGTAACAGTAGTGCCCGCTACCTTCCTGTCAGGCACAGCTTATTGCGAGGGTCTTGCCTTGGTTGGCAAGGGTGTAGGCCAAGAATATTGATCCCCTAAAAACTGAAATCAAAAAACCAAATCTCTCCTATTATGAAATGAATGCAATTTTATTTGGTGACTAGACAACAAGCACCCAACAGCCATTGTTTTTTTAGGTATGAAAAGCACCTTTTTTTTTTTTTTGTACAGGTTAACATTCTTGAACTTAAGAACTTTCAAGTTCATTTATTTAATATCACTAAACAGGCGATAGTGCACAATTTAAAAACTACCAAGGAAGCATGTATATTTTATTTTTTATACAATACTGCACAGATAAGCATACGTTTCAGTTTCCTATACAAACATTTATTTCCATGGTAATAATTCATGGAAACAGATTTTTAACTTAAATTTGAAAAGACTGTATTACAGTTTAACTAACCTATGTAAAATATCTTTTCTCAATCCTATCCTTTCATATATGTCAAGATAATGTTTATGATTACACTCAATTTTATTCACAATGTTTATAATGAATAACAGTGTTTCATATCCTGCCTCCTCATGCATATGTTCTTTGTATGATAGGGTATCAGTTTTGTCTCAAAACTCTTAGGTTAGTAGGTTAAAAGCTTAGAGATGATCACTCTGTAGTTGATCATCACAAAACAGTGTATTTACTATTCTAGCCCCCGTAGTTACACTTGCCAGTGTTTAACGTTACCCACCCAGAGTCTGTGAATGACAGTCTTTAGAGAGCCTGTAAAGGAATATGTTTCTAGAGAAATCAGCCCAATTGTTGCCGCAATACCAGGGGAATAACTGCTACAAAGTAAACATTTATAAAAATGCGATAGCTTAAGAAAAATAAAACTCCTACACGGTTCCCTGCCGATTTACATTTCTATGTCATCACAGCAACTACAATGAAAGCAACAATCACTAATCTTAGTATTGAAATGAATGATAAAACAAGCCTCCCTCTTACATGAGCAGTTTTTCTTTAAGTCCCTAACTTCAGTCAATGCTTGGGGTCTGTGTGTGTCTCTGTGTGTGAGCGGAAACCTATATGGCAGTGGAGACTTAAAAGAGTTAACCACTATGGAACTTCCTACCTGCACACACTACGCGCCTAGGTCAAATACACACCGCCAAAGAAAGAAGGCAAGCAAGTTCTCCCTGAAGGGCAGGCCTACTTGTGAATAAAACTTCTAGACTGATCATGTTTTAAGTATGCTGCTGCATACCAAGAAGTGAGGGAAAATATGCAAACAAAATCATGCTGTCTGATTTTGCATCATGTCAATTATAAAGAAAAAACTGCTCCTACTAAGAAGAAAATTGTGTTTCACACAGAAATATTCCAATATGTCATGAGTGGTATGTTTTACTTGGTTCTTTTAGAGAAACATCTTGTATTTCTTTTTTATTGTGAACACCTTCACCCTCTCTCTCTGCATTTAAGTCAGTTACTGTAAGTTAACTGTACCTGAAAGAGATCAGCATACAGATGGCTCTGACAACCAGAAGAGAAACGAAACAAAACACCCAGAATTTTTAAAGAGCTGACTATCAGCCAAGGATGCCTACTCTCACCCTGGGCTAGCTCCTTTTCGAATGGGTTGCCAAGAGCATGTTCACTCCCTCCTCAGTCATTTTTCACATCACTACCTCTGACTGCGTACATCACCAGCTCAAGAAAATGCGGGAAGCATCTGTGGCGAGTAACCTCTGAACATCCGAGGAAAATAAGCACTTGCTTGCTAGGCAAAGTCTCCAACATTTTTAGAGTGCGTCCACAAGACTCTTGCTGGTGCGCCCCTCCTTCCACTGCGCAGAGGATCCCAGAGCCGCGACCGGTGCTGCTCCAGCCGGCCAGGGTAGCCGGGATGACTCCGAGGTTGCCACTGCCAAACAGGGTGCAGACTCCGTGGCGCGATCCGGGCTCTCCACTCGCCTAAACCTGCTCGCTACTGAAAAGGGGTGGGAGGAGCAGTGTGGAGGGGGAGGGGATCCTGTTTAATTCGAGGTCCTGGGAGTGTGGGAGCGGGAGGAGGCTCCTCCGGCCCCTCCTCCCTCCTGGAGTCCTGGGCTCCACCTCCTCCGCATACCCCCAGATATACACACACTCCGCCGCGACTGGACATGCACACCAAGCGCCGGCTCCGGGCGCGCGCAGTCACAGGTAGCGACACTCACCTGAGCCCGTGCGCTGGGCTCCTGCCGCCTGGGAAGCTGCGGCGGAGTGGCGGCCTCGCCCGGGAAGGGGCCGGCTGTGCTGCGACAGTCGGGGAAGCGGGAACAGCCGCACCGCGGACCTGCGAACTGAGGTGACGTCGCGGTTTCTTAAATCCCCTCCTCCAGCACCTCCGCCTCCGCGCCTGCTCGGTTCTGTCCCGAGAACCCAGGAGAGAGGGTCCCCT
Source organism: Furipterus horrens (assembly GCF_987537825.1). NCBI lineage: Eukaryota > Metazoa > Chordata > Mammalia > Chiroptera > Furipteridae > Furipterus > Furipterus horrens. The sequence goes on from NW_028327182.1 coordinate 7,519,301, forward strand.
GGCTGGGCGCGCACGCGGGCGCACGCTGCCAGGCCAGCGCGCCGGCGCAGGAAACTTGGAAGAAGTTAGTTGCAAGTGCCGGGCGGCAGTCGAGAGAAGCCAGGTGCGGACGCGCCCGGTGCCGGGCCGGGCGCGCCGAGGCAGAGCCGCCTTCCTCGCTCGGCGCGCTCCGGGATCCCCAGGCGGCCGGCGCGTCTGCAGGGACTCGGAGCGAGGGGAGCAGGCATGGCTTGGGAGCCGGCGCCTTGGCCAGTCGGGAGGATTTCCTCCGAGGCACGGGGACCCCAACTTTGATCAAGCCTCATCCTACGTTCGTCTGCGATCTGCAACCTAAAAGGAAGAACACGCAAGGCAGCTGCTGGGGGGCGCGGACAGCTGCCCCCTTCCAAAAATACCAGTCGATTGGGGGGGGATTCCCATCAGCGCGCCCTGCCCCGAGTCAGGAAGACCGGCTGGTGCTGCTGTGTTTGTATTGATATCCACTGCTGCGCTCTGTTTGCCTGCGGAGCGCCAGGACCCTCCCCCCACCCCCTCCTCTTCCTCCACCCTGGCCATCCCCACTCCTCCTCCCCCATCCCCTCTGCTACTGTCAAATGAGAAAGTCACCGAGGAGAACCCAAACACTCCAGCCGCCGAGAGCCCCCTTTGGCACTTGGCAGCACGCGGCGGCGGGCTCCTTGGTTCAACTTGGCGGAGCCTCTGAGCCGCAACTTTCCGGGCTGCTGTGCATTTAAGAGAGAAAAGACCGAGGAGGGGGGGAGCTCTGCCAGGCAGCGACCACCTGCAGGGGGTTCTTGAGAAAAAGCCACCGGAGAGGAAGGACAAAAAGAAAGCAAAGCGCAAACTGCCACCGTAAGTTGGGGACAACACCTAAAAGTTACCGTGCTCCGGAGAGGTTTGCCCGGAGCGCTCGGCCAGAGGTCAGGGCGGCCCTGGGCTGGTCCCCCTGCGGGCCCCTCCTCCCGGAGGGAGCAACCTCAGGGTGCGGAGAAGGGCGCGGCGAGCGCCGGCGGGCGAACGTGCCCCCGCGGACAGCCAACATTGATTTCCTCCGGGCCGAGGGCGACGGCCCGGGCGGGCTGCAGCTGCGGCCCGGCGACAGCATGTCCAAGCCGGTGGACCACGTCAAGCGGCCCATGAACGCTTTCATGGTGTGGTCGCGGGCTCAGCGGCGCAAGATGGCCCAGGAAAACCCCAAGATGCACAACTCGGAGATCAGCAAGCGCCTGGGCGCCGAGTGGAAGCTGCTCACGGAGTCGGAGAAGCGGCCGTTCATCGACGAGGCGAAGCGGCTGCGCGCCATGCACATGAAAGAGCACCCGGACTACAAGTACCGGCCGCGGCGCAAGCCCAAGACGCTGCTCAAGAAGGACAAGTTCGCCTTCCCGGTGCCCTACGGCCTGGGCGGCGTGGCCGACGCCGAGCACCCGGCGCTCAAGGCGGGTGCTGGGCTGCACGCGGGCGCCGGCGGCGGCCTGGTGCCGGAGTCGCTGCTCGCCAACCCGGAGAAGGCGGCCGCCGCCGCTGCCGCCGCCGCCGCTCGCGTCTTCTTCCCGCAGTCGGCCGCCGCCGCCGCCGCCGCTGCCGCCGCCGCGGCCGCGGGCGGCCCCTACTCGCTGCTCGACCTGGGCTCCAAGATGGCAGAGATCTCGTCCTCGTCGTCCGGCCTCCCGTACGCGTCGTCGCTGGGATACCCAACCGCGGGCGCGGGCGCCTTTCACGGCGCAGCGGCCGCGGCTGCAGCGGCGGCGGCGGCCGCCGGGGGGCACACGCACTCGCACCCCAGCCCGGGCAACCCGGGCTACATGATCCCGTGCAACTGCAGCGCCTGGCCCAGCCCCGGGCTGCAGCCGCCGCTCGCCTACATCCTGCTGCCGGGCATGGGCAAGCCTCAGCTGGACCCCTACCCCGCGGCCTACGCCGCCGCGCTATGACCCCGCGCGGCCGCTGCCGAGGACCGCTGTGCTCCCCTGTACATAGTGTGTATCATAGGTACGAGCTCCGCGGCCGCCCCCTGCGCCCTCCCGCGACGGGGGCCCCGGTTGGTGTGTACAGAGGATGTATAGGTGCCAGTCGGGGCGCGAGCGCGCGGGCGAGTGTGCGCGTGGGTTCTCGGGGTCGTTGCAGACCCGCACTTCGGCGGCCAGCTTTACAGGAGCGCCGTTTGTATCCGGCGGCAGTTGGTGGTTGTTTTTGCACTTGGGAACCTGTTGCGTTTGGGCCCACGGAGGTGGCGGAGTCACTTTTTGACACGTCGGGCTCTCCAGTTTCGTTGGTTGGAAGTTTATTGTCGGTTTTATTCTTTCTCATTATCTTTCCTTTATTTTTTTATTTTATTTTATTTTATTTTTTTTTATTTTCCCCTTGCTTGGTCTGTGTTGCATGCACTCTGTTCAAATGTGAGGGCTGAAATGGCTGGCGCGAGGGAAAACCTGATCTGTGTCATTAGCCTCTCGGAGCGGGACGGCTCTGAGCAACCTTGCTCCTTATTTGTACTATTTGAACTTTGCAAATCTCTGTTCTCTCAAGCAGAACCCCTAGACCGGATCCATTCGTGACCAGTGACCGGCTCGAATCTGGCCTTTTGTGTGTGAGATGATCGTGGTTTCTTTTGTTTATCACGCCATATGCAAATCAGAGCAAGAGATCTTTCTCAAGAGCAAGAAACGCAAACAAGAAATATGTGTGAGATGAAAACTTGTCAGTTGGATTTTCTCCCTTAAATAAAAACAAAACAGCTAGAAGTCACCCTGAGTCCACTCACTTGGATTCTGACACAGTTTACACAGAAATGCAAAAAGGCCCTGTTCCTATTTTCTCCCATGGCTGCGTTCACCCGAAGATTGTAAATGTGTACATGTCCGTGAAAACCTTGAGTCTGAGAATGTGTTATTTGCGTTGCCCCAAATTTGAGTCGCTTTTAGACTCGAAATCATTTTGAGCTAATGTCAAAGTTAACTTTTAAAAATTGCGGGACTATTTCAGAACCGCAATTTTATCTAAGATTAAATCAGACATTTTTGTCTGAGTGTTAATTATATATTTATTATTTAGCAAAACTAAAAGAAAAAAAAACTTACAGAATTGTTTGACACACGTCTCTCATGGTCAGCTAGCGTTTCTCCACCAACTTGAACCAGTTAAATGTGTTTTGGAGTTCCCTCCATAATTAGCTTATTCTTTAGATCATCTGCAATTCATTTGCAATTTATGATAAAACACATTTCAGAGAAAAGAACCTTCCTCAATTATAGCTTTTGTGTTTCTTTTTAAATGTATATATTTTGACTAATGTTTGTGAATGAAGTTGGCTAACATGTATTTAGTTTCATTTTGGCTTTATGTAATATAAAGTTTTTAAAAGTTTAAGTATTGGTTTTAACCTTTATGTGTAAATGGTTTTCTTGTGTGATCTTCTAATTTAATATTAGACGTCTAAACTATATCTGTAAATTAGAATCCGACTATCACTCTGTTCATTTTTTTTTTGAACAAAGAGTTTAAATAAAGCCTGAACCCGGGAAAAGAGAAAATCCTCTATTTTTTGTTGAGTTCCTAACAAGATTTTTATCTGAATTGCCCTTACGTGCCTGGTCCAGGTGAAGTGTAAGGTATCCTCCAAAGGCAGCCTTTGTTTCACTTTTGAATAGATTTACTAGGAAATCTAAATCAAGCCATTGTTATTCAGAGCCAAAAACCTGATTTATCACATTTTTAATCGTGAATAGGAAAGAAGATTTTTTAAAAACCAAGTAGTTGTATTATCTTGGAAAAAAAAAGGCATTCATGAACCAGTAGAACAGAGCCCATTGAAAACATCCAGACTGTTCAAAGCATTTCACTCGTTTCCAGTAACATTTTAAGAGGGGAAAGTTGCCTGGCCACTTTATCTTGTTCCTAGGAGAGCCCCACTGCTTAAATCAGTGTAATTTGTTCACGTATCTTTGGCATATACTTTATTTACACCTTAAGATTTTATTTGGAAGAATTATCACAGCTAACAATAACATACAACTTTTGGCCTCTTTAGGGCTTTAGTTTGTCATGCTAATGGCATTAAAATGGAAGTATAACACATTCTAATGAAGGGGGTTGAATTTCCAGAGCTAGACAAGTTCCCACTGGAAAAAGGTTTGAAATCATAAAGGGTTTTAATTTTAGAGAAGAGATTATAAGGCACCAGGAAGAATATCAGAGACAAGGTTAAATAATAAAGGGAGATTTTTATTTTCCCCTCACGGAGACAAATATTCTCAAGATGCAAGACAACTAGTTTTTAACCCGTTCCCCATTGACAGAGACCATCGCTTGCACTGCACCTCTTTAGAAGCGACCCCAACTCTTTAAAGTCATTGTTTTCCCCCAACGGAATAATATTTTAAAAACCATGAAAAGTTTTGGAAATGTGAGAAATTGGCTCTGCTGGTTTGACCCTGATTCACTAATTAAAACGATCCCTCTCCTGTTCTTCCCGGGGCTCTTTGCAATATTATAAGTTAATTCATATGGTTCTGAGCGATTATGCAAAACTAATTTGGACTGTCCAGGGGTAATTATCCCTGACACGGTTAATTAAATCCTTTCAAGCCTTCGTCTTGGCCTTTTGTAGCAGCCCATCACTTCTCAACACGGAACTTCCTGCAGCTCCCTGGAAATCACCCCAGCCCTGAATCTTAGTTACCTCACTGCGCCATCCAGCTCGGGCCCCACCGGCCCGAAGATTCCCCGCCCCCTCCCGCCCCCTCCCCTTTTCCCAAAGATCAGCGTTTTGTGGGAGCAACGCTCTGGAGTATTGATGAATGAGAAGAGGACTAGAAATATAGGGAAGGGGAGGAGGGAGGGTGTGTGGGGTGAGCACGCGGGGCCACATCGCCAACAGATTGTACGTCTGCTGGAGTCCGTCCGCAGGCCCACAGGGGGGTGACCAGTTTAATCACCCCTCTGACTCCTGTGGTCTTGCTAACCGATTGCGCCTGGAGAAAGCAAGGCTGCGCTGATGTCAAGGGGAGCGACCCGGGGACAAGAGGAAGTGGAGAGGGCCGTGTGTGCCTAGGAGTCTGAAAGTGACCTGCAGATACAGCGCTGGGACTAAGCCAAGAGCTGCTGCGGGATCGAGGTCTAGCTCCACCTCTCCATGTCTATCCATCTGTCCCTTTCTCTTCTTTCCTTCCTTCCTTCCTTCCTTCCTTCCTTCCTTCCTTCCTTCCTTCCTTCCTTCCTTCCTACCTTCCCTCCCTTCCTTCCTTCCTTCCTCCCTCCCTTCCTCCCTTCCTCTCTTCCCTTCTCTTCCCTTCCCTTTCTTCTTTCTGTTCTCCTTCCATTGTCGTTTCTTAAGGTTTTAAAAAGCCATGAGCTTTCTGGTTGCCTAAGGGCTTTTACACCAGTCTTCCAGGCGAGGGGCCGGGCGTGTGGCCTTCCAGCTTTGCGCAAACAGGTGGAATTGTTCTGTTGGAGCAATAAGGACTGGAGCTGGCGGGGACGCGCCCGTGCAAGGAATGGCTTTCGGGGAGCAGAGGCGTTGGCCTCTGTTGCCACTTCATTTGACCATTTCCACCCCCGCCCCCAAATGGGACTGCACAGCGCGGACCTCTCTCTCGCCCCCCTCGGCTGGGGGCTGCCTCTGCGAGGGGCGCAGAAGACCTAGAGAAGAATCGACCTTCTTCCCGGAGCAGGGCCGGCCGGCCAGCCAATCAGAGCGCGACTCGGGCGGGCCGCTCCCCGCCGCCGCGCCCGCGGGGCCGGGAAAGTTCCCTGCAACCCGCCCGCCCGAAGGGTCCGTGTCCTTCTCGCGCCCACTGCGCGGCGGAGGCCGAGAGCGCGCCGCCGTCCAAACTTTATTAATCTCTCTCGCCTTTTCTCCCTCAGCCCGGGGCACCTCAAAGGTCAGCTCTTTTCTTTTAAAAGACTGATATTATTAATTCAATGACAACCCCCACCCATTCCTTTTTCTTCTCTGGCGGGGAGAAAAAAAAAGGAGGGGGGGAGGGAACAGTGAAAAGAGCTTTTTTTTTTTAATCTTTTTTTTTTTTTTTTTGTCCTTCAGTGGGAGCGTTTAGACAGTCGAGGAGGTTTTGTCCGGGAACAAAACGCAGGGTTGGGAGGTTTTGTGAGAGTGTTGTTTGTTGAAGTGGAGCTAAGAAAAAGCGGCGGCTTTCTCCTCATTGTGAAGAAACCAATCAGCGGTATTTGGAAAACTGTTAGCATTGTGCACTTCTTCTGTGTCCATTGTGAGGCGTTTCTTTTCACAAGGTTTTTTTTTCAGCCGATCCAGCTGGCCGGAATGAATAGCGGTGCAATGTGTACACGCTTTGTCCCTCCGGCCTTCAAGGAGCCCCCATTGAATAGACTAAGTTGACACTGCGTGACAGTGAAACAACATAATAAAAAATACATGAGCCCCTGAATAGGAGCAGGCGCATAAATAAATAAAATGGGTGACCAAAACTGGATAAACTGAATGACAAAACGGTGAAAGGGGAACAAAAAGATATTTAACACGCCAGATTAGCATGAGAATGCAATCTACAAGGCAGAACAATTGATGAATAGGTTTACCGGCCGAGAAAGAAACGGACTAAATGCCCTTTGAATAGATATGCTTTTTGCGAGGGCTTTGAATAGATATGCTTTTTTTGCAAGGGCTGAATGGGAAAAGGTAAAGATGAAGCTATGGAAATGAGCGGGGGAACTTTTTTTTATATATTCTTGAAACACACACTGCCGGGAGGAGAGGGCGGCCTCGGGATGTTTATAGAAGCAATAATTGCCATTATTAGCTTTGTCTGCAGCAGATAGAAACTGAACAGGTTGGGATAATATAGGGTAGCAGTAATTCTTCCTCTAATTAATGGTCCTTTGCCCCTTGAAAAAGAGAACAGGAAAGAAGAAGTAAAAGTTATACAGAAGTTATGTTTTCTTGGGTCCCTTTGCCCAGCATTGGAATTTGTGCAGCAGTAAGGCTGGCGATTCCAAGAGGCATGCTGATCTTAAAACAGTCCAGGGAGCCAATCCTAGGCCCTGGGGTTGAGGCCTGATTTCCATTTATGCCGCATTTTTGAGAGTCTAATAAAGTGTCTGGTACATGCTAGGTGCTGAATGAAGAGTTGTGGAATGAATGAATGAATGAATGAAAATTTAACGGGCGGAACCCAGGCCTCCTATGGATGTCGGGGAGGGGAATACCAAGACCATCTTTCATCTTTCAATGCCCTTTATCTAGAGAAGTGGTCCGGTGGGAAGGTTGCCACCTCCTTTCTCAGGCCTACAGCCTACCTGGTTCGCAGAAAAAGATGTGAAGACCAATCAAGCGACCAGCAACCACTACTCTCCCCATACCATCTCTGTCCTCACCCCCAACCCACCCTAAAGCCAGAGATTGTGAGGAGCCCTGTCTGACTGCAGAGAAACACCGTACCCTTCCCTTTACAGAATTAGAGTACAGGTAAAGCTTGTCTCTGTCTCTCAGGTTTCTGCCCTTGGTTCCCGCCCCCCCTCTTCCCCTCTTGGCTGTAGGACTTTGACTGAACCTCCTGGGACAGGGAACTACCTGGCTGAATTGCCTGTGGTGGCCGGGCGCGAACCCTGGGAGATCTGGGCTGGCCTCCGGTTCCCTGAGCTGTCCTGTAGGTGAGTGTCCCACGGGGCCTTTGAAGCCAATGATATCAATTGATTTATTTTCAATGGTTGACTGCCAGGCCAGCCGGGCCACTGGCCACCCAGCCATCGAACTTTACAGTCTTCAGCCCTGCCCCTAACTTAGATGAATAATGCAAATTACAGACGGCCCAGCGGACGTCTCCACAAACGCGTGCGGACTCTGACCGCACTCTTGAGTCCAGAGCTCGCCACCTCCCCGACGGCCCTGGAGAAACTGGGTTTTGAGGAACAGTGACAACTTCTTTTGGATTGTTGTGACAAGAGGTGGGGGGGGCGGTGGGGATCCCAAACTCTCAAAGCAGTGTTCTCCCCCCTCCCTTTTTCTTCTTGTTTAAAGAAGCGATTGAACCTTACCAAGTGACTGAGGCCTTGCAAAAACGTCGCAGATTTTGAAGTGTAACCTGAGCCTTCAGGGTTTCAACTTTCTTTAAAACGTGCAAACTCCTAGAAATGGACTAATCTGAAAAATTTGCGCAAAGCTCTATCCTGGGAAGCCTGTTGGGAGTCACTTGAGGAGATGAAACACACAGCGATTTGGGGTGATGGGTGGTTGTGGGTAGGCAGCGACCTGTTGGATTGGGTTTCCAGGTTCAAGGTGGCCTCCGGGCCTTTGTGACTGCCTCAGCACAGAGCAGGGAAGTGGTACTCGCCAGGCGATGAGCCCAGCCTTTGCTTTTGTGACCCCCACCCCCATTACTCCCGCCCAGCCCCTCACTGAAGCTTTGTCGGGTCACCCTTGCCACCGCAGCTGCATCATCCACACTTGACTGGAGGAAGTAAAATCGGCTTTGGTTTTTTAATTCCTTCTGAAGATGTCTCCACCCGATTACCACATCCTTTGGGCTCCTTGCTGGGTTGAGGGAGGGGCTATTCAGGGGCATTTTGACAAGCAGCAGAAGTTTAGGTACTAATTGTAAATACCCAATTGCTCTCCTTGAATGTATTTATTATCATATTAGCCAAGGGCTTGAAGACACATGGCCTGTTACTCATTTTGAGCCCCCAGGCAAAGAATTCTCCTACTGAGATCGACCAGTAGAACCAGATTTCTTAAGGGAAATTACGAGGACGTCTTCAGACTCTCTTCACAGAATCATATTACTGGATTGTCAATTTCACTTGCGCACCCTCCTACCTATCCTCCCAACCCCCACCATTTTATTTTGGGATCACCCAAGGTCATTAGCCACTGGCAGAAAGCTTGAAATCCCAAAAGGAGAGGCGCAGCCTAAGCTTAACAGAAACCAAGGGAGGCTTTTCAGATTGGCTGGCTCTGCTGGGGCCACCTTTTCATGAGGTCAGGAGAGGAGAGAAGTCTGTTGGCAGAAGAGGGACTACCTTTAAAACGGTCTCTCAGGAACTCAGGAGTGTGAGTGGTGGAAAGGGTGGGGAGGCAAGCGCTTCCTTGATTGTCCCCACCGCGACATCTGCAGGGTGCTCAGCTTGTCCTCCCCAGAGTCCCTTCAGGTGCTGCCACTGAGGTCAATGGACGCTTCAGCATTTTCCTCTTTTGCCCTACCGGTATTTCATGTCCAAAAGCTCATACGCGCGCGCGCGCAGACACACACCAGGCTTGGTGTGGACCTGGTTTTATTTATCCTCACATGCCCGACTTGACGGTCGTCGCCTTGACTCCGACAGTCTGGAGGGCTCCACTCCGGGCATCAGGAATTCGGGGGAATTGCGGGGGATTAAGAACACGCCAAACATGCGTCTTCTGCCCAACAAACCTTTTTACGCACACTCTCTCGCTAGCTCTCTCCGATTTAGCTCAAGTTTTAGTAAGAGTGTTTGAAACTAGATTATCCGAATGGTGGCCGGGATGGCTCCGCTGTGCCTCCACGGCGGGTTCAGCGAAGAGGAGTAAGACAAGGCACGTAGAGACTCGGAGAGGAGATGGACAACCTCTTCAGGGAAGCAAAGGAAAAGTGGGTTCTGGGCGAAACGGAAAGAAGGGAGGATAAAAGAAACAGAAAATCAGGACGAGAGAAAGAATAGAACTGCCGCACGGCCGACACTCCCTCTGCCTTCGGGTTCAACACCTGGGGAAGGTGCTGCAAAGGGCTCAGAAAGGAGGGAGAAGCCGGAGAAGGCGGAGGAGACAGCCCGCCACACCTCCCCCAACCCTGACTGCCCCGCAGAGCCCCTGCTGGTTCAGCCCCAATTTAGAGAAGAGACTGTCGGGGTAGAGGAGGCAGAAGCTTGGGAGGCGATGATCACGCGGTTCTGCGAGGCTCCGCGTGGAACTGAGGGATCTGGAAGTGAGGTCGGGTCCTAAAATCCTCCCCATCCCCCAACCCTGGCGACCCTTCCCTCCTTCTGGGGCAGGAGCTAAGTTAGAAAATGAGTCTCTGACACTACGGTCCACGCCTCCTAACCACCCCGCGAATTTATGTGCCGCAAACCTACAGTGGAAAACAATTTGGGCAGCCTGAGATTTAGATAATTCGTGGGGACCTAGTCAAGGAAAATAAATCGCACTTGTGATTTCGGAAGCTAAAGTTCTTTTTCCTTTCCCGAAAAGTCCCCGCTAGATCCCTAGGACAACCCGGGAGCTGGTTCCCAGCTGCCTTGCTGAGGCGACAACCCGGGGTGTGGGAGGGGGCGTAATAAGGCCCCCAGCTAGGCGCCCACTCCCCCTGGGCGGCCGCTGCCGCACTCGGGGCTGCTTGCCCAGCTCCCTGGCTGGACAAAGGCTCCGGCTGCTGAGCCCCAGACCATGGCTTCCTTGCCCTTCTAGAGCCCAGGTTGCTGTTCTTCCTTCCCAGGGATCTGGTTTTCTCCAGCAAACCTAGACTTGAGTAAGTGGTTGGAGGGGCTGATTAATATGTATTCGAACGGGCTGTTTAAGGCCACTTGAATAAACATGAGCCCGCACCGCCTTTCGCCTCTCTGGGGCGCGGGGAGCCGGAACAGGCGAGTCTCGCATCTCCAGTACCGGCGGGGACCCTGGGTCGGCGAAGCCAGCGCTGTCTCTCTGCGCCCAAGCGCGCCCCACACGCGCGCCCGAGCGCACAGCGGCTGGCACACATCCGCGCGCATCTACTCCCGGGGGTCTGTGGATACCGTTTGCTTTCCTTCTAGAAACCTGCCTCGATTGCTGGTACAGAATACGTAGTTTGGGGACTTGAGCGTGCTCTCCTCACTCCCCAAGTTTTGGGCTAGCGTTACCCAACACGAGTCTCTGTGCACAACCTGGGGACCCTGAACGTGTCCTCGGGTGTGCCGGATGGAGGTCGTGACCCACCTGCAGGACAGGACGCACCTGTGGGAGGTTGAGGGGAACGTCGAGCTGTGAATTTGAGGGAGGGGACCAGGTTCAGGGAATGCGTTTGTTTTCTGATGCCTGCGGGCAATGCGCAGGGAATGACTACGCACATGTTACACTTTGAAAGACCCCGCCACCTCCTGCTCGGGAAAAGTCGCTGTTGGCCGGCTTTGTTTCCTTGGAGTCAAGGCGTCTTCAGCTTTGGGAGCTGTGAGGAGTGACGGGTCTGAGAGTATGCGTGGGCTTGGGAAGCCTCCCACAGCCCCGTCTCTCCTGCACACACCGGATAACGGGCCTGCGCTCGGCCCCAGGACTCAGGAGGAGGCAGAGGCTTGGTGTGTCCAGTCCCAGGCTCTTGGGAACTAGCCAGGATCCAGGCCTCTGTGGGCCACGAGGCCTTCCTCAAGCCTCAGAGTCCCGCAGCTGGGGAAATTCCCGCGCCCCACGTTGCCCCCCAGGCTGCTATCTTCGCCCTCACCTGGAGTGGAAGCACCCAGGGCAGCCCGCACGCAGTGCCCCTGCGAGCCACAGAGAAACGCTTGGCTCCACACTGCCGCGTAGGTCATTTCAGTGTTTGGGATGAGTTCCAAACCCAGGAAGAACTCGCTCTTTGGAGTTTGGGCAGCGGCAGCGCAGGTGGGGTGGGGGGGCGGGGGGCAGGGGGGGTCGGTTTGCTAGCCCTTGTTTGAGGTCACCAGAATGCAGCCCATGAGATAAAAGAGCCCAGCTTGTCTTCCTGCTAAAGCTTTGGGGACATGATCGAGCCCAAATTCCGACCCAGATCACAGTCACAGGACTTCCCGAAAAGTGGTCCCCGAAAATAATGACTTGGCTGCTCTAGGCTTGGGGCATCTATTCACCTGCTCTTGTAGGTTCTGAGTTACTTTCACCAGTGAATTTCCGTAGCTGTAAAGGCCACACTAGTCTGTGCCTGGAAGCTCCTTCCTCTGCAGGAAGAACTGGGGCTGCAGGTTCTAAGAGTGTAGGGCAAGCTTTGGAGCAGGTGTGAAGTGTTCCAGATGGTTCTCTGTTGGCTAAGGAGAGCTCCCTGCTGGGAAAAATGCTCCAACAAGAAGGTCAGGAGCGCAAGGAGAAGGTACCTCGAGTCCTAGGTGAACAGATAAGGTGGGAAGGGATGGGGGTTTGTGGGATTGTGGAGTGGGGATAGCAGTACTTGCAGCCTGCAGGGAGTGTTGTGTATGTGCATAACAACAAGGCAGAGAACCCCAAGTCCTTTGGGGATGGGGATGAACCCCAAATAACAACTGCTCTTCCTGAGCTAATGTTTCATGCCAAGTGAGGCTCTCAGATACGAAAGGCCTGGAGGCCTCCTGCACGTTGCATTCTGTCTGAATGGCCTCCTGCAAGCCACAACCCCGGTTTCTTTCTAACCTTCCAGACACTGATTCCCTTTTACAGATGGGGAGGAGCTGGGACTCCAGACTCTCTCTACATAGCCCCAGAGTCTAAACTCTTTCCTTTGCCTTGCTGCCGCTCACTGTACAGACAAAGGAAGGGGTCTTCCACAAACTTAGGAACAATAGGATTTCCCCTGACATCCTGGAAAATCAAAACAGAAGTCTCTTGATAATTTGCTGTTTCTGGTGTCAGCCCCTCTCCAGGTTGAAACCCATTTTATCAGGACGGCCAGCAGATGGGTCTGGGGAATGATGTTAGTGAGGGGGAAAGTTTGTCTCACTTTTCTGCTTTAACAAAACAAACTATCAAGGGACATTTTCCCTTGAGCTAAGCGCGTTCAGTGGCAAAGGCTTCTGGCTTGATATGACTTTGGAGAAGCGAGGGAAACCCAAGCATGAACACCCAGCGGGTGAGCAGATTTCTCTCCTCCATCCCCTCCTTTGTTCCTCAGTTCCATGTGGGTCTCCCGACATTTTCCTGAGCCCAGATAAGTAAAAGTGTCAGTAAAGCTGGAGCGATGCTTTCCGCGCGTCATTGTAAAGGACTTGCAAGGGTAGGGAGCTGTGCCGTGTGGGCTTTGCTGAAGGAGGCAGCAGAGGAATGAAGGGAAATAAACCCAGCTTCCTTAAGGCATGTCCTCCATCCTCCCAAGGTACTCCGTGCTAGCTAGGCAGCAAATACCTTCGCCTCAACTCCCACCGCTACCTACCTACTAGCTTCTGTAGGGCCTCCTTTCCAGAGACTGCAGATCACCAATGCTTCCAGCCAGGGCCACCCTCTCTGCGTGGGCACTAGATTCCATCCCTCTTCTGGCTGGCAACCTCCGGGATGGTGCCTGCCTCCCGGTATTCAAGCCTTTATGTAAATGTCTCCCCTTGAGTGTGGGCTGGACCTCTGATTCACTTGTAACAGATAGAATGGCAAGATGGTAGGATGGCACTTAATGACCTCCTTCTCTCTCTCTTTCTCTCTCTCTTGCCTCTTGCTCTGAGGGAAGCCTGCAGCCATTTTTTGAGCTGTTCCATGGAGAGGCCCACATGGCAAGAAACTGCAGTCTCCCACCAAAGGACAACGATGACCTGAAGCCTGCCACCAGCTGAGCGAGTGACTGGACATGGATCCTCACCCAGACTTGAGCCTCAAGATGCTAGCAGCCCTGGCTGACACCTTGATTGCAGTGAAGACCTATTTGATGAACTGCACTGTTCACCACCTCAATAGGCTTTAGGTAAAGCATCCTCAGTCTTAAAAGAAAACAGAACCAACAGGGCTTCTTTGTATTAAGGGACAATGTTCTCTGAAAGAAAATGTGACTCAACCCTCCCACCCCCACCCCCGATTTAACCAGTGGTGTTTTTACCTTCCTTAATTGAAGAGGCGTCCCATGGCTCGGCAGGTGCAGCCAAATTTGGGAAAGCCTGGAGATGCTCACAACCCTGCCTTGCAGCTCAGCCTTTGATCAAATAGGTCCACGTCTTCTCTGAATTCACAGCTGGCCGGGCAGGTCAATTGCTGCTAGAGGTTTCTGGATGGTCTGTAGCCACACCACAGGTATTGAAACTATATGTCTGCAGGGCTTTGAAGAAGTTTTTCTCTCCTGTGCCTTTGTGGAGGGAGGGGGAAGAAAGACCAAACAGCAGTCCCCGCTTTTCCTTCCATCTTTCTAATGTTCTGTCTCTACCCCCTCCACACACATGCATACATGCATCCTTCTGCACGGGTCCCATGAAATGACCCTCTTTCAGTAACTGGTGTTGTAGTTCTCCTACCTGTGTCCCCTTCCAAAGTCCTACACAGCTCTCACCTCCTTCTGGATCTCCTACCCTGCCAACTTTTGATGCCACTTGGAATTATTCTTTCCCTTCAGTTTTTCATTGTATTGTCTTGGGTGTTTTTGTTCTTCTATTAGGCATTCACGGGCTTAATTGGATTTAGTAACTCTCTAAATGTGTTTGTACTGACACAATTGTGTGAAAAGCAGAGATGTCTCTTACCTTTGTATATCAGGATACCCCTTCTCCTTCCCTCAGTGCCTGACCCAGAACCTGGCCCTCAATACATATTTGAAATAATTTCCTTTGTTCTGTGTTGGAGCATCTTCTAACACCTCCTGGACCTAGAATAGAAAACACTTCTAGCTTTAATCACTCTCAGCTTTCTCTTCTCTTATGATGTTACTATGTGCAGTCTCAATATGCGCTCTTCAGTCAATTCAAATCTAAATGCCAGTTCTACTTCAAAGAAGCATAAATCTTAGCATTTAAATACTTGATTAAGTCAAGAATCGTCTGGGCTCATATCTTGTCTTTCTTGTCTGTATCTTGTGAGGCATGTAAGGGGCTAAAGAAAAGGAGATTATTGAATACAGAACACAAAGAGAATCTGTATTACTTAGGGTGATTAATATAAACTCAACAAACAAGCCCAGAATTTCCATGGCACAACACAATAAAAGTTTATTTTTCATGCCTATCACTGTCCAAGGCCGGACATGTGGCTCCTCTCTAAGTAGTGACTCAAGACCCAGACTGCTTCCATTCTGTTGCAAGGCCATCAGATAAGGCCTTCTGGATCTCTGCATTCAGCTGATTGAGAAGGAAAGGCAGCCCATGGCTCTTGCAGAGTTTTATGGCCATGCCTGGCAACAATGTACATCACTGCAGCCCACATTCCCCTGGCAAACATGTCAGCTTGCTTACAAGGAATGCTGGGAAATATAATTTAGTGGTGTGTCAAGACAAAGAAAAGAGGATTGGTGAACATCTAACTTGTTTCTTCCAAAGGACTTCAGAGGTCATTTTAGCACTTTACAATATTGAGAACTCTGCCCCAACACCTCACTGGACAGTGAGGTACAAATCCTTATAAAGGGGGCACGGGGAGTTTCCCCATAACAACAGTTAATTCCTACTGCCCTCTGTTTCTTTCTTTCTTTTTTTTTTTAAGTATATTTTATTGATTATGTTACACTAGTCCCAATTTTTTCTCCTTTGCTCCCCTCTTCCCAGTGCCCCACTTCCCTCCAGCAATCCCACCCCACCTTAGTTCATGTCCATGGGTTATGCATGTAAGTCCTTTGGCTTCACTCTTTCCTATATTATTCTTAACGTCCCCTATCTATTTTGTACCAACTGATTATGCTTCTTAGTCCCTGCACCATTTCTCCATTTCTCCCCCTTTCCCCTCCCAGCTGATAACCCAGCAAACAATCCCCACACCTATGGTCTGTTACTGTTCTGGTTGTTTGCTTAGTTTGTTTTTGTTTTTATTTTTTAGATTCAGTTATTCATAGTTGAGAGTTTGTTGTCATTTTAGGCTCCTGTGTTTGTTTGCCTCTGTGTCTTATGTAGAGCTGTCGCACCTGCTATGTTGTAAGGGGCGGGGCCTTAGGTATTTGTCAGTAAAGGGTGACCCGTTTCACCACGTTGTGGTGCTGTTTGCGGGGGAGGGGTCTAAGAGGGAACACTGCCACTTTCTCAGCACTCACCCCTTTTCTAGGCACTTCTCCCACTTCTGTATGGGACTGGCGCCTCTCTAGCTGGTGCCCTGAAGCATCGTTCCCAGAGTGGGTGGGTTTGCAGATGTTTTAGGTCCATGGGGGCCCTTTAAAGAAGTGGACTCTACTGAGAGACAGGCAGTATCTGCCTCTGCCCCAACCCCCACCGGTTTGCACAGTCAGAAGCAATGAGGCTTGATTTTCCCCAGCGCTGGAACTGTGAGCTGTGGAGTCCGTCTGGCGCTGGAAGTGCTCCCCAGGTGTCCCTCCTGACTTTTTAAAATGTTTGACTGCACTTTCTGCCGGCCTGCTGCTGCTGCCGCTGCCGTCACTGCTGCCACCACCACACCGCATCCTCTCCGCCCCGGCTCCGCCCCTCCGACTTGTCTGGATGAGTATTTCTTTTTTATATCTTTGTTTGTTGGACTTCCATGTAGCTCAATTTCCTGCAACTTCTGGTTGTCTCTAGTTTTGAGGTAGTTGTATTCCTTCTTAGTTGTGGAGGGAGATGCAGCGTGTCTCTCCTCTAATTCTTAATAAACCTAAAATTCCCTCATTCTAAATAAAAAATCAAGAACTAAATAGTGACCTTCTTCCATCAGATACTGCTCTTCTGTCCCTGAACCTAGATTACAAGAAATCTTACAAGAGAGTTTCTCAACCCTATCATAGCATCGGAATCAGTGTGAGCTTTTGAACTGTGGCAGGCATTCACACTTCTGTGAAGATCTACTGAGGCAGAATTCCGTAGGACTAGAGCTCAGGCATCTGCTTCTAAAATTTTCTCCTGATGATTCTGGTGCCCCCCCCCCCTCCCCCCAGGATTGACAGAGATTGTTCAGACCCGAGAAAGAAGCGTCCGGTAAGGCCCACCGTCAGATGATTGTCATGTTTTATGCTATTGTAAACTTTGATGAATTTGTCTTGGCAAATATATAAACAAACAAAAGCCAAAATATTTTGCCCCTCAATTTAATTCAGTTTTATTTAAAAAATTGTATTGGTGAACAAAACTAGAAGCCAGAAGATGGGGTTCTGCAAATTTCCACTTATATTACCTTAGACAAGTCACTTGCCCTCTCAGACTTTTTGTTTTCTTATCTATATAAAATGCCAACACCCTCACCTATCCCCAACTTTTGGCAGAGATGACTGCTTTCCTCTCTTAGAAACACTTTCTTCAGTTGGCCCCCAGGACATCATTCACCTTTGGCTTTCCTCCTACTTCTCTGTTCACTCCTTTCTAGCTTCTTTTTCTTTTTTTCTGGTTTCTCCTCTTTTTGCTAGTTTAAACATTGGGGTGCCCCAGGGTTCAGCCCTTGGGAAACTCTTCATTTTTGCCTACACTCACTTCCTTGGTGACTGTATTATTTTTTTATTACAGCATATCAAATTACCACAAACTAAGGGGCTTATAATGACAACCATCTTCAGCTTATAGTTCTGCAGGACAGAAGCTCGGGCCTAGTGTGGTTGGGTCCTCTGCTCAGGGTCTCAAAAACTGAAATTAAGGGGTTAACTGGGATGAGTTATCATTTGAGGGCTCTGGAGAAGAATCTACTCCCAAGGCCACTTGGGTTGTTAGCTGAATTCACTTTTATGAGATTGTAGGACTGAGGTCCCCATTCTCTTGCTAGTTGTCAGCTGGGAGCTGTCCTCAGCTCTGAGAGGCTACCCACATTCCTGGCCACATGGCCCCCATCCCCCAGCTTGGAAGCTAAGAATGGTAGCAATGGAGAATTTCTTAGGCATGTAATCCCTCTTTCTTCAGATGTCTTTCTTCTTCTATCTCTGCCCTCTGGAGCCAGATTCAAAGGACTCATGGGATCATGTCAGGACTATTTGACTGAAATTAACTCAAAGTCAACTGATTAGTAACTATTATGGGTTGAATGTTTGTGTCTGTCCCCCCATCCCCAATTCATATGTTAAAACCCTAACCCCCACTAGGATGGTATTTGGAATGGAGCCATTGAGAGCTAAGCAAAGTTAGACGAAGTCATGAAGGTGGGGCCCTCATGATAGAATTGGTACACTTATAAGAGGTGCCAAAGAGTCCTGCCTCCTGTATCTCTTTCTTTCTCTGTCTCTCTCACTGTCATGGAGGGACGCAGTGAGAAGATGGCGATCTATAAGCCAGAAAAGCACCATGCTAGCCCCTTGACCTCAGACTTCCAGCTTCCAGAACTAAAAGAAAATAAATGTCTGTTGTTTAAGCTCCCCCATCTGTGGTACTGTGTTATGGCGGCCCAAGCGGACTAAGACAGCAACCTTAGTTACAACTGCAAAATGCCCTTGCCATATACTGAACCATAATCACAGGAGGGATAGCTCATCATTTTCACAAGTTAAGGAAGGAGATTTTAAAAGAGCTACATCACCCGGGATAATGTCAGAATTCTGTTCACCATGGTAATCTTATCTAGTCTCATGGCTTTAAAATCATCCACATGCTCATTATTCTTGAATTTATTCCTCCAGTCTAGACATCTCCTGACACCTAGTCTTATCTAACTACCCCTAGACATTTCCACTTGGATACTTTATGGGCACCTCAAATTTTACACAGATGCAACCAAACTCCTGACTTTAGCCTTGCCCGCCCCCCCAGCCCAGACTTACTCCCCCTATAATCTTCCTCACCTCAGCAAAGAGCAATTCATCCTTCCAGTTGCTCAGGTCAAAAATTTTAGAGGAACCCCTGATGCCTGCCTCTAACACACTACATTTCATTCATCAGAAAATTCCCTGGAATCCAGCTTCAAAGTATACCCAAGGTTTGATTCATTACCATCTTTCCTATGAATTATCACAATAGTCCCTGTATTAGTTTTTTTTATTGCTGCCTTAATAAATCACCACAAATTTAGCAACTTAGAACAATATCCATTGATTATCTCACAGTTCTGTAGGTCAGAAGTCTAGTAGGTGGGCTGGATTCTTTGTTTGGGTTCTTCTAAGACTGAAATCAACTGGCTTGGGCTCTTGTTTGGAGGATGTGGAGGAGACTCTACTTCCAGGTTTCCTGAGATTGTTGGCAGGATTCCGTCCTTCTTGTGGTTTCCTTCCCTTCAGCAGCAGCAGATCAAGGCCCTCTCATGCATGGGGCATCCCAGAGTGCTCTTCCTGCTTCATCTCTCTGACTTCAGCTAAAGAAAACTCCTCAAAGGGCTCTTTTGTTGAGATCAGGCCCATCTGGACAACCAGGCACCATCTCCCTATTTGAAAGTCCATAACGTTAATGACATCTGCAATGTCCCTTTGGCCATGAAATGTAACACACTCACACATTCCAGGAATTAGGGCATGAACATTTGGGATGCAGTGGGGATGATTCTGCTTGCCTCAGCTTCCTAAGCTGGTCTCCCTGTTAACCTACAGCCTGTTCTCAACACAAAGACAGACCTGCAATGACTTCCCATCTTAATCAGGGAAAATCCTTGTCTTCACAATGCCCCACGTGCGCTACACAGCTTGGTTCCCCATTACCTTTCTGGCCTTGTCCCCTACCACCACCTGGCTGTTGCTCACACCCCAAGCAGTCTCCCCCTTCTGGGCATTTGCCCTTGCTCTTCATTGGCCCAGGCTCCCTTCCCCTCTATATCAGCATGGCTCACCCCTTATCTCCTCAAAGTCAATGCTGAGATTTCACCTTCTCAGTCATACCCCTCCTGATCTCCTATTTAAAGTCACAACTTCCCAAATCCCCAGGACTCTCTTAGTCCCTTTTGTAAGCTTTTCTCCATAGTGCTTTTCCCTTTCTGATGTAGTACATGTTTTATCTGTATGTGTTTATTGTAAGCATCAGAGCAGGCCCCATAAAGCAGAGCCTTTTGTCCATTCTGTTCACTGCTTTATCTCCAATGCCTACCACAGGGCCTGGCTTACCGAAGGTACCCAGTGAGCCTTTGCCAGATGGTTGGATGCACGAAAATAAAACAGGGAATGTGGCCTGCACCACAAAGAAGTGAGGGTGTGGGACTAAGGGAAAAGGGCTGAACTTGACATTGTATGGAGTACCCTCTTGGTCAGATGGAACTGTAGGCTCCATGAAGACCAGGCTGGTGTCATGTTAGAAGACCTGGCATGAAGCAGATGATTTGTTGAGTAATGTGATGTCACGGCATTAGATTTTGCACACTTATGAGCTCACCTGATCCACACAACCTGTGGGTTGTCATTAATTTCATTCCACTACTCTAACTGTCCTCAGCGGGAGAGCCACATGCAACATCAGTGTGAGAGTGCACAGTGAGGTGTCAAAGTACTTCTGGAAAGAAGCTTTGGGTCATCCAGCCCACCTTCATGTCCATTCAGGCTTCCGCTCATGACTGTGCATGTTTTTGAAAGCATTTACTCTTGGGAAGACAGCGTGCCGCTGGGGCAAGAGAGTGCAGTCAGCCAGGGGAACGCCTGACCATCCCCTTAGCTGCTGACCAGCTGTGTGGCCTTGGGGTCGTCACATAACCTTGCTAAGCCTCCATTCCCTTTTAAAAACAGGGCTAACCTTGTAGGGATATTGGGAGGCTTGAATGAGACAGCGCAGGTGAAAAGACCCAGCAGAACACCTGCTCCTGAGCGCACACACTGTAATGTCTAGGGAGGAGTTACAATAGAAAATAAGTTCCCTAAAGGCAGGACTTCTGACCTCTTTAGCTCCTGATGTACCACCAGTACATGGAAAAGTGCCTGGCATATAGGGGGCCCTCAGTAAATATTTAAATGACAGCTCTGCAGAAGTGGTCTATATCGTGCTATCCTGGGGACCATATTGCTTTGAATGCCACTTTTCCTTCCCAGGTCGCAGATGTTCTAAGCAAAGTAGCAATCCTCTTCCAACTGGTTTTTAGAGATAATTTCTTGGACAATATCCTCAGGGTTTCTCAACTAGAAAACTTAAAGTTTGTACCACGTGATTTCCAGGAACCCTTTGAATTCTAGGTTCTGGTTGCTGTGTCTTTACCCAAAATAAGACATAATTCGAATAAAAGATAAAATTCACCATTTAAAGTGGTATTGAGCATATTCACAGAGTTGTGCAACCGCCAACTCTGTCTAATTGCAGAACATTTCCATCACCTCAAAACAAAACAAAAACTCTATATGTATTAGCAGTCCATCTCAGTTCCCTCCCTTCACTATTTCCTGGTAACTACGCATCTACTTTCTGTTTCTATGGATTTACCTATTGTGTACACTTCCTATAAATGAAATCATGCAATATATGCCCTTTTGTGTCTGGCTGAGCATTAATGCTTTCAAGATTCACCCTTGTTATAGCAGGTCTTCCTTTTTATTGGTAGATAATATTCCCCTGTAAGGATATACCATATTTTGTTTATCCGTTTTTTCTATTGATAGATATTTGGGTTGTTTACATTTTTTGGCTATTATGCATAATGCTTTTATGAACATTTGTGTACAAGTTTGTTTGTGGACATATATTTTCAGTTGGGTATAGACCTAAGAATGGAATTGCTGAATGATAAGGTAACTCTCTGTTTAATTTTTTGAAGAACTACCAGACTTTGTGACAGTGGTTGCACCATTTTACATTCCTTCCAGCAATATCTGAAGGTTCCAGTTTCTCCACATCCTTGTCAACACTTGATATCTTCAGTTCCTTTGTTTCTAGCCATCCTAGCAAGTGAGAACTGCTATCTCACTGTGGCATTTGGTTTTTTATCTTACAAAGTTTAAAGATGGTCCCTCCAAACATTCATATCAGCCTCTTTGTCTTGCTGTTGGTCTTATGATTGTTAAACAATTCTTAAAATTAATGCATGTTTTCAACTTGTACCAGTTTTTGGAGCAAACGCTTGTGAAATGTACTCTCTGCTTGAAATAATGATTGCCTTTGTTATTTAAAAAATAACTAATTTGCTCAACTTTCCCAAGTAACTCCTTAGTCCTAATCATTGATTAGTTGGGGCCTTCCACACTCATCCCCTCCTTGCTCGTCAAGGTTCGGTGGCCATAACGCATCCTGCCAGGGTTAGTTTTCTGAGTGTTCCAAGTTTTTCAGCTTGCCGAGGGCTCTGACTGCAGGGAAACTCTAAGTCAAAAAGGAAGAGGCAGATATGTCTTGATACTTTTATCCCTGCATAACTTCTTGTAGAGATAAAAGTCAAGCCTCATTCAAAGAGCAAAAACTGAAAAGAACTCTGGGGTATATACAAATATTCCTGGACCACAAATTCACGGCAGGAAAGGGTCAACCAAGGACCACACACACTGTAGTGTAACAGTGGCTTTTTACCCAGTGGCTTTCAACACTACCAACCCCCTCTCCCACGCACCCCTCAACACGCTCCCCACCATACCCCCAGGGAGCCTTTGGCACTGGCTGGCTGGAGACATTTTTGGTTGTCTACTGGCATCTAGTGGGTAGAGGACAGGGATGCTGCTAAACATTTACAATACACAAGAACAACCTCTGATGACAAAGAACTCTATCTGGCCCCGGATGTCAGCAGTGAAAGGTTGAGAAACCCTGGTGTAATAGGATATCAAAGAGGACTTGTCTTATCTTTAATTTTCAGCCTATTTTGCAGGCTTTGGTTACACCTGTTCGGTTCCACCTCTTTAGCTGAGCCTCCAGGTGATAGTGGAGAATAGTTCAGATTTCTATACTCCTATTAAAAAGTAATACTCAAAATTCCACCAGTAAAATAAAAGAAGAAAAGCCCCCATCGGTGACTCCAGTGTACTGTAGCCATGTATAAAGTATATATTTACAGGCTCCAGAGGGTAAGTGAGGAGGTTGACTTACATACATACATATGTATGATATATACAAATTATTGTCATATAAAGAAGGTTACCTAGACACATAAGAAGGAAAAATATTACAGACATTTCTTGCAGTTAGTTAATACATTTTAAAAATTTTTTTAAAAGTATTTATTTATTGTTTTTCTATTACAGTTGTCCCATTTTCCCCTCATTGCTCTCCGCCCACCCCTTCTCCCACAGTCAGTCCCCACCCCATTGTCCGTGTCCACGGGACATTCATACTAGCTCCTTAGCTAGATCCTTCCCCCTCTTGCCACGCTTCTCCCCCTCCCCCCTGGTCACTGTTAGTCTGCCCCTTGTTTACATGCCTGTGGTTGCGTTTTTAATACTTTTTTCCCCCCTATATTTTGTTGTGTATGGGGTTTGTCAGACATTTTAAATTTATAACTCATTTTATGATTTCTCATTCTAAATAGATACGGGTATGTACACCTCATTTTGTTTGAAGTCTGTATTATTTTTATTGAAGACGTCCCCCAAGAAACTTGAGGTCGCACAGTCTTCAGAGCCTGGGACCCTGACTGACCCCTGACCCACTGGTCCTCCCCGCCCCCAGGCACCGATCCGATTATCATTAGCCTGCTCCGCCGTGGCCCAGCCCGTTCCACACCAGCTGCGTCGTCCCCACTCCACGGATGCGATTCCGGGGACTCCCAGCCAGGCCTGACTGGCGAAGCCAACCCGTGGCCGGCTCTGCCCTTGCGTTACTCAGCCTGTGCGGCGCTGGGCTCCGCGCACCGCTCAGCTCCTCCATGGGCTTTCCCGACCCCACGGCCTCTGGCTTTCTTCCTCCTGCTCTGTCTGCCCCTTCTCAGCCTCCTTGCCTGCTCCTGCTCCCCCCCCCACTCACCTCCATGCTTCTTATCACCTCCTCCCTCTGCAGCCCCCCACCAGCTTATCTCATCAGTCCCAGCGCCCTAAATGCCACACGTAGGCTTGCGGCCTCCACATCAGGGGCCCTGATGTTTCCCCGGACCTCGGATTCATTTACCCAACGTTCTGCCTGACCGTCCTCTTCACTTGCACAACTAAGTGCACCTCAAGCATCATGTCCAGCTCAGAACCTTGACCTTGTTCTTCCCTCTAGTCTCTCTCATCTCAATAAATGACACTATCGTCTATGTCGCCTGGTTGCTCAAGCCAGAATCCCGGGAGGCATCCTTTTTTTAAATCCCTAGATCCAAATCCATGAACAACAACTCCTGACTCTTCTTTCCAGTCATACCCAGCATACGCCAGCCCACTTCTCCGCGGCTCCACGCTGCTCTTGCCTGGCTTCCTGCTGCAGTCTTCCCACGGTCCCTCGCTCCCGTCCCTGCCCTGCCGCAATCAATCCTCCATGTGACACAGTGCGAATCAAATCACATCGTTCCTCTGCTGGGAACATTTTAGTGGCTCCCACCCTATTCAGAATGAAATGCCCTGGTCTACCAGGTGCCCGCATCCCCTTCTTTGGCCTGAGTCATTCTCTCTCCTGCTCGCCCACAACTGTCCAGCCACGTGGGCCTTCCTCCACCTCGAACACGCACGCTTGTTCTGCCTTAGGGTTTGTGCTCACTGTTCCCTCCGCTTGGAAAGCTCTTACCCATGACCTCCTCATGGGTGACTCCTTGTCATTCTGGTCACCTCTTCAAAGGCCATCTTGTCACTCTGCAACATAAATCCGTTCCAATTCTCTTCATTCTACTTACTACTATCTGGTGCATCATGATTTATTTATTTAGTGCCTTTGCGTCCAGTGGAAACTCCACGAGGGCAGAGACTGTCTTTTCATCTCTGTGCCTGGAGTACTCCATAAACGCTCGTCCGAGTGAATGGACGGGTCCCTGTTTTCCAGATGGCAACACTGAGGTGCAGAGAGCTAAGATGCTAGAACGAAGTAACGCAGCCCTAGGTAGCAGAGGCAGGGCTTGAACCCAGGCAGTCAGCCTTCAGAGCCCATCACTTTAACCACTATAACATTCTGCCTTCCTCCAGCCACCAGGAACAGACCTGGTTATAAAGGGCAGAAGCGGCAAGAGAAGGGAGAACGCAAGGCAGTTCTTCTGTCTTGGGCCCAAGGGAGCCCCTTCATGGGACATGAGTAGATAAAACATCCTAAGATAAAACATCTTAAATACTAGAAGGTGGAATATAAGTGGGTTTGTAGAACCATTTGAAATCCACTCATGTCCTACTGGGGCCCGTCGCTTGTCTTCAAGCCGAGTCTGCAGCTGACTTGGACAAACTGCTCCTAAAAGCTTCCCAGGGATCTGAGCAGACGTGGAAGTCACCCTCGTCACCACTTAAAACGAGGCAAGTGACAGTCCGCCTTCACAGCATCGGCATAAAGTCCCCTTTGGGAGCACGCAGGGTGCGCCCCGAGGACGTCCACATGGCATCTCTGAAGCCCTCTCACAAAATGAGCCCTCTCCCTGCTCCCCCGTCTGCCACCGGCGTTCCCTAAGAAAGTAATTTCCTTCCCCTTCTCGCAGCCCATGCTTTTAGGAAATGGTCTCGGGTTCCTGAGTCTGAGGTCATTTGTTTGTGTTGTATTTGATGAAATACTGTGGCCTATTCTTCCCAGGGCCTATGTCACTTCCTGAGGTGACATTCGCCCATGGAGTGGCAATCTCATACAAATAATGTATAGAGGCACTGCGAGGGAACTCACTTTTGTTCATTTAACTATGAGATGGCATCTTCATCCCCCCTCACTGTCCACTGTTTTCCCCCATGGTAACTTTTTTTTCCTTTTTCCTGATACCCATAAAGTAGAACACATCCCATGTACTGTAGACATTCTCCTTGCGTTTTCCGTTCACTGCGTGATAATAGTCAAGGAAGAATGAAAGGGTTATATAGGTCCTTGGGGCCGAGTGTGTTCAAGCTCATCGCTTGGAGAAATTGCTAATCACTTTAGCAAAGGTTATTCAGTTGGAATCAGGCGCCTTAAAAAGGCATTTGTCCCTTTCAGATGTCATTTCTGTGAAATGATAATAATTCAGCAGTGAGTAGAAAGAGCAGCAAAGTCATACATCAAGATCACATTCTGGCCTTCGACCATTTCTACTTCTGATACATAATAAAGGGCAACATATTAATAAAAGAGAAACTCAGGATTTGTTTTCATCTGAGAACAACTGAAACAAGACTATGTTTTGACCTTTGTCTTTCTTTGCAGGAGGAGATCTAAGACCAAACTATCAGCCTTGGGCACCTTGAATTAACCAAGATTAAATTATTTTACATAATGTCTCTCATATGTTGCTTTGGAATGATTATAAAAGGTTTTTTAAAAAAAAAAAACATAGGGAGAAAGTACAATCCTAAGTGCATCAAAAAATTTGGGATCAACTCAGTTAATATCTAAAGTGAATGTGCGTGTTTTACCCTAATTTGTGAAGCTTGGAGCATCTAGTAGACATTCCCAAAGTCAAGGGTGGAGGCCACTGCTGGGGAGGTCAGAGGCTGGGTGGCAGGTGAGCA
This sequence comes from Furipterus horrens, assembly GCF_987537825.1. NCBI lineage: Eukaryota > Metazoa > Chordata > Mammalia > Chiroptera > Furipteridae > Furipterus > Furipterus horrens. The sequence goes on from NW_028327182.1 coordinate 7,545,403, forward strand.
GAGCCTCATGGAATAGTGCACAATGCGCAGGTATATTCATCTTAAAAGACAGAGGATCACAGAATTGGGTGAGTCCTTAAAAGTGATCTAATCCCACCACCTTGTATTTTGAGAAAAGGCTCTGCCAATAACTTGTTTTCTTATAAGGGACGGAGGAGGAAGGAGTTCCTCCCCATCCTGACCCAGTCTGCTTCAGTAAACTTGATTACATAACATTATCTATTATTTACCAACAGAAAGGTATGATCACAAATAAAGCAGAATTCCTAAGTGGGGGGATTCTTTGTGAATTGCTTTCATTTAAGCCGTATGATTGAAAAATTATTTAAAAAATAATTTGTTTGTTTGTTTATTTTTAGAGAGAGGGGAAAAGAGAAAGAGAGGGAGAGAAATATCACTGTGTGGTTGCCTCTCACTTGCACCCCCAACTGGGGACCTGACATGCAACCTAGTCATGTGCCCTGATTGGGAATTGAACCAGCGACACTTGGCTTGCAGGCCAATGCTCAATCCACTGAGCCACAGCAGTCAGGGCTTGATTGAAAATTTTTAGTGTTCGCTAAATTCAGATGCTTCTTGGGTAAGGAAGGGTCGGGGGTGGGGAGATGGTGCTACCTAATAGATCTCAAGTTCCTCTTCCAAGTTTCCTGGAGGTCTTGGCCAGTTAAGCTCTTTTTCTGCAGGGGAGAATCTCACATCACCATTTTCCTAGTTCAACTGGACCTGGCTCAAGGGGCTGCAAAGTCTCCTGGAGCAGTCAATAGAGGTTACCTCTGGATCGTGGAATATACAAGTTCTGCTGATGGCATCAATGACTGTGGATAGGATTTTAAGCTCTTTCTGGCCCGATGATGACTAGCTGTGATGGTTATAACTCCCCTGAAAGCCAGGGATCCTGCCCGTGAGACCCTCCCACATTATACACACCATGGAGCCCCTAAATTCACAGAGGACCACAGAGCCTCCAAACTCCCTGTTGGAAGTCTCATGCAAGGGCAAGCACTGCTCAGATACATTTGTGAATGAAGAGGAATTGTTCTGCTAGATCTGGAAGCCAATGGTTTACCAGAATTTGGTTTTCAGGTTTAAAAAAAAAAATGTTTTCCCTTGATTTCCAAATAAAGGCTGATTTCAGTGACGTGTTTGGTCCCTTGAATTTCATTGCAACACCCAGACAAAGGAGCACAGGGCCTGCATCATGTGGGGGGCATTCTGGCAGTGTACTCCGCACCCCTAAGGCTGAAGTACAAAGCTGTTTTATTTCTACCATGGTCCTGTTTTGATCCAGAGAATCCTACTTTTTGAAGTAAAGGGCCAGTTGGCATTCACTCTGGTGGGTTCCCAAGGGGCCAAAGGTCACCAGTTATGTGGCTCACATTAAAGGACACGTGTGCCTCTTCTTGCTGGTTCCTTTGGCTAGAAGGATGCACTCCCCTGATAAATGAAATCTGGAAGCCTTTCTTCCCTCTAATTTGCATGAAGGAATTGGGCAAAGGACCTGCAAGAGTTACGGAGGCTCTTGTGCCCCGCCTGTGAAGCCACCCAGCAGTTACAGAGCTCCATGTAGACAGCGCCCTCACCGCCACATTCAACATGGAAATGACTCTCTCATTGAACCCAATCAGACACCAAGCCTAAGCCTCCCTCACAGAGGAAATCGGAACATTTGGGACTATTATCCGGGAAATTTAGGTTTAAAACATTTTCTCTTGAAATATTTAGGTGATTCATTGAAGAAGTACTATTTCAGAAGTTTAAAATATTCAAAGGATGACTTGGATTTTTCCTTCCTGGACCTATGTAGATATACATCCCCAAATATGCACATTCTATCATAATTGCTTAGTCATTGAATTTCTGTTCTTTCTGGGGAAAGAAACCCCCCCAGAGGTGAGGGCCCTCGCCAGGCTGCCGCCTGGAACTTCAGGTTTGCTTCGCCCCCAGCCTGCTGGACGTTTGGACTTGGCTGCCTTAGGATGACCCTAGTGCCCAGCTAACTCGGTGCTCCAGTCTCCATTCTTTGCTCCCCGGTTGTTCCCCTTGCTGTCTGTGGCACCAACGTCACTGCCACGTTCCTTTGCGTCGTCCCGAGCAGCCGGGAGTCTCCGAGGCTCGCTGGGAGTTCCCTTGCACTATCTCTCCCGCTCCACCCTGCCTTTCAATTCCCATCGCCCCTAGACCCCAGCTGCCTCAAGCCTGGCTCATTATAATAGCCCCCTAACTAATCGCTTCCTTGTTTCTCCCCCTCCAATTCACTGCTGCCACAGTAATCTCCCTAAAACACCCCTTAATCATGCCAAACCCTTAATTAAAAATCTTCATTATCTCTTCATTACCACCAGGAGGAAGTCCAAGTGACTTCGTTCCCTTCTCCTCTCTGGCCTCAGTCCACGCGTCCCACTTTTTGCCAGCTCCTGCCCCACGGTTCTCGTCGATTCCACTCTACCTGTCTAATCGCACCGTTCAGCCACCACAGATGGTTCTTCCAGCATCTCCCTGAGCTTTGTGTTCATTCTGTGAGACATGTCGCGTTCTTCGGCCCCTTGTGAGGCTTCTTCCCAGGGCAGCTGTCCTCCTCATGGCTCTGACGACACACAGCGCCTCACGTGGCAACCTAATGTGAGTCATTATTTAGTTCTTGACGGGTGAGTCATTATTTAGTTCTTGACGGGCTCGCGCTTTCTGTCTCCTTTGACGCTCCATGTCTTAAGATCAAAAAATGCTCCAGATATGTCTTCACATCTCTCTCTCATTACAGTCACCACCACTCACTGCCTGTCATCCCCAGGGAGCACCAATTATGATATAACGTGGTTATAAGATTCTTGGAGTTTAGTGGCCAAAGCGAAGAACTGCTGTAGTGTGCCCATTGCGGCCCCTTTTTTATTTGGGAAAAGCCACATTGGTAATTGGCGTGCCAGATTATAAAGGAGATTTATTCAGTGAGAATGGGTGCTCAGGTGAAGCCAACCATCCCCCAAAGATAAAATTTGAGAAGGAGAAATGTGGGGGAAAGTCATTTGTAGGGAGAGACAGTATCACTGCCCACCCCTAAGGACTAGGGAACCACGGAGGGTGCCCTTGTGCTCGGCTGTAGGATGGCGGAGGGGCAGGCGCAGTCGTGTTATCACCTAACTTGTAACTTCCATCTAAGCATTAGGAACTTTGCAGCTCTGCCCTTCTTTGCATTTATCCTAGACTCACACAGGAGGAAGGCACCGCACACCAGGCACGGAGAAGCATTAGGCAATTCTCGTGACTCTCTTTCGCATTTGAGTTCCAATTAAGTGTAGGCACCTTGTCCTGAAGACATGGCATCCTCCCCGCTCTCTGCTGGCCAGGAGCACATTTCATCTCAACGGACTTTCACTCTGATACTTCACCTCAATTCCCGTGTCCTTGTAGGAGTTAAGTGCTCCTTTTCCTTGTCACTGTGGTGTCCTGAGACCGGGCACTCCATAATCTCCCATGCCATCATCACAGGAGTGAAAATCCTCCTCGTGGTCATGGGAGTAGAGAATGTTTACTTCCTGTCTTTTCCCCACTTTCCTCCCTCTTTTGGGGAAGAGCCATGACAACAAAAATCTTCATAAGATAAACAACACCAGATAGTTGAGGATGCTGTGTTTTGTTCCCCTTCCTTTCTTCTTCTTATAATTATTTACTGGGTAGCGGGAATATGGGACACGTGTGCATTAGCATTATTTCTAGAAGCCAGTGGTGCAAACAATCATCACAATAGTTGGCATGACCCTGGGAATCAGCCAGAGCCTTTCCCGTGTTATTCGTATCCTTACTAGGCAGCTGTCACTTGGAGGGGCCCCACCCAAAAGATCAGCTGGTGCCCTTTAACCTGTCGTCCCATTTCCCAAACTGTCTCCCGCACCTGGATTTTCTTTGGTTCTCCCAATAAAACATTAAGAGCAGTATTTCAGTCAATGAGAACTGAGGCCGCAAGTTGTGTATAAAAGATCCAGGAGACATTGTTCTCAGCTCAGAATCGTTCAGAGCAGGTGAACTGACACTCACACGACCCAAAGTTGGCCCCAAGTTCCGGTGACATACAAATGCTTCCAAATTACACATTTGGAATCCAGTAGAATACATGGCTGAAGGAAGTAGTCTGAGCCAAAAGGTACCCTGAAATAGGTCAGTTTGGTGATTTTGATGTGGAAGAGAGTTGGTTATAAAAAGATGTGGAGCAGAGTCAGAACAATTCTTATGAAGATGGTCGAGGTTTGATTAAGACAGAGAATTGTAGATGAGAGTTCCTTTTCCCATCAGGCTCAGAACACAGACATCGTCTAACCCTCCTTTGCATCCAGGGCAAACAGCACAGTGCCAGGCACACAGTAGGTGGGCAAAAATGTCTGGTGAATTAATGCACGAGAAGTTAATTACTGCAGAATCAAATATATCTAATAAAAAGTGAACTGATGTTTTTCTAACTTTGGTCTATCTTGGTTTACATGTTTTTCTTTTCCTAGTGTCTGCTAGACTTCTTGACTATCTGACAGGGACACACTTAGGCTATTATGTTATGAATGTGTGTAATGTTCTACTTATCTCATGGTGTGTGTGTGTGTGTGTGTGTGTGTGAATCAGACAGGTTAAAGCATTTTGGTCTCTTTTTAGTAGAGGTGACATGTCAATGCTTCAGGAGGATAATTCCAACAAAGCATGTTTAAAAGATTTGTGTTGCCCTGGCGGGTGTGGCTCACTAGATTCAGTGCCCGCCTGTGAACCAAAAGGTCATGGGTTCAATTCCCAGTCAGGGCACATGCTTGGGTTGCAGGCCAGGTCCCCAGTTGGGGGTGATTAGGTAAGGCAGCCGATCAATGTGTCTCTCACACATTGATGTTTCTCTCACTCTCTTTCTCCCTTCCTTCCCCTCTCTAGAAAAATTAAAATAAAAAAATGACAAAAGCTTTTTATTAATATACTGTAGTCATGTCATCACAATCATAAGCATAACCAGCCAAACTCTGAATTCCATCAAGAGTTTGGGGGGAGCTGTAACAATGACTGCCGCTAGGTCTTATTTTCAGGGAAGGCCTTATATTTCTAAGCTTGAAAAAAATTGCACTAGGTCTTATTTTGGGGGGATGCCTTATTTTGGGGGAAGCGGGGTAACGGTTGCCATGCCTTTCCTTGCCTAGTACAAACCTTATTATCAACTAGCTCTCAGTCTGAAGAGGGAACCAGAATACCTTCACTTCACTGGGAAGGTTATGTATAGAGCAGAGGAGAATTATGAGTAGAACCATCGTTCCTTAAAGAGAAAATATGGAGGCCTCTCCCTCCTTGTGACCTTGCAGGTCTCCATGGTAACTGTGTGTTAACCATGAACTGTGCTTTAGCAGTAAGGGGCAACTCCCTCCCTGACCTTCAGGCACATGAGCGCCACCTAGTGTGGAAAATCCCACTTCAAAACTTTTCAATCAGAACAACCATAACTGTATCCATTTAACCTCTCGAAAAATGACTAAGTTCATACAAACGTGCATATAATTTTAAATATTTTAACAAAGAATCCTAAGTTAAGAATCAAAAGACTAGAATAGGCTAAATAAACTGAGTCAGAATATTTAAAGACTCAATCGCTAATTTTTAATTACAATTTGATTTTTTTCACCCATGTAAATTTTCAAAAGTGCTCATGTGTTATGTTTCAAATGTAAAGAGCATCTTCAAAACTCTGGACTAAAACAAAAGAGGTATGACTGACAGAAATAAGACTTTTCATTCTATATTGTGTTATATTGCTTGTTTTTGAACCACGTGAATGTATTGCTAATCAAGGAATTATAGTTAAAAAAGAGCCATGAGCACATGTTTAAGTTGCAAACAGCCACTTAGTTTCAGCAAAAACAGTATGGCCAGTCGCATGAAGTTCATTTGCTAATTTGCAAAGAAAAATAATGCCTCCTCTCCATGAGATTAAAGAATGTCTTTTAAGTAAAAGTATTTACTTGTTTGCCACATGTAAACCGGTACACATATGAACCTCATCTGAACACACACACACACACACACACACACACACACTCCTCTACTGAGTTTCTTACACCTCGCACAGGCAGACATCTCAGCCATTGATGTTTTAAAAAACGCAAGTCAAAACGGTTACTCAACTTCCTTGAACAAACTCTCCCAAGTGATTGACCTAATTTGACCCTGTACATACTGACTAAAAAAAATCACATGGATGTTAAAAGTTACGAAGCAAAGCTCATAGGACATCGTTCAGGTTGTGGCAACCGCTGAAGGAAGACTTCCATTTTCTTCTGCAACTTGGAGAGAAGAGTCACACGGAATCCTGGCCAAATGCGGGTTATTGTCCTGACAGACACCAACCCAGAACGGTCACACCGACCTGGACAACCTGCCTGGGAGACCAGACCACCTACTGGTGCGTTCAGGATGGGCAGACCATGGCAATGCCTTCCAGCCCCCCTAAAAAGTATGACAATTGGTTTTGAGTTTATTTTATAAAACAGCCAAGCTGTTTGGTTTTAAAAAATGTAAAAAATATCATGTAGTCTTGCGTATTTCATTAGTCTTTATTTGGGGGTTGATTTTTTCCTGTCCACAGACCACTTTGAACCAAAGCAATGCACCAGTAAATGAGGCAGCTTTTCTAAGCAAATGAATACAGTTTTTTCCAGTTCATTTTGGAATTTTGAAACAGATCCTCAGTGAATAAAAGACACACTGTCACCATATTTTACGGTGTTTTGCATTTTGGATGAATACTGGAGAAAAATGCATTTGTGCCATTAAAGCATAATAATAGAAAATAAAAGTACAGGTTTGGAATTTTACATATTTTAGATATACAAGGTGGGGCAAAAGTAGATTTTAATAGCATATGACAGTGTACGTAATGCCAAACACTATCTTTTATTAGATATTTATTCCATTGAAAATATCAAATAGCTAGCAATTATTACATGACTTATGTTCACAATTTTCCCGACTTATATTCCCTTAAAGTATTACATTGGATGGAGACCGACAGCTAAAATGAAAATGTTTAAGTGAAGATATTTCAAAAATTTAAATACATAATTTCTACCTTTTACTGTATAAGCTTGTGTTTTTAGCAAGCACCTATAAGACAGAGTAGAATCAATAATGAAGCCATTGTCCTGTAAAAGTAGACTAAGGTGAGAGTTTCTAATTTATCTGACAGTTGGTTTAGGCATTATTTAAAAAAGGAAAGTATTGCAACTGTTGGATGATATCCAATTTTTAAGTCTAGTCACATGGCTACAAAGCTAAAAAGAAGTGAAATTGAACCATCCTCCAGGAAATTAAACTCAGGCCAATATCCCATCTAAACTGTTGGTCCAACCATTCTTTTCATTTCATCTGAGTTGAACCAACCCTAACCTGTCTATTCTAAACCTGTTCTGAGAGTGACAGCTGTGACCCAACATTTAGTAATGGATCATTAAATAGGAAAAAACCCAACACATCAGTCAGAATTTGATGTTGGATTCTCAATTAGAAAATATTCATCTCGCCAGAACTGTAAGCAGTATGAGAAAATCTTTGGTATATACCAATAACTTCACATTTATATGAATATGTGAAGTTATTTTGGTATATATATATGAAGTTATTATTTTCTCTAAAATTGTAAGCCATTTTGGTTGCTTAGTTCTTTATAGCTGGGGAGAACTAACATTCTCCATGAAATAATAGAACTGTTTTCTTTTCTAAATTTACTGTGTATTATAAGGCATATTTTACTGTGGGTTTGAATGTCCAGCTGAGTGAAGTATTTGCAGCTCATCCACCAATTAATGGCTAGGAAGGCTGATTGTTTGAATTTAATCATTTTAACACTATATTGGAATTAATAACCTTTCTATTCAGAATTCTACCTTAGATCCATTAACAAAATTATTTGAATTAGATTAACCTAAGACGGATATATAATTCCTTGAACATCTATTTTCTAACATGTAACTACATACTACATGATCTCAGGTACTTGAATACCACTCTCAACATACACTGTGAACATTTCATTAACTTCCTGAGGCATCCCTTTTTTTCTTTTTTTGTAAACTGGCTTAGATAATTAGCTATTCTACCAAATTAAAAAAATATTTTTATTCTATGAATTATAAAATATGTATATTTTACTTTACAAATAAAAAGATTTTTCCCCCATTCATTCATTCATCCATCCAAGAAACAAATACTTACTGAGTATCTAATTTGTGCCAGATCATGGATATTATAACAGCAAACAAAAGGGATGGGGTCCTTGCCATCACAGGGAAGATGGGCTTGAATCACACAAGCACGAAAATAAAAATAGAGGTACACAGTGATGTGCATGCAAGGAACCAAGAGGACACGGTGGTCTGAAGGAGAAGGATGAGGTAGCCTTCTTCAGGCTGGGCCTTCGGGAGCATCTCTGAGGAAGCGACACTTGCACCACCTGACAAACGACCCTGAGCCAGCCAGGGATGAGTAAACCACAAATAATTTTTGAGTCTAAGTTTGCAGCATTTAGAACACACCTCCACTAAGAAAGTATTTACTGTCTCTCTTAAATTAAAAAAAAATTAAAATTGGGATGTAACTGGCATAGAACATCATATTAGTTCCCTAGGTACAATATAAAGCCTGGATATTTGTGTAATTGCAAAATGACCACCACAACAAGTCTCGTTAACAACCATCACTGGGTGTATTTATTAGGATTTCCCTTGTGATGAGAACTCTTAAGACCTAATCCCTTAGCAACTTGTAAAGAGGCAATAGAGAGATATTAACTATAGTCACATTATGTCCCCAGGACTTACTTATTGTTTAACTGGAAGCTTGTACCTTTTAACCACTTCACTTGTTCTCCTAATTCCCCTCCTATTGCCTCTGACAAATCTGTTTTCTGCATCTATGAGCGCTGTTGTTTCCCTGAGATTTGCATTTAACTAGGCTGCCTGTATTTTAGGGGGCTCTCCCAGGTGGGCACCTGAGCCCAAAGCACGTGGGAGGGCCTGGCCACTTTGGAGAAGGCCAGGTGGCTGCCAAGAGGGAATGGAAGAGGGTGTGGGTGAGTTGAGGTTGGAGAGCCAGTAGCCCAAGATTTCTGTGTGGCTTGTAGGGATCATTCTTTCACGCCCTTGATGCTGCCTACAGCAAAGTCTTGCAGCATACCACTCAGAGGCTAATTTCAATGTAACATGATAGCATTTCAATGAATATAAAAATCTGAGAAACATTCTCAGGCACGATATGAACTGTAAACTCCAGAGAGATGTGCTTCTTTTCTTGAAAGACAAGCTTAAAGAAAGCTTTAGTGGATAATGCATGTATATGTTCAATCTGTGCTTTCCTCTTGGCGATTTCATCCCGAATTGGCAAAGTCCATCACGGCGTGCTCGGGGGGCCTGAAAGACGCCTGCTGTCTGGGGAAGCATATTACTGGCAGGCTGAGGTGCCCTGCGGAGCACCGTGGCTCCACTCTTGCCTATTAAAAGCCATCCATTTCAGTCTCCGTAGGTAGTCTCACATAAACCTCTCTGAGTAGCACATATAATTTAGCTTTTGCAGACCTTCGAGTCAAATAAAGACACCAGATTTTATTTTACAATGTTCTATTGGTGTTAGAAATTATATCATTGTACAACCTCTCTTGCCATCACTATCCCCTGCCCCAACATATGTACAAATGTCAAAACATTTGTTCACCATATGGCCCTGGCTGGGTAGCTCATCTGGTTGGAGCATCCTTGGTTTCAAGTCCAGTCAGGGCACATACCTATGTTGTGGTTCAATCCTAGGTCGACGCACATAGGAGAGACAACTTATTGATGTTTCTCTCTCACATCCATGTTTCTCTCTCTCAATCTCCCTCCTCTCCCCGCACCCAAAAAAAAAAATCAATAAAATATTCTCAGGTGAGGATTTTTAGAAGAAGTTTGTTTACTCTATATTCCAAATTCATTAATGCTTAGCTGGTAGCTTTCTGTTAATACACAATTAAATAATATCACAAAATCTTTTGCCCCAATCTTAAAATAACCTATAAAATAATGAAAAAAAAATCACTATTCTGCAAAGAAGTAAAATAGAATAAAGTTAACTCTAGCCGCTACAAAGGCTCTTAGCTTATCTGTATGTATATATGTACCTCCTCTGTTAATTCATCTGAATATTGATAAAGCTCCTACTACATGCCACACAGAGCATTTTCTAGCACTTCTAAACAAAAAGTCAAATAGAGCCTTATTAAATCCACCAAACAACTCATTAATTGAGGGCTTATGATGTTAAAAATCCAAGGGCAAAAACAAATTCTTGAGGTACCACTTAAATCATATTTAGAAATAAAGATGAAATTACACTAGACATTCAAAAAGATCTCTGAAAGTCAGAATTTGAGTAGTTATAAACTAAGGGTTATGAATCTTATTTTCATTTGAGCTCACCCATGGTGCCTTTCTTCAAATAGAGTTTATGGTCTGTGACTTCAGCACTGCCTTCAGCACAAGAAAAAAACAGAAAGCCCACGAAGTAACCCACCAAAGGCAATCTGCATTTCTCGTTCCCTTTGGGAGGTGTTTTAGTTTCCCAGGGCTGCTGTCACAGAGTACCACACGCTGGGCGGCTTAAACAACAGAAATTTATTGCCTCCTAGTCCTGGACGCTGGAAACCTGAGGTCAGGGAGTTGGCGTCTTTGGTTCCTTCTGAGGCTGTCAGGGAAGAATCTGTTGCCTGTGTCTTCCCTCGCTTCTGGTGGTTGGTGGGCCTGACTGGTAGATGCATAGTTCTAATCTTCCGTCTTCACACCCTCCTCCCTCTGAGTTGCCTGTCTCTGTCCAAACCCACCCCCCCTCTTTCATAAGGACATAGTTGTATTGTAGTAAGGTCTACCCTAATGACCTCAGCTTAACGCTATCATCTGCAAAGATCCTATTTCCCAGCAGGGTTCCACTCACAGTTTCTGGGGGTCAGGATGGCAGCCTCTTTCGGGGGAACACAGTTCAGCTCAGAACAAGGGGATTGAGCAGCAGTTCAAATACCTTTGAGTTTAAAAGAAAAGAAAGGAAACCGTGCTGAGCTAGTAGGGTTTTCTTAACCTCACTTTTGATGAGTGAAGAGTTGATGTTTGAATCCAAAATCATCTCCAGACAGTGACAGGAAGGCAAGCGTCACTGCACAGGACAAAGCACAACATGCTATCAGAGCAGGCAGTCTAAGGGGTGCTTATTTTAACTCATCATCCTGACCCACCGACCAAAAATAAGCGATCAATAGCTTCCAACCAAAAGATCAAATTTAAAGGCTACGAGTAAAGTCTGATTTGGACAAATGAAGCCTTCCTCTAAAGATGGATTCCCTAGTTATGCAGCGAAAAGTGTCGCAGGACTAAGTAAGGGGCAGGGTCCCACCTTCCGGCCATTGTTTCTCCAGATCGCTGGTGGCTTTGGGCAGGTAATGAAATGTCCTTCCTCTCAGCATAGTCTCGGTGGGACTCTGGGGTTATGGAAACATCAAGGCCCCGATTTTCCTAAGTAGGCAGCACATCCAGGAGCTCCTCTTGTCTCTTAAGAACTTCCTCTCCTCTCACTCGCAAACACAGGGAAGTCAATGTGTGTAATTGGAGCTAAGGCCTTTGAGGAAGGTGTTGGTCCAAGTGGAAGGTTCACCTAACAGAGGCTTGTGTGAACTAAATGGAGCATAAACACATTGGGAAAAGTCCATGGAAGTACCGAGGAAGAGCCATTGTAAACGCAGTGGTGAGGTCAGGGGACATCAGCCACCTTCACTAGGATGATTCAGAAATGCCTGAAGGCAGGGTGGAGAGGCGGACATTCGTCTTTTCCTAACAAGACTCCTACAAAGTAGTTCATAATGCACACGTTTTGTGGGTGTGTTAGAGGCTATAAACCCACTAATGGGGGTCATTAGCTAAACTACTGTTTTAACAGGTTTCCACAAGGATTCCAGCTCATATAGACTGAAAAGCATTTTGAGAGCCTCAGAAAAGTACCCATATCTGGATTCCTTTAGAATCCTTGAATATGTCCTCAAAATACACAGAACTGGACACGTGTATATCTACGGATAGACCGGGCAAGACCCTCTCCTCCCTCAAATTTTGGCCAGGCTAGTGCTAGGACTTTTGTAAACATGTCTGCAAAACCACACCCTTTCATCTGCATATGCTCCATGTTATTGGTCGAGGGTGGTAAATCAGGCTTCTTCACGGTAATTGTTCCACAGGGGAGGGAGTGAAGGTGGGTTTGGTTTGGTGAATTTATCCACATTTCCATAGGGGTAATATAGGAGATCTGCTTTCCTTCTAGCAATGTCTATTGGAAGAACAGCTCCAAGGGAGCCTTCTTATCTTGGAAGCAGAAACTGCTGTTTTCTTATCCGGTGCCACTTTTGGACCCGCATTCCATGAAACGAAATGATTCTCTTCTTTTTTATTTTTAGAGAGAGGAGAAGAGAGGGAGAGAGGGAGGGAGAGAAACATTGATGTGCGAGAGAAACATCCATCGGTTGCCTCTTGCACGGCCCTACCTGGAGACTTGGCCTGCAACCCAGGCATGTGCCCTGACTGGGAATTGAACCGGCGACCTTTCAGTCTGCAGGACAGTGCCCAATCCATTGAGCCACACCAGTCATTCTGCTTTTGCTGGATGTTAAGACTGGCTGCTTGGCTACAAGGATGGAGCAGAATATTTTTTCTCTGAGACCAAGTCATTGGGTCCTGCTGTTGGCGGGAGAGGGTGAGGTTGGAATCGAATATAACTCCAATCGATAAGTTTAAGGTCATCAAATGATTTGTCCCCTGTCAGCAAGAGTTTACTTGGACGCTGCTCTCAAGACGTTTCTAACATTCGGCACACTGCAGCAATCAGAGTGCTGAATGCATGCGGGATGTTTGAAAGGCACATACCATCATGTTGAAAGAAAGGCACTTGGTGTGTGTGTTGGAGGTGGGATCTGCTGAGGGGACTCACTACAGTTTCTTCTCACTGAAAATACTGATCAAGTGCTGAGCTATATTGTGAGTGGTGTGATTTCGGATTTGCAGTGGGGTTTTAGGCTTCACAGACAAAACCCAGAGCCACAGTGACATATATGGCAGTCCATTAAGAATCTCCGAAAATATAAGACCCTAGCCCCTAACTCTGGATGCTTTGGCGATGCACTTTCTTTATCACGTGTCATAAATTACTTACAGTTACACGTGTGCGCACGTTACCACCTCTTCTTCCTCGCTCATTCAGTTCCCTACAGCCCAGACAGCTCCCGATTATAAATGCACCCAGAGGCTGTTTCATACATAGAGACAGCAGCACTCAGTGTGGCTTGAGGGAGGAAGAAGTCCTGGTCATTCACAGCCAGATAATAAGAGTGGGCGTAAAGAGAAGTTGAGGGGAAAGAGGAAAGAGCCCTTTATCATCAGCTGCATTTTCCCGTCAAAGAGAAAGGGAGGCCTGTGGACCGGACAGTTAAATCTACTGTCATCTTGGCTGCCTCGCCAGCTTTCACGGTCCCATTTATCTTTTGACCTGACATTGCCTGAGCCTAGAAGACTGCCATGCACAAGAGAGGCTTCAGAGAGGTGGGGAGGGGAATTAAGGGCTTACAGGCACTGGTGATAGGCACCTGGGACTTAAACGTAGTAGACGTTATAGGGTCTCGATTTTGAAACATCAAAATGTTTGTCTTGCGCAGTTTGAAATGTGACTGTCCATGATGACCCTAATCTCGAGAGAGTAGGGAGTCTGCCCGGCATCTGAGCATTCCACTAGACAGACTGTGTGTGCTTCCCTGCGAGGGACTGAAGGAGATATGCTAAAAGGTTGTACCTCTTTCAAGGCTGATTCTGCCTGTAAGAAAGTGTTAAACTGTGGCTGACGATGGAAGCGGCTGATAAGTTGGCTCGTCGCTGCCACCGCCTCCGTGGGTGGCTGCTCCCCGGGCTTATCTGAATTCGGAGCAAGGGGCTGGCTGTTTGTAACGAAGTCGTATACACAAAATTTACATAGTCCGAAAGGTCTGTAGTATAACGAACGCTCTCATCATCACTAGAATCTTTACAACAGCTTGGATGACTTTTTAATTGCGGCTTAATACACTTAATTATGGCAACTCTTCCCCATTTTCAAGGATGATGAATTAATATTACAGATCATTAACGTTATGAAATTGACATAATGATATAGTAGATTTAACGTCCCAGTTGTGTTAAGACCTGCTTTATAATTTGGCTCTTTTGTTATTTGCCTTAAATAAGAAAAGGCTTGACGCTTGCCTCTTAACAGTAGGCTTCATACAACTATTATCCTTGAGTCATTTTCCTTAATAAATTATTGATAGAGAAAATCCCAAGTGGAAGACTTCTTCATCTTCAGACTGTATGTGAAGGCAACATTTTCTTTTTAACAACCACATTGTCAATATAAAAGTTAGAAAGCTCTGGCTCTTGAGCCTAGTATTATAATTAGACAAGACTGGATTTTATATCTGCAAAGTACTCATGCTTAGTGGGGGGAAAATGAGAAACACGATATGTTCCATTCTGTTGCAATGGTTATACCATTTTAATCTCTTAAGTTCAATACATATCCTCTAGCAGGCTATACTTCTAGGATTTCATTTTTTGATCCTTAAGGCTGCATATATCTGTCAAACCGACATAATGAATTTAAAGTGCTAATGCCTAGAAGACCAGAAAAACATTGAAATATATCCTTGGTTGATTAAATTACCACCTCCAGCTACTTTACATCCTTATGCCCAAATAGATTTTCTTTTTTACTTACCAAGTGCTGGATCTGGAAGATGGGGAAGATGTAATTTTATGGTAAAAACATGCACATGTCTTTAGACAAGAGCATTTTATTTAAACATCTTTTTAAAGTCTGTACAGCATTTCTGTGATAGGACTTACAATTTGATTATTGGTCCTTTCAATTATGCTCAACCTGCAGGTTAACAAGTAACTTTCAAGTGCATTCTTGGAATGGAATTTAGGTTAAACATCTGGAGGACTAATATTCAAATGTTCACGATAACAGCATCAAAAATACCGTGAACCTGTTTTGCCAAAATAAAAAGGCAAGAATGAATTCTAATCTTCACATTCAAAGTTCACATTCAGGAACTGTCTCAAGCGACAGACTGACAACTAAAGGCGGCAGAAATGACTCAGAGACCTCTCTTACTCCTCAATAGGGTCCCTTTGTCATCTAACTAGACTGTCACAAAAAGGAGACCTGGTAGAAATGGTTATTCTCGCTTGTAAAAGATACGGTCAAAATAATCCTAGAAATCAAAATGCTATAGGGCTCACCAGGGAGGACATACGGTTTTCTGTTCAACTTCAACCACGGGAATTTAAGGTCGAATCAAGGCTGAAAGATCGTCATTATTTTCTATAGGCCTGTATTCAAAGACCCATCGTGTGCTGCGTGAAACAATTCCACGTGACCTCCTGTGTACACCTGTTACAAAGTCCAGCCTGTACACGCATGCACACTCAATTGCACAATCACAAGAATCAAGTATACACACATTTCAGTCATCACCCTGCCACAAATGAAGGGGAGCAGCAAGTGTGGCTGCAGTGTACGGGGCTCATTTTCTATTGGAAGGTGGCCCGTTATAAGCACCTGCTACAGGACACCCTGTCCCGGCCATCAGGCATTGGAAGAACCAATTCTGACCCCATGTTCACTGACCACCCCTGTCCGAACCTGCCCAAGGGCGTGAGAGCACGGCTCTGTCATTTCAAGGTTAAGTTTCGAGAGCCTTGCAGAAACAACGTGCAATGCAAAGACAGTGAGCATCAGTGGTTAGACACCAGGGTTCTGTGATGTCTGAGGGTGGGGGTTGGCGGGGACGGAAGACGGCAATGAATGTGAAATAAAATGACAAGTATCAGAAGAAACAGCAGCAGGGACTGAAGGCAAGAGAGCAGATTTGTAGTGCTTTGAAATGAAACGTTTTAATCCCTCTGACAATCCTGTTGACGATGAGCTAGAGCACTAGGGGTACAACACAGGAAAAAGGATACATTGTGGGATAAACAGCTTCTTATAAGGTAAAACTGAATGGCCAAAATAGATGAATAAGGAAGCACAATGGGGACAAAAAAAAAAGAAAGAAAGAAAAGAAAAAGAAATGAGTCAGTGGCAATATAAGGCGAAGGTAAAAGTGAGCAGAGGACAGAAAGACAGAAAAGAAGGAAAATGTAAATGAGCGACAAAAAAAAAAAAACACCCAAAGACGAGAAAGAGAAAGAGAACAAGGGGGGAAAGAAGTAGTATTTTCCTTGATAAAAATGCACAAAAGGGAAGATGAACTTTGTTCTTTTTCTCTTTCTGCTCTCCTCTCTTTTTCTGCTCTGCGCCTCGCAGCACGCCCGCCTAAGCTGAGAGCTGTAATGTCATTAAATTGCAAATGCTTTTTCATTTCCGACACACACTGTTTACTTATCTGGCAAAAACATATGTTGGAAGGAATCCGTTAAATTCTGCCCATTGCCTTGGGTAAAAGTGCAATGGAAACGGACCCACCGAGCGTCCTCTTTCTTCTTCTTCAGCACTCCCCTTATCTACAAGACGGCTCCGCAGAAAACTGGCTAGTTCAATGAAAAATGAAGATACAGCGGGAGATTAAGGAAGAACACTGAGCACGAAATTCCTGGAGAGAGGGTCACTCCATTGCAAATGATTTCACTCCTCTAGATCTGCATAAATTACTATTTTTAAGGCATCTCCAAAGTCTGTATATTTTTCTCACTCTGTCAAACATTTAATTTCACGGCCCGTGTTCTGAATATGCTAAAAGGCATATCTCTGATGCACCTTTAAGCCAGAAAAACGAATGCAAAATTGAAGATAAAATGATGTGATTTGCACTACAAGCCTATTACTTGAGGTATTTACATATAGTTTACCTCTGCAGTTCTGAGGATGATTTATTTTAAAAAATCTGGATTAAGCTCATATAAATATGTATAAATCTTTGTTTAGAAAATAGATTTTGCAGCTGTTGTGTCAAAAAAAGTTCTTTAAGATTCTGTGAAGAATTTTCCTGTTAGCATGCTTTAAGAGGGGAAAAAAAGGGGGACAGAATTTGACATTCTGCTTGGCGGGTGGGTGGAAGGCATATTCTACCATCCAGCAGTTATAAGGAATCCTTTCTTGCCCTTCTTTGCCCAAAGCAGCATGGCCCTCCCTCCCTCTTTTATTATACTTATTTAATAATTCTTTCATTTTTTTCTTTTTGCTTGGGCCCAAATAATAGTGCCCAGGATTACTAAATTCAAATTAAATATTTGTGTTTAATGACTGAAACAATCGTAAGCTTTTTGGATGTACTCTCAACCCCCTCCAACCCCCCCCCCTCCACACACACACACCTTCCTCTCTAGACTTCCAAACACAGCCTCCAAGAGTCCTTACTGACAGCAAGCCCTGGGCCTGCTGGGAGCACCTTCTCGTTACGGATTTGAAAATTATTATTAACACACTGTAAGCAAGGTATCTTAGCCACGGGAGAAGCAATTCTAAAAAACACTGGCATTTCATTGAAAGGATCTCCACATGAGTGTTTAGCTTCTCTCTCTCTCTCATCTAGAGTTTGGCCTCTTTGTCTGAAAAAATGCTTCATTTCGTCTGGCCTCTTGCATTCCCCTCTGCTCCCCCTCCCTCTGTCATCATTGTGGGGGAATTACTCTGCGATTTTCTTGTTAGGCTTTGGGGTTTAGGAGAATTTCGATAACAAAGTTGGCTAATTCAGAGCTGAACACACATTGGACTTTGCAAATATACTGCCCGCTCCATGGTAAGGGCAGGGCCCAGCTTCTGGGCTGCACCTGCCGAGATGCTGTGGGAACAGCTGCCTCTGCAAGCAGGTAGTGGGAACAGCTAGTCCTTCAAAGCCTGCATTAATCCTTTCGCAATTAAAACAAGAAAGGGATGTTTACAGGCATTTGATCGCTTCTGGTGGAGACCAGGGTTTGCTTACAAAGATTGAATTCCATCCAGTCCCAGTGCGCGACGCCTGCTTCAAGTTGACTTAACGACAAATGAAAAGGAGACCACAGTCATTTCCTAAAGTTAGGAGTCATTCTTTTTGCACAAAACGGCTTAACAATCCCCCCTAGCGGTCTGTTTCCCGATACTGTGATTTATGAGCACTCTGCTTTATAGAATGGCTCGCTTGGTTAGTTTATAGGTTCACAGTAGAGAAACTGCAAAAACAAAACAAAATAATACCAGAAATCCAAAGTCAGACATTTAGCGTTGACACGAACTTTCGCTGAGCTCCGGCTTTCCTGCTCCCAAATATTTAGACTATTTCTGTCCGTGACGTTCGGGCTTGCTCCATTTCCTCCCCTTCAGACTGGGCAGTCTCCATCCTGGTCCGTGCCATGATCATTTCTTGCTAGAAGTATGTCCAGGAGCCCCAGTGCCTCCTTTTGTTGATCTATTAATTAATTCATCCTAATCCCAGTGGCAAGAAATGTTCACCTAATCATGCACCTTTCCGTCTCAGAAGTGGGCTCGCCTTCCCAGCTACAGCGTTGTGAAACTTTGTATGTCCTTAGCTCTGAGGGCCCTAAAAGGACTCATCTTTTCAATCAGCCGCTTGGTAACACAAGGATCACTTTCTGCTCTGCGCTAGACTGCAGCTAGTTCCAGCTTTGGCTGTGCCTTGAACCACAGCTTAGGTTTTTACACCTACATGTCGTTCTTCTACAGAGGCGTATTCAGCGCGAAGCTCATGAAGCTTAGTCTTTAGGGCCCGTTGCTTGCAGCGGCCCTTTCTAAGGCTTTCTCCCTAGTTTTCTTAAGAAGCCGCCCTCCCCGCCCCATTGTAAGATAAGCTTCGGGCCTCACATGAGCAGGACCTGCCCCCCGCCTTCATCCTTTACCACTTCTCCTGCACGTGGGCATCTCCTCTTGGGAGTTGGGCACACGCCTGCTCTCCCTCGCTCCTCTGAAGTACGTGTTGTGCTTGTGGGTACTGGCAGTCTCAGGAGTGTGAGGGTCTCCCCTCTGCAATTGTGTTACCCCTTCCATTAGATAATATACGAAATGAATCCGCAATAGGGACTACGTCTTCTTTCTCTTTTGTACCAGAATATGAATATTGGATTCATATTTTTAACGTCCTGAACAAAGAGGTTGACCCACTGCTTCTGAGGAAGTTAAAAACCAATGGTTGATTATAAGCATCTATATTAAAGAGTATTAGAGGATAAAACTATAATTTCTCAAGACCAAGATTATTAAAATAAAAATTAAAATAAGTGGACATTCAGGGAGCATCTTCAGTGGTGTATATTTAAATCCAGCATGGGCGGGTAATAAATACTCTGGATGAGTCATAGGTAAGTCAGGACTAGGGGTGCAGTGTAGAGACTGTTGCTCATTGGATTGTGTCATGGCAGCAGCCACGGAACGTGGCTGGATACAGAAATCCATCTCTTTCTATATTCGGTTCTATTTTCTTCTGTGTTGGATTTACTTTCAGGCAGCTCTAATCCATGCACTTGTATGACCTTCAGCACCTCTAAGCATACAACCTTTGAGCTCAGAGAGGGGGGAAAAAAAGCTAACCCCCACCCCCAAACTTTCTAACAATAACAGCCTGGGGCTCCTTTCCCTCTTGACTGTGACTGGGATGGGCCAGGGCTGGCCTGGGTATGCACCTGGAGAGTAGGAAGGGGGCGAAGCCCACCGAAACCATGTGGGTTGGGAATACGGTAGGAGGTGGTTTTCTAATAGGAAATTGGGAAGGCCACTTCCATTTCTTTATAGAAAAATGTGAAGAATTACAGACCAACGGAAATCTTTATCATCTACTGGTTGGAGTATAATTTGGTAGAACCACTGTAAAATACAGTTGGAGATCATCTTGTGGGGTTGAATATCTGCATAGTCTTACTCTTTGAGTGTGTCCCAGAGAACTGCTTTCACACACGCACAGGACCATCCATAGCAACTTATTTTGATGATCTATTAGTCACCTGGAGTTACGAAATGGTGACAGTCTATCATCCTAACCTTTCTTCATTTATGAGCTAGGATACTTGTATGCAGAGAAACATCCCCTCATCTACTAGTATAGTTTATATAAGAAAGACAGGGTAAATATTTGTTTTTTTTCCCTTTCTCAGTTTTCAAAACCATGATTTGGTTTCCTTCCATGGCGACTAATCTTTTAGTATCCTAATGAACTCGTGTATTTAACCATGTTCGATGCATTTCAATATATTACAGTTACTATTCTAATTGCTGCTGAAATTGTTCTGTCTTTGGCTAATAAGAACTTTTTCAGGTTGGCTCCTAAGTCCATAAGACCCTAGTTATCTTTGATAGTTTCCTTTCTTTCTGGTTTGATAAGATGCTCAATCATCATCTTAAACATTCTCTGCTCCAAACTTGGGGCAGCAATTTCTCCAAGGAGCCTTAGTTCCTTGAGTGAGAAATGATAAATATTAAAGAAAAATGACATCAAGGATTCATAGTAATGCATCTAATTTAAATTCAGGGCTACGGGCTTTTATTTAACTTCTTCTGTATTACACTGTATCTCTTTTCTCCCACGTTGAGAATGTTGGTTTCAAAGCATTTAATATTTGATTTTTAAATTTTTAAAAATAGTTGATCATTTTAATTAATTGATCAGTTTAATTGGAATAGTGCTTTTATTATTTTTACAGTCCTAATTAAGCTCACTAAAATTTATCTTAAAGATTTCATTCCTTTTCTAAAGAAAATTTTAAATTACAGCACTTATATATAACTAGTTCAAAACATTACTGGTATTCCACTTCTCTTTTAGTAATATGTAATGTTGGCAATGTTAATATTTTCCAGTTTGGGACACAAATTTTGAAAAACATGACTTTTGATTCTCAGTCAAATTTAGTCAAAGAAATGCTCTTTCCATACATTTCACATGCTTTGTCCATGGAAAACACATGACACTAAATCAGAGTCGTGATTACTTGGTTGGCGTCATAGATGTCTTGAGAGGCGTAGCCTTTCAGGTCCTCATCCGTAACAGGAAGATTTGATCAACCCTCCCAGCAGGTGAGTGAGGAGTTAGGCTTAGATGCCTGAAGGTACCTTCCTAAGCAGGTTCTTCTCCCTTCAGAAAAGTATCAGAATTAAAATAACTTATCCAAATTTACATCCTTAAGTGAAAGAGCTGCAGGCGATCCTTGAATTGTAAGAGGCCAATGTCCACACATGTTCTTTCCATTAAGATAAACTGCTGTGATTTAAAATGTGTGAACAACACACATGCCTAACTCTCTACATACTCCTTTATCTTTGTATATATGTATACATGTATGCACATGTGTGTATGGACATAAACTCACACATATATGCTATATATCTGCTACATGTTTTAACAATTTCCCTATGAAGTATATGCCTACTTCAGATCTTAAATCCAAGGACCAAGTTTACCCTCTAGGCTTGAACCTTGTTAAATTCTCAGCTTGTGCTCAAGAAATATTAAATTATGACCATAATGTTATAGAAAACAAAGTGAACAATTGAAAAATCAACTCACATCTAGGGAAAAATTAAACTGGTCATTTATAGAAAGTTAAGTCAATAGTCATTCTGATGTCAGTTTTTCTAATCAAGATTAGACTATAAGAAAAAAAAACAATGTTTCAAGTAGATTACACGTTACAGGAAGCATACCGATTTCTGTAAGCCTTGCTTATATAGATGTCTAGTAGTGCAAAATCTGGCCCCTAGAGTACACATTCCTGAGGCAGGGTGGGGTGACTTGATTTTAACATGTCAACCGTAACTTTACATTTCTTACACCCAATTCAAATATCTCTTGGGTGAATTTTTTCGCAAACATATTTGTTTTTGTAATAAATTAGATCTCACGCTGAGAATATGCAAACTCATTTGTTGCAATCTGGCACACACACACACAAAAGAGAGTTGATTTTATGGTTTTTTTTTTTTTTTTGGTAAATGCAAGGATAGTGAACTAAACTGTATACTTCCAGCACACTGTCCCACACATGTGGACGCCAGTGGGTGACTACAAAATTAAATGAAACAAAACATATCTTAAAATAACTGCTGTACACTTATGTGCTAATCACACCTCGAAGCATAACATTGCCTGTTTGTTTTTTTAGTAACAGAAGCAACAAAATACTATTATGGATTAATCTCGTGCCAAATTTTGTTTTTTAATCAAATCTATTTTGAGCTAAAGAAAATATAAAAATGCAAATGAAGGGCCTAATCCTCCAGATCTTGTGAACTTGTAAGGGCTGATACACTTCAAAGATTTAAAAAAAAAAACAAACTCATAAATTAAAATCATCATACGACATAGCAAAACACACTTTTATGTAAACCTTTTAATTTTATATTCTCTGTAAAGTCTCAGCCTAATAAAAGTCTTTAGGAGGGAGGGTTTGAAAAATCTTCAAATTAGATGTTTACTAACTAAATACCGACCTAATTTAATTTCTCACCTGTCCCGAGCCCAGACTGAAAATGAGAATTCCATTGTTTTTCACAGGAAACAACACTGCACAACAACCGGGAAACCATGTTTAAAAGAGCCAGTGCGCTCACCTATGCAGCCCCGTCCACGGGGACACAAAGGCAGGATGAGGTCACGCCAAGGCTGTTAGCGCGGCTTCCGCCTGTGCGCTTCCCCCATCTGGAATGGAACATTCATTAGTAGACCTAAACAAACTCTTCAGAACATTTTTATCTCCAAGTGAGAAAACGCTATCCGAACGGACTTAATGAAGCCATCCACCATGTTGCCCTTGCAGTTGAAGAGCGCTCTGAAAGGCGCCAGGAAGTGCCTGCGGTCAGCTGGCAGCTGTTGTAACCTTCGTGGGGCAATGGTGTCGCTGTGACACAGACTCTTCCTACAAAACGCCAGCCCACACACAGTCAATGTAAAATGCAACAAGGTTCATCGGCGTCAGCTCTATAGGGTATCACAAGGACGTAACAACATGGCATCTGAAGGATGATTCTTCTTAGAATTCAAAGGATAAGAAAGAATGTGTTTTGAAGCCAGAGAGCACAGAAAATATTGGGGAAAAGTTATACTGTTGATGACATCCGTAAAACAAGGAATTTGTGCATACATCTTGCGTAGGACTATCTCACATTACTTTGAAGCAAATAGGAAAGCATAGGAAAGCATTTTGTATCACTTCAAGATGTGTGTGTGCGTGCGCATGTGGATCTACCCATACACAAAACTGTAAGTAAATATGTATAACATTGAAATTTTACAGTAAGATTGTAATGTAGTGATGCCAAGAAATTTTAAGATGCTCTTATTATTCATGCAATCGCTACTTTTGTTCAATTGGATAAGTGCAGTTACTCAGAAGATGATTTTTCAGTATTTGTGCGGAAGTGGAAAAGTGAACTGTGCACCAAAGCTCATAGATACTGTGTAGAAAGTCACCAAATACAGTATTCAACACCCAGATAATACACGGGCATTTCAAATTCAAAACCTCAAAAATTAAACTCAATACAGTAGTCCCTTGCTATATCGCGGTTCACTTATTGCGGCCTCACTGTATCGTGGGATTTTTAAAAATATTATACTTAATTATTTATGGCGGATTTTTTGCTATATCACGGGATTTTGCGGTACTGTATACATATGTTATTAAAGTGACGTAGGTTTAAGAGCGTAGAATAAATGTAAGATTCGTACTTCACCGGGGGGTCTGGAGCATAATACCCGCGGTAAGTGAGGGAATACTGTATTTAACCCAATAAAATGGCCCATATTCTTACATTTTCTAGTTCAAGTCACAATACATTATCTGTGGTAGGCATAATCCTGAGAAGGCCCAGAACGACCCACGCTCTTGAGTGCAGGCAGGACCTGTAAATAGGATGAGAAATCACTCATATGTTTGCATCCCATTTAAGACAAAGGGGAAGGGATTTTGCCGATATAGTTCAAGTCCTGAAATGACTGACTTTGAGTTAATCAAAAGGGAGATGAGACTGAATGACCCGATTTATCCAGGAGAGCCTTTTTCAAAGAGGATCTAGAAGTCAGAGGGATTCTCGGGCTGGCTCTGAAGAAGTAGGCTACTGAGCTGGAAGAGGACCCGGGGGAGGACTACACAGCAGGCTGTGTGATTGGCCCCTGGGAGCTGAGAGGGATCCCTGGCTGACAGCCGGCAAGACGATGGGGACCTTGGTTTTACAAACACAAGGCACTGAATTTTGCCAGCAACCATATGAGCTTGGATAAAGACCTTGGGCTCCAGCTAGGAACATAGGCCATGTGCCACCTTGATAGCAGCCTGTTAAGACTGATCAGAGCATGGAGCTAAGCTGCGCCTGAACTCCCAGCCCACGGAATCTGACATACTAAATGTAAAATACAAAATAGCTTCTTAAAACAGTTTCCATTGGTACCCATGTTTGTCTATGAGTTAACAAATCTGCCAAGGAAACAATTATTTTGTAGAAAGACTTGCTTATTTTTCATTTGTATTCAAGGAAAAAACTTATTCTGCATTTATCCAGAGTCTATCTCGATATTTCATCATGTTTCTACTTCAGTTTATTTATCTTTGGTGTTTCTCAAACCAAGTAGGGCTACTAAAAGTTCCCTAGTTTTGTGCTAGGGCTGCGAAGCTCATACAGAGAGAGCTGATCAGATCATCCGGAAAGAGTAGGGAGGAGCTGTAGGAGGAGGTTGCCGGAGGCAACAGTAAACAGCTTAGGATGCATTGGCTGAGAAGCTGAATGGCTCCAGAGCACATGGAATTGTGGGTGAGAAGTTCTGAAATAAAAGAAGTCTCCAGGCTCTCTCTGCCTCTCCCTGGTTCTCCTTCTTCCTCGAGGATGCCTCGATGGTCATGCTGCAGCTGCCTGCATTTCCCAATGGTCAGTATTTTGGATGGGTGGAGGAACTCTGGGCACAGCCTAGGATCGGGCTGGCCTGGCAGAGGGGGGCAGGTTTATTCTTCGGTTGCTCTAGAGGGAACAGGCTCTGAGGCAGAAGCCTGCCGTTCTTCCGGAATTGTGTAGCTTTTGTATTATAGGTTGTTTTAGTTTGTAAACTAGCCCTACAGAAATAAGATCATTTAAACTAACGGTGGGGAGGGGAAATGCTAGGAGAACTCAGGTGTTAGCCTTAATTGATAGGCTTAAGTGGCTAACACACGTGGAACGCTGTTATTCCAAAACTGTGAAGCTTTTGAATAAAGACTCCTTTCCTTTATCACCAAACCTTTGCCTCTGGAATTTTGCCTAGAGGGTGGCGGCAGGCAGTAGGACCCCACTTGCTATTCGGTAGGTAACAAAATGAGTGAATTTTGTAAAGTCACATGAATCTAACTAAAAAAGGTTATTTGTAGCATCTACGTTTTATAGTCATTGAGATAGTATGACTATTCTTAGCATACTCTGCATAAGGAGAATAGACACAAATTTATTAGCAACGGTATCTGGCTGGTGGACATATTTTGTTTTTGTTGGTAATATTCATTTCTCAATTATATTTTTAAATTGTCTTCCATTGAATTCCTCTAATTTTCCTATGTGTTTAGTTTTGCAATGGAATATATGGGAAAAAATCTAATTAAAAAAAAAACATTGTAAATCTTTAAAATCTATGAACTTTGGGGTGCATATATTCTTTCAAATTGGTGTTTTGGGATTCTTAGGATATATTCCCAGAAGTGGGATTGCTGGGTCAAAAGGCAGTTCCAGTTTTAATTTTTTGAGGAAATTCCACACTGTTTTCCACAGTGGCTGCCCCAGTCTGCATTCCCACCAGCGGTGCACCTGGGTACCCTTTCCCCCACATCCTCTCCAGCACTTGTTGTTTGTTGATTTATTGATGATGGCCATTCTGGCAGGTGTGAAGTGGTTTTCATTTAAATTTCTCTGATGCTTAGTGATGTTGACCACCTTTTCATGTGTCTATGAGACAGCTGTATATGTTCTCCTTGGAGAAGTGTCTATTTGGGTACTTTGCCTATTTTTTAATTGGGTTATTTATCTTCTTGGTGTCGAGTTATGTAAGTTCTTTATATATTTTGGAAATTAAACCCTTATGTATTGTTGGCAAATACATGCTCCCATACAGTGGATTCCCTTTCATTTTGTTGATGGTTTCTTTAGCTGTGAAGAAGCTTTTTAGTTTGATGTAGTCCCACCTTTTTCCTTTGTTTCCTTTGCCCGAGGAGATATATTGGCAAAAATACTGCTACAAGAGATGTGTGAGATTTTACTGTCTGTTTTCTTCAAGGATTTTTATGGTTTCATACCTCACATCTAAGTCTTTTATCCTTTTTGAGTTTATTCTCGAGTACGGTGCAGGCTGGTGGTCTAGTTTTATTTTTTTGCTTGTATCTGTCCAATTGTCTCAACAGTTATACACTGTTTAATACTCATATAATTTTATTAAACAATTAATTTCAAGATGGTTCTTTGGGCCAAAAAAAAAAAAGCAATAACTAAAACAATTCCTCTTTGTCCTGAAGGTCTTGCCAAGTTTGTTTATGGCTTAGTAGTCATATCCCACATTAGTATTTGGCCACCAAACCATTCAGGTATATATGGAAGCATTACTAAGTTTGATTCACATTTTAGAATTTCATTTAAAAATGTTTTAAAGAAAAAAATTGTAACAGGAAAGATTTATGTAATGCTACGCACTATTTCTGAAGGGAGCATTTTCAGCTCTTACCAATGAGACTCCTATATTTGAGGCCACAGTCAACATCTTTTTACAAAATACAAGGTTATATATTACAAAGAGACCAAAAATGCTAGAAAAGAACACTTGTTAATAATGCAATGAATAAATATACAACTGAAAATTATAATAACAAACTGTAAACAAAGAATCTTATTTTCTTTAACACACCTCAAGAAAAGTATAATACTTAATAAAAATGAATGATAATTCTGCTTGATGAGAAAGAGGCTCCGCTGCCGGTACAAACCAGCCATATAGTGACCTAGAAAAACAGAACTCCTTTCCTTCCCTTCCTTACAGGCACAGTGCAAACAGATCAGTGAAAAATTTCTCCCCTTCTACTCCTCTTCCAAAGAGGCTATGAATGTTCTGGAAAGTCTGTCAAAGTATCTTTTGCAAACATGAGAGGTCCAGGATGTCCAAAGTATTTCACTGAAAGTTAGTTTTAACCAAAAGAAGGGGGAAGAGTATAGCAGCTAGTAAGCTTCGGAACTGCACACACTAAATTGTCATTTAAATATGGTGGTGGGTAAATTACAGAATCTATTTAAACTAATTTCCTCCCGAAGTTACTGAGAGGATTACCTTAAGTAATGTGTACCTGGCCCCTGCCTTGAACTCTGTAAGTAATGAGTTAGTTGTTGCTGCTAGTATTATTGTTTTTAGAGTTTTCCCAAAGTAGGTGAAGCAAACACAAAACAGATATGCCAAAACAAACACATGGTTTTTAAGTTAAGTGTACCTAAATTGCTCAATAACCATAGTCTTCATCATATCCCTGAAGGCCAGGAGTATGAAACAGGAGAACAGGCATGTGGTCCAACCTCAGTTCTCCCTGAATGTCTCCCATCTCGAACAATTCGGTTCTTGAACAGCCTTCCCAAATGAATGAAGTTCAAGAACCTGGGGAGCCTGGATTCTCTGTCTCTCTGTGACTATGTGATCTCCAGCAAATTATTGTCTCTCTTCCTTATCCACAAGACTAGGAGATTGTTTTAAGAGGGACTCTTAAGATTCCTTTTCAAATCTATGATTTTAAGATTTGACTAAGTAATAGAATCGCCGCTCTGTTCAGATCTAATGAGTCAGATATTTGGGATTAAATGTTTCCCATCCCCTCCCTCCACTCCAGCACTTAGGGAAGGAGGCGAAGCTATGGCACAGTAGACGCCTGAGTCATTTAACCAATCAGAAAGCTTTCGCAGAACTCTTACTACCTGTTGTGTAAGACATTACACATGGCAGAAACAAATGTCTCCCAACAGGACATCTGAGCGTCACTTGAATTGGTAGGAAGACATGGCCTCTGCTACTTCTCCTATTGATCTCCCACTGTCATACCTTTATCACCTGGACTAAATAATGAGTCTCCCAGCAAATTATCACTGTGACACATGACTTCAGGAAACTTCGTTATAACATCTGCAACTTAATTGCTTGTGTAGTAAAGCGCAATCTGGATAGAGTTCAAATCCTGACTGTACTGGATAAAAATGTTTTCTCATCTTTCTGTGTTCTCAGCTGAAGAGAGTAATGCTTGTATCTCATTGATTCTAAGATGCATATATTTTTCAAATTTTAAGACATTGAAATTAAATGCATCTAGTAGTTTGTATTTGAAAAGCATTGTGTCATACTTTGATTAGCAATATTTTTCTTCCTTTGTAAAATTAATGGTGAATCTTAAAAGTAATGGAATATTAAATTCAGTTAAATACTCTAAAATCCTACCCACCCAATACAGAAATTTTTGTAAAACTCTGGTCTTCAAAAAGTCTTGTCAGTTATAAACAGGAGAAAGGATTGAATGCTGTCTCAAGTTTTTAGTCTCTAATATCTTTAGAAGTCCTATATAAATATAAGGCCTTCTTAAATTGATTTCTCTCTGCAAAGTGAGTATATGTTGCTAGTACAAGCTAAGATAAAACCACATTGGCTGCTATGATTTCCTCATTGACCAAGGAAATCAAATACTGAAATACATTGATTCTTTTTACCAGTCTTTCCCAACTGTATTTTATTCTCAGAGATAAGTTGATATTAAAAAGCAAAACTTTAATAAACTTGCAAGCAGTTATTTAAATCAATATTTGTATATAATATATTTTTTTCTTTTGTAACTAATAGTTCTTATTATGAAGGGTAACACATGCTTGTAGAG
Organism: Furipterus horrens; assembly: GCF_987537825.1. Taxonomy (NCBI): domain Eukaryota; kingdom Metazoa; phylum Chordata; class Mammalia; order Chiroptera; family Furipteridae; genus Furipterus; species Furipterus horrens. The sequence continues at coordinate 7,574,328 of NW_028327182.1, forward strand.
ACTTCGGAAAATGCAGAAAAGAAATTTAAATCCTACTTTCCTGAAATAATCCTCATTAAGATTTGGATATATTTTTTCCACTCTTTTATGCAGTACTATATAAATTAGTGTAAAATTGGAATCAGAGAGTATTGGTATGTAAGTAGATAAAACTCATATCACTATGTCTTACTCATGCTCATTTTATCAGGATCATTTCCAGATCAGTAAACATTCTTCAAAAACCTTTGCAAGCTGGACTGGAACAGTGCAGAAAAACAAAACGCTGGCCCCATGCTGGATTCTTCACACAGTAGTTCCTGACTCTGGTTGCACATCACACGTGCGTGCAGAAGAAAATGGAAAATACCATGGTCGCGCCCCACCCTCAGAGAGTCTAAATAAGTTAGTCTGGGATGGGATCTAGGCACAACTTATTTTCTTAAGTGATTCAAATGCATAGCCCTGGATGAGAACTGTTACTATACATTCTGAAGAGATGAAAAAAATTGGTTATTAAAAAAGAAACCATAGACTTAATACATAAAGACTATAAATGCGTATGTAATTTTAGGATACTAAATAACACTAAAGATGGAAATACCAAAGGAAAATATTCATATGTTTAAGTACGTGAGAAATTCAGATTTTTGAATACGAAAAAACCAAAAACAAAACAAAAAACAAGCAAAACTGAAAAGCAAGTCACAAACTAAGAAAAATACTTCTGAAATGCATTAGAGGCAAAGCTGTTAAGAAAGTATGAAAGAAAAGATAAAGGATTAAACAGAAAGGTTCGGGATCGGTAAATAACCCAGAAAGAAAAGCCACTGAATATGTACAATAAAAAGCATTTTGTTTTTACATGAAAAATAAGCCGATCCTCACTTCAGAATGTAGCCCTCTTTTCCTGTCTCCTCCCCTGCCATGTAGAACTCAGGGGCTATACAGGCACATTTACATTTTTACCATGAAGCTTTATCTCATTATAAAAATCATCAGACTCTAAGCAAATGTATTTAAACTAAAATATGAGTGCCTACAGAGGAAAGCCACAGAGACATATAAAGGTCCCGTGAGATCAGATGCAAAAGAACAGAGCGCCACTTCATCACCGCTTGGGCCCGGCCCTGGAAGGGCTCCATGTGCAAGAAAACAGAAGTCTGCTCGGCTGCCGGCGTGACTGCCCTTATGACAGCGCATCCTCGTTCTTTTCCGATTACTCCTCTACGTAAGACACTCCATTTTGTGCCTTGGTTTCCACACCCCTTGTACAGTATTCATATTTTATCCCGGAAGATTCTAATAAATCACTGCAGACACAATAGCCCATTTGAGAATAGGTTTTACAGGCAGAAAGGCACATGTTAGCGATGCGATCACAGGCATCAGATGGCGTCATTGTGCTCCAGCACGTCTTGTATGCTGTGTGCGCAAGCGATACAGCGGCTATTCCAGGCGCAATGAGTCAGCCCAATGTTCCTGCCCTGGTTTCAGGGTGTATCCATAGGAACCCTTTGAAATGTTTTGTTTTATGAATTTGGCTTCTTTCCGTTTTTCACTAGTGCCAACACTTTCAAGATAATGCAGTTTAGACATGTCACAGCTGTTGAAACTCATACCCTAAGCTTGAGCTGACAGTGGTGTATCATCGCGAACGAGAAACTCCCAAACAACATTATGATAAAGAGCAGAAGTATGAAAAATAAGAAGACAAAGGGAAGAAAATATTGCCTTACCCACTTAAAGCAGAGCCCTAGGGAAAACATCTGGTTCTGAGCAAACAGTGATGCTTTCAACACAGTGAAGGGGTCACTGGGTAGACTGACAGACGGTTCCTGGACGCTGAAGAGCAGGTAGTGAGTCGTTGGTCTCTGTAGGGGAATTTATATTTAAAAAGGGAAGAGATCTATGACTTTCAAATCTAGATAGAAGCCGTAATTTGAGATTTTTGCTGTAGTGTTTAGAACTACACCTTACTATGTCAGAAATGCTTTTTATCTTGAATTCTCAGGTTAACTTTAGAAAGCACTCTATACGCTTTGAGGAACAATCAAAGGTAAACTTTACAAGGGTTTAAAAAGATTGTTAGGGTAGAACTATTACATTGTAACAACTGTTGAATATCATGTATTTCTGCAAAAACAGATTTCTTTACAAAAGGAAGTAAAGAATATCATAGTTTACTCATTTGACAAGGACCTTCAGTCACAGCAATTGGTGTGTCTGAGAAGAAACCACTTTCCAGTTTAAAAAATCCACCCCTCTCCCCACAAGAAAAAAAAAACCTTTTACAAATACTAACTTCTGGGTGAGTCTTAAAAACTAATCTGAAAGATCTGTGAGGCTCACAGGCGAGGCAAGAGAATTAAGAGTTTATTTTGTGTGGGTGTAAGTTGGAATGTAGTCGTGTGTGAGTTAGATAGAATCTTGAAAATACTCCAATTACACCTACTTTCTGTTCTAACCACATATGTATGATCGTTTAAAACAAACACTTTCCTCTCATTGACATTTAAATATTATCTTCATAAGTGAAAGATTAGGAAGAACCTCAGGTTCACTGAGAGTTGCACACAACCTTCAGATCTATAAATAAAGAACATTGCATTTAATAGGCACAAGCCTTATATATAATTTTTACAACGATGGCATGACTTAGTAATATTAGAGCCTGCCTCTCACATCTGGCCTCTCCTTGCTCTATTCGGTAAGACCCGTTCTCTGTGCTAAAAGAATCACTCTTTGCTCCTTGAGGAAATCATTGAAAAGTGGCAAGGCCGGGATCTGACATCAGTCTGTCCTGCCAAAAAGTCTGTGCTCTTCCCAGTAGATCATAACGCCTTCTAGCTATGAAAGATTTGGGCACCTCTTCTCCCTAACCAGCTATACTCTAAAGCAACTTGTGACAAGAAATCTGAAATATATGTGACGCATAAAGCAAAGCTTTAAAATAATACAACATACATTAAATACACTTTTCAGAGCAAACAGCTATGAGTCTGGTCTTTCTGAGACATCTTCAAGAAATACAAGAATCTGAATATTTTCATTCTCTAAACTACTAAGGTTCATAGCCTATCAAATATCCCAGATTTTAAAAATCTCATTAGTTTGAGATGGTAAAATTTTCAAAAATGTATTGACTATTCATTCTACATCTGGAAATCTATTAATACTACTCACTATATAAATAGGACAAAGGAAAAAAGTTGTATCATTGTATTCTTGGATGCTGGAACACGTTACACAGCATGCAACACCTGCTTTTTAAATCATTTTATTCTTTAAGTCATGACACAGAAAGTTGACTTTTGGTGTACAGTTTTCAAAAGTTTTCAACACATGTATTGATTGATGTAACCGAAACCACAATCAGGATACGGAAAAGTTTCATCACACTCAAGACAATCCTTGATGTGACCTCTTCATAGTCATACATTTCCCCCACCTATAACTCCTGGAAACCATGGATCTTTTCTCTATCACTGCAGTTTTATCTATTTGAAAATGCCATCTAAATGGAATCATTTAGTGTATGACCTTTTAATACTGGCTTTTTAGCCCCGGCTGGTGTGGCTCAGTGGATTGAGCACTGGCCTGTGAACCGAAGGGTCGCTGGTTTCATTTCCTGATCAGGGCAGATGACTGGGTTACGGGCCAGGGGCATGTGGCAGGCAACCAAGTGATTGATGTAGCTCCCCCACACTGAAATTACTCTCTACCCCACTCCCTCCCCTCCCCTTTCTCTAAAAATCAATAAAATCCTAACAAAAATAAAACTGGCTTAAAAAAATTAATTAGAGGAAAGAAGAGAGGAACATTGATTTGTTCCATTTACTTACTCATATTCATGTAGTCATTCCAGCTTTTGTTTGATTATTGTTTACATGGGTATATATTTTATTTTAGTCCCATCATTTTATTTTAACCTACCTATATCATATTTGA